>NW_016804139.1:2365356-2497406 GCF_001698545.2 Rhinopithecus bieti
GTGAAAATTACCAATGATCTAATTTTCATGTCTTCCTAAAGGAAGGAAAGGACAGAATTTGGTTTCTGAAGCCCATTCAAAAGGGGTTATTCAGGGTGTCCTTAGAGAAAAAAAAGAAAGACTTGGGATGAGAAGACAGAGGCAATTGGACTCCAGAAGGAGGTGAGGGGAGCTTCCCAAAAGCCTATAAAAAGCACAGATTTTCCAAGTCATGAGACCTTCCCAGAGTCCCTTCTAACATCACGCTGAGGCTAAATGACCTCTGAGACCAGGAAACTTTAGCTGGACTAAGGCTTTCCTTTCCCTACCTTAGGAAGTAAGACCATACCCAAGGGTGCCTAAGAAGCCAACATATCCCCTACTCTCAAGAGGCTAAGGAGAATTAAACCAGTGACCATTTTAGCAAAAACCAGGGTTGTCCAAAGTTGTGGGTTCTCTATAAATGCTCATAATTGCATGAGGACCCCTTCCCACAACAGAAACTTTGCACTTTGCTGTTCACTGGGTGGCAAAGAAAAACTTGTAAATGACTCAATAAATTCTGTGGCAGCAAGGCAGGATAGGTGGTGGGAGTAGGTCAGAGCTGGTTTAGATAAATAAAAGGCATAGCATATGTATTTCTACCCTGAACTGTAGAATTAAAGGCAAACCAAAATAGTTGTCCAAAGAATAGACACATGCATAAAGCATTGCAGTCTGTGCTCTTCAGCAGCCAATTATGAGTCAGGCATGAGGTCTTATATTGGAAATCAAAAGGGTAAAAAGAACACTGGGAAAAAATATCTAAAGAAGACGAAGTTAAAATGGGGTGGAAAGGAAGCAGTTGTAGACTGTTGAGTGGGATGGTCTTTCTGAAGACACGTCCATAGACAAGCCTTTTCCTCTTCCTCAGCTTGCCTCGGGCCATGCTGTCGAGCTTCTTGGCATTGGAGCGCTTTCAGTAAGTACCTGGAACTTGGGGTTGGACTACTTAGTGCCTTTTCTTCACTTTAGGTTAAACACCTTAAATATCTTTAGTACCATCTGAGTCATAATAATAATATCATTTCCACAGGGGAGTGTCATGAGGCCTAATTAGTACCTGTAGAGAACTCTGTGATTTTACAAGAAAAGGAGTGCAAAGTGCTATTTAACCTGGGAACCAAAATGGATAAAGAGATTGCTCAATTTAGTTAGAGTCATAGTCATCCAACACACTGGAAGGAAATGCGAGTCTCTCCATAGGGATACTTTCCAAGGTCAGGATTTTATAAAGTCAATATTTTCCTATTGGTAGAGTAGCTTTCCATTTCAGTGATTTGGGAGGCAACTTGCTGCTGTGGAAAGGATGGATACACAAAACTAGGTTCTAATCCAAGTCAATCTGCCACTGCTTAGCAGTGCAAAATAAATTGGTCAATTAATGGCTTTGGGTGTATTTTACTCTTCTACAAATTTCTTCTATAAATTAAAGAGATAAATGATGCCTGAACTAAATGAATTAAATAAACAAATAAGCTAAGGACATCTGAAGCTCTTTTCAACTCTAGCATTTTCATAGTTACAATTCCTGGTTTTACATTAGACAAATTCAGCTCAATCAATGTCTACTGGGTAGGTTTTATGTGGCAAGCATTGTGGTAGCTTCTAGGCAAGGTCTGCTTCTTTGTAAAATATCAAAGGCACCATACATA
The DNA here is from genome assembly GCF_001698545.2 of Rhinopithecus bieti. NCBI lineage: Eukaryota > Metazoa > Chordata > Mammalia > Primates > Cercopithecidae > Rhinopithecus > Rhinopithecus bieti. The sequence continues at coordinate 2,367,030 of NW_016804139.1, forward strand.
TAGAATCATCAGTCCCTAGAAGTGTGCAACTAGAAGGGCCCTAGAGGGGTCAATTAATTGGCCCTAGAGGCTCAATTAATGAAATTCAGTCACTGAATAGGGAAAAGAGAGATGAACTCAGTTTGCATTGGTAGGAAGTAAACTAAAATATCCACAATGAGTTTATGTCTGCACTGAATTTTTAAAGTTTGCTAGTAGACAAAGCAGATTAGGGAAGGTTCTTTAAGGGACGATAATCTGATAAGAAAGAAGAGAATATACAAAAGCATAACCCATAGGTGAAAACTTTCCAGAGTATAAAGTTCCAAGGGGCATGGAGGTGACACTTCATTATACTTCTATGTAATCATGTGTCTCACTATACACAGGTATGACTTTTTAAATCCATCCCAGCTTCAAACAGCAGTGGTTATTTTTTATTTGCAGTCAAGATTTGTTTTAAATCTTCGTATCACAGGATCCAAAAAAGATGATTGAAACAATATAGAATCAAACACAAACACTGCAGGCTAAATCTTGCTTTGCATTTTCTGACCTGTTTAAGAAAAAAGAAATGCAGGATTCCCATCAAGGCAAATGACCCCAGGATTGGAGGTTAATTTTACCGGGGAATTCATCTATGCCTGGCTTCTTCCAGAACTTGTCACAAAGAAGTGCAAATAAGGAGACCAGAGAAGCCAGCCAAGCCCTCTCTAAAATTATCCCTGTCATCAGAAACAATTAATACTACGTACAGCACAGTATTGTTCTAGGACTAGGAGCCAAAGGAGTTTAGGGAGATTTGCAGATCATATAATTTTGTAACTGGGGTTTATGGTTGGCACTGGTTGGTGTGTCAAAGCTTAATAGGTGGGAGGATTCACAGAGGTCCAAAGGAAGCTCTTCAAGGGGTTCAAACAACATTACTAGAGGAAGTAGATGGTTTATATCATTGTCACAGCCTTTGGAAATTGTGTCTTTTATTTCTAGTTGGAGCTGATCAAGTTGATTTGACTCAATAGAATTCTACATTGTGTTTGTGTCTTTGAATGTATTTGTGTGCATGTGTACCTGAAAGTGGGTGAGATTTTCTTTTTCTTTTCTTTTTTCTGCTTAACATTCTTTGGGTACTGAATAAATGTCAAACCATCATAACCAGGAAACCTTTTCAGGTTGAACTAATGGGACTTCAAATGAATTTACCTACACTCCTTTTGCTTTTGATAATCCCGAGTTCAGTCACACCTGACTTTCTTTATACATTTTAACAAAAGGAAAGTCACATTGCAACTGAAAGGCTAATGTAAGCAAGAACATAAAAAAATAAAAAAAAGAAAATGTGATAACAAAAAAATAGGATAAACTATAACTTTTTCAATTAACATTAAATCATGACTCATTGTCTAGCACATTCTTTCACTGTGGTTGGGGCAGGGAGGCAGTTTCAATTTCTCCATTACTGATATTCAATCTAAATGAAATATCATAAATATTTTTTAAAGGAGTTTCATTGTGTTCTTTGTAAGGTGGAAATAAACATGCTTAACCTTTACAGCTCAATCTTCATTTATATGATCTTCATCCTAGTTTTTGTTGTGAAAAAGTACAGCTTTATTTTCTTGTTCTATTTTTACATTTTAAAAAAAAACATTTTGGAAAAAAGACTAATTCACTAATAAATCCATCCTCTGGACCCTGGTTGACATTCAGTTTAATAAAACCAAGAGTACTGTTTTTCAGGCTCATGAAGAAAGAGCACAGAAATCAGTATTTATATTTTTGGTGGTTGTTAAAATTTGAAGTTTTTCCAGGGCAGGCTAACTTTGAGGTTCATGCAACTCTGGGGACTAAGTGAGANTTCTTGTTCTATTTTACATTTGAAAAAAAAACATTTTGGAAAAAAGACTAATTCACTAATAAATCCATCCTCTGGACCCTGGTTGACATTCAGTTTAATAAAACCAAGAGTACTGTTTTCAGGCTCATGAAGAAAGAGCACAGAAATCAGTATTTATATTTTGGTGGTTGTTAAAATTTGAAGTTTTTCCAGGGCAGGCTAACTTTGAGGTTCATGCAACTCTGGGGACTAAGTGAGAATTTCATAAATAATCAGAATGAAGAAAACGCATATGTAGATAAGGAAATATTTTCCAAGCAGAGTAAAGGTTTTCGGCAGCATATGTGACTGCACAGTTATCCTAGCTCATCAAGTTGAAATTATAGGCAAAGCAAAACAAAAATACAGAGCTCATGTTTATCTGGGACACAGGGATTAAAAGAAACATCCTTGCTTTCTGAGGAAAGCTACAAACAACCCTTCTCCCCCTAAAAAAAACTCTCTACAATAGAATCCCTAACGGTCAAAAGAGGACATGTTATAAATCTACTTTGAAAGACAGCCTGAACCTGACCACCAACGTCGGTATTTGTGTGGAGGAAAGAGTGCCACCTACCGAATCACCACCTTTTAGATGTTTCTGTCAGCACTTTGATTTTCCTTGGAGTTCTACCAACCCTGGAGTGTGACCTTGCTTAGAATGAAACCTGACCTCATTACAATGCAAGCTTAGCTTTTCGCAGGCACATTACAAAATCAGCCAGAACCCCTCATCTGCAGATTTCCCCCCATACAGTGCCACACAAAAGAAAGATAAGGAAAGGAACTAAGTAGAACCAAAACAGCAAGAACAGCTGCAAAAGAGGATCAGGCATCTGTGTAATGATATGTTTAGTCACTAAACACAACTATTTTATCTTAAGATAGACTAAAAATCCAGTACATATGTTTATGTAAAGTCTTCTTATTCTCAGTCAGAGGAAAGTGCCTGACTAAATGTTTTGTTGGATTGAACTTAATTGTTGACATCTGGAATTGGTTAATGTTAATATTAACCAAACCATTTGGCTAAGTAAAATGTTATGAGACAAAGGTCTATTCTGAACATATTGTGTGATGTTAACTTAGGTAACTCTACAGTTTGATGGAAACCCTGCTAAATATATGAAAAATTAATAGATATCAATAAGTGTGACAAATATTGATTTTTAAGTTAATCATAGACATTATATTGTATTTTCTAAGTCACACATTCAGGGAATCCTCTCTATATTAAAGTACATATTATAAAGATTCAAATATATGTATCAGGATAATGGCTCATCCTTTAGCTCCTAAGCATATTCATATGTTATGAACTGTGACAATACTAGAAAGAACAAAAAAAATGTAAAAATATCGACCATATGTGCTTCTGTCATCTGATTCACTTTGAAATTTCCCATCATCCTTTGTAACAAATAATGTATCTATTATATGTGCCTCAGTTACCATTCACCTCTAATTGGCAAAATGGAAATATTTTGGGGACCACATTTTCCCTAAGAATAGTGCAACTAATAATAATTTTAGATATAAAGATAGACATGCACATTACTGTAAGAGAGGGCATGTTTAGATACATTTGCTCATTTTGTGGCAGATACTATTGGTATCTGTGATAGAATTTAAAAGTTTTATAAAATACGTAGATTGGTCTTGGGAAATTCAGAAAGTGCCAGCCAGCCTTGAGCTAGACTGAACAAAAACATTCAGAGCATTTTAACTCAATTAAATCGCTATCCCCAGACATCTTGCTATAGCTAGTAATTGAAACCAATGACAAATGTTTTACTTTCATAAAGGGCACAGTGTTACAAAAGCCTAAGTATTTTCAGTTTTATTACTTTTTTATTCTTTGAAAATAAATTGTTGGAAGATACTAGAAAGGAAGTGATCAAAAATAAAATATGGAATTATGTCAAAGGAACTAGGATGCAACATGAAAGATCTCCCAATGGCCAAACCTGGAAAAATTTGAACAACAAAATAAATACTATGCTATTGATTATAGCCCAAAGTATAAAATAAATATAAATGTGTCTATACTAATATAAACAAATATTAAATAGATTAAAAATGGAGAATAGACAACTCTTCCTTACAGAAGATTGTAAATACTCTGTCACTTCTGAGTATGAATTGGATCTAGTGACTCATTCCCTATGAATAGAGTATGGAAAGGAAAAAAATAGGAGCTTTGCAGTGCAAAATACTTGCAATTACTATCTGTGATCAAGATTAATATTATCAATGATACCAGGTGGATATGATGTACCCCCGATATACTGTGATGAGGAGGGCATTTCCCCTCTGTGGTGGTCCTTCCGAAAACCCATAAGCCTATTCTAATCATGAGAAATACATCAGACAAACCATTTGAGCAATATCCTACAAAATACATCAACAGTATTTTAAAAATTGTCAAAGTTATGAAAAACAAGAAAAGATTGAGAAAATGTCACCGGCCAGAGGAGACTCAGAGACATGACAACTGAATGCAATGCAGGATTCTCAATTGGATCCTGGACCAGAAACAAGAGAGAAGTGTCAAAACTGGTGAACTTCAAATGCAGTTTAAAGTTTATAATGCACTAATGCTGCTGTCTAGTTTTGACAAAGGTAAGATCATGTAAAGTGGTAATATTAGGAAAACTGAAACTGGGTAAGTGGTATAAAGATTTCACTCTGAACTATCCTTGCAACTTTTCTAGAAATCTAAAATTATTCTAAAATAAAAAGCTTATTCAAAATGTTTGAAGCAAATCTATTCTTTGTGGAAACAAAGTTTGTCAAATCTCTTAAGATATATCTATCTTTTGGCTGCTCTGTACTTATAAAATTTATTTGTGGGATTTCATTACTATACATGCTTCCTATCAAAATATATTTATTTGTAACACTTCTGTTTAACAGTGGTACAAACAGCAGCCTTACATTGTAAGTAGATAACATTGAGACTTTAAGTAGGTAATATCTGGGCAAGTGATGATGTTATCTGCAAAGGAAGTGGTGAAAAAACAGTTAGTTTCTGGATATATTTTGAGGATTAAAAACAGTAGATATGGTGAAGTATTAGACAGAGGGAATAAGAGAAACTGCTGGTTCAAGGAATTCTCCATGACTTTGAGCCTAAGAAGGATGGTGTTACTATTAATTGAGATGGGAAAGACTTCAAGAGAAGCAGGTTTATGAGAAAGGAGGGGTAGGGATATGTTATCTCACACCTCAGGTAGGGATATGTTATCTCACACCTCAGGTAGGGATATGTTATCTCAATATATTAGGCTTACAATATATATTTACGCTATATATTGAACATTTAAAATATATACTATAGACAAGATATCTAGGGTAGAGATATAAATTTGGGAACCCTTAGCATACAAATGAGACTGATTGACAGAAGCGAGGAAGTGGATACAGAAAGAAAAGAGGTCGCTGGGGTCCTTCGATATTAAGAGATGAGATAGATGAGCAGGATCCAAAAGTGACCAATGAGTCAGAAAGACATCAAGGTGAGGGTTTATATACCATGGCAAAGAGAGGGGCACCCAGGTAGCCTCGGTGGACAACTGAGTTAGAGACAGAGCTGAGAGTTGGGGGAGACCAAGGTGGCAGGAATGTAAAGGCAGAGTATCAAGAAGAAGACTGTTTCTGAGAGAAAACACTCTGAATCTGTGCAGAGGGAACCCTCTCAAATATTTAGCAAAGTAAAAATCAGAAAATGCACACCCAGTAATAAAGACTGGAGAAATAAGTAATCCGAGACAATTAGAGGAAAGACTGCCTGGTACTCACGCGGGCTAAGAATAGCACTTATTTCTAGCAGCCAGATTAATAATAATAATGTACAGGACTTGGGTAGAATACTTAGAAAAGTTTTGTCCCAGTGGAGGAGAATAATTATTCCTAGATAAAATGCTACTCTGGTTCTGCCTAGCACAACTTAAGCGAAAGACTTGAAAGGATTAAATTGTTTCCAAGTAAATAATTGTGTCTTAAAACACAGCTCAAAAGTATTACAGAAATATTTTTCAAAAAAACCCCACATCTCCCATCAAAATAAAATTTATAATGTTTGGCATCCTATCAAAATTAGAAAGCATGCAAAGGAGCAGAAAAACATGACCGATGATAAAGAGAAAGATCGATCAATTGAAACTGACACAGATGTGACACAGATGTTAGAATTAGCAGACAAGGATAATAAAACAATTATTATAACTGTACTCCATATGTTCACAAAACTAAGGGAGGATTGAAAGTGTTAACCAGAGATGTAGAATATATAGAAGAGACTCACGTTGAACTCTAGTCATGAAAATGACAATGTGTGAGATAAAAATGTACCTGAATGAAAAATTAGATCCAACAATAGGCAAAACAAAAAATAGTGAATTCAAAATATTGCAATAAAAGTATTCTAAAGGAACGTACACAGAAGAAAAAGAACAAAAAAATACATCAAGCAGCCTAATGTACATCTCAGTTGAGTCCCTGAGAAAGAGAAGGGACACAGAAATTTATTTGTAGCATTAATGACCCAATATTTTCCAAAGTTGAAGATATCTGTAAACCAACAGATTCATGAAGCCCAACAAATCCCAAGTACAAATAAGTTAAATAAATACTGGAAGAAAACTACACCAAAACACATTTAATCAAATTTCTCAAAACCAATGGTAAAGAGAAGATTTTAGAATCTCCCAGGGGTGGGACACAGAGTGGTAGAGACACATATGAGCTATAATAGCAAAGAGATGCGAAGGAGAAATGAGAACTCAATATAATGTGATATCTTAGATGAGATCCTCAAACAGAAAAGGATGTTAAGTAAAAACTTAAGAAAGTACGTTTTTAAAATATTAACATTAGTTAATAATAATGTATCAATATTTGTTTAATAGTTGTAACAAATATACCATACTAATGTAAGATGTTAATAATAGAAGAACTGAGCGAAGAGTATATGGAAACTCTGTGTACCATCTCAAGATTTTTTTTTTCTGTAAATCTAAAACTTAAAATGTTTATTTAAGACTAGGTGAGGTAGCTCATGCCTGTAATCCCAACACTTTGAGAGGCTGAGGCAACAGGGTCACTTAAGGCCAGGAGTTCCAGACCAGCCTGGTTAACATAGTGAGACTCCATCTCTAAAACAAACAAACAAACAAACAAAAATGAGGGTTAATTTAAAAGTATCCACAGAGGAATTAAAATATGGATGCTGGCAGATTTGTTGTTGAAATAATGTGCGTGAAAATAATACTGGAGAACAGTCTTTAACTGATTGAAAGAAAAACGGTCAACTTAGAATTCTACCTAGAATTCTATGTACAACAAAATGTGTTTCAAACATGAATAGAGATTCTTCAGTCACACAAAAGCTGAAAGAATTCATCATGAGTAGGCCTAGATGATAGAGAATGTTAAAGCGAAGTACTTTAAACAGAAAGAAGAGAAAATCAGATAGAAATACAGATCTATATCAAGGAATGAAGAGGACCAGAAATGGTAGCTACTTGGGTAAATGCAGGAACAGAAAACCAAACACTGCATGTTCTCACTTGTAAGTGGGAACTGAGCAATGAGAACACATGGACACAGGGAGGGGAACAACACACACTGGGGCCTGTCGGGGGTTGGGGTGGGAGACGGAAAAGCATTAGGAAAAATAGCTAATACATATGGGGCTTAATACCTAGGTGACGGGTTGATAGGTGCAGCAAACCACCATGGCACACGTTTACCTATGAAACAAAACTGCACATCCTGCACATGTGCCCCGGAACTTAAAATAAAAATAAAAAATTAAAAAAGGTACTCTTCTTATAATTTATATGCCATCAAAAGTAACTGAGAAAAAAGTAATTAACTGTGATATAAAAATACAATATATGTAAAATAAAATTATATAGCCAAAACTGTTTGAGAAAATTAATAACATTAATAAACTTCTAGACAGAATGATCAGGGAAAAGAAAGAAGACAGAAAATTATTATATCAGTAATAAGAAAGATGATATTACTACAGATCAAACAGATAATTATAATAATGTTAATAAGACATTATTTTAAAATGTCATCCCAATAAATTCACTAACAAGTAAAATAAACAAATTACTTAAAAGGTACAAATTACCAATCTCAATCAAGAAGAAATAGATAACTCAACTAGAGCTATACCTATTTAAAATGTAAATTTCTAAACATATAAACAAAATACTAGTCCAGATGGTTCTATTAGTAAATTTTACTAAACAATAAAGAAAACATAACAGTAATTTTACACAAACTTCCAAAATATTAAAAATGAGGAAATGCTTCCTAGCTCATTCTACGAAGCCAGCATTACTCTGGTTCAAAAAACAAAGACACTGTAAGAGATAAAAACTACAAACCAATATATATAATAACAATTGACATGAAGTATTTTTAAAACACTTAGACAATGAAATTTAACATTGAAAGTGTTTTAAAACAAAACACTCCTTTAACAAACTAAAAATTAAAAAAAATATATATAATCATCTCGATCATTAAAAAAAATCATTTACGTTCCAACATCTATCAGTGATTAAAAACAACAACATAATTCTCAGTAATGGAGGGGAATGTCTTCAACCTGATAGAGGATATCCAAGGAAAATCTCCAGATAGTATCACAATTAATATTGAAAACTCAATATTTTACCTCTGAGATTAGAAGAGAAGCAAGGGTGTGCACTTTCTACTTTTACTTATGTTACCATGGGTTCCAGTCAGGCTAAAATGCAAGAGACAAAATAGAGGCATTTAGAGTAGAAAGCCAAAACAGAAATTCTGTATTCACAGTTGACATGATCATTTATGTAGAAAGTATGTTGACTCTACCAATAAGTTAATAGAAGCAATAAGTGCAGATGCAGTGTATGTAATAAAGAAACAGTCAGTTGTGTTTGTATATATAAGCAACAAATAATTTTAAAATTACATTAATAAATTTATGCCATTTAGAAGAGCATGAAAAATATCAAATACTTAGAAGTAAATCTATCAAAATGTGTAAAATAATTATAATGGTAGCCATGAAATATTGTTGAAAGAAATTGAAGGTGCTCTCAATAAAAGGAGATACATGCTTTGTTCATGGTTTCAATGACTCAATATTGCCAAGACAACAATTTTCTACAAATTGAAAAGTATATTTAATATATTGTCAGTAAAAATCTCAGCAGACTCTATTGTAGAAATTGATGAGTCAATTCCAAAATTCCTATTCAATGTAAAAAACCTAGAATAGCCCAAACAACTTTAAATGAGACAGTATCATGAATAATTATAAAGGTACAGTTATTAAGACAGTTTAATATTGGTATAAAGATAGACAGATATATCAAAGAAAATAGAGATTTCAGAATTAGATACACATATGAACAACTATTTCTAACACAAGTGCAAAGGCAATTCAGGAGAAACATTATAGCCGTTGTAGAAATAGTGTGGGACAAGGATATTCACGTGCCCAAAAAATGAGTTTCCACTTTGCACTAAATACAAAAATTAATTTAAAATGAGACATAAACCTAAGTATAAAATCTAAAACTTTGAGGCTTTTAGGAGAAACCTAAGAAAACATATTTGAAACCTTTGATTAGACAAAAAATTCTATGTTTAACATCAAAAGCATGATCTACATAAGGAAAAATTCATATACTGAACTTAACATTAAAAATCTTAAAGGACACTGTTCAGAGAATGAAAAGACAAGCCACAGATTGGGAGAACTTCTTGGCAATTACATATCAGTAAAGAACATACCTAGACTATCTATAAAGATAGTCTAGACTCAGTAATAAGAGAATAAACAATCCAGTGGCAAATAGGGAAAAGAGATTCAAATAGATACTTCACTGTGGAGGAAAGAGGGATGGCAAGTGAACACCTGAAAGGATATTTAACAACATAAATCAGGTCAATTCAAATTAAAAACATGATATATAACTACACATATATTAGATGGCTAAAATGGAAAAGACTGACCATATCAAGTGTTGATGAGGATCCGCCGAAAATGTAATTCCATACACTACAGTTTCAAATGCAAAATGTTACAACCAGTTTGAAAAAGTTGTACTTAAAATAATTAAACTAGATACAGCAGATATATCTACTATATTATTTTCTAATGCTGGGTATTTATCCAAGAGAAGTGAAAACATAAGTTCATACAAAGACTTGTGCTTGAAAATTCATAGCATCTTTATTATAGTTAAAAACCAGAATTAACCCAAATGCCCATCACGGATGAATAAATAAACAAATTATAGTGTATGCATAAAATGGACTACTACTCAACAATAAAAATTACTATGCTATTAATACACACAACACTGCAGACAAACCCCAAAGTAAGTATGCTGAGTAAAAGAAGAAAGACAAAAATTCCATTCATATAAAACTCTAGAAAATGTAACTAAACTATAGGGACAGATAACAGGACAGTGGTTACTGGTGATGGTAGTTGGGGTAGGATGATATGTCACAAGTAAAGTTCTGGGGGTAAAGAGTATGCCCCTTACCTTTATTGTGGTATTGGTTTCAGAGACACAAACATATGCCGAAATTTATCAAATTGAACACTTTTTAAATATATGCAGTTTATTGTTTGTCGATCATACCTTTAAAAACCTGTCAAAATGCGTTGGATGTTGCATGTATAGTAATTACACAGTAAATATTTTGTTGAATGAATGAAGGAGTAAGTGAGTGAAATGATTGTGGATGGATCAGCATTTTCTGTAGAACGGTTGCGACATTTGAAAAATACCAAGTATATGAAAAAACACTAAGATTATATAACAAATTGATTCCTGGGAAATCATCCTCTCTTATTGAAAGATATTCCTCCCCCCACCAATGCTCATCACCACTGTTCATCAGAGAATTGCAAATCAAAACCACAATGAGATACCATCTCACACCAGTTAGAATGGCAATCATTAAAAAGTCAGGAAACAACAGGTGCTGGAGAGGATGTGGAGAAATAGGAACACTTTTACACTGTTGGTGGGATTGTAAACTAGTTCAACATAGAATGGCAATCATTAAAAAGTCAGGAAACAACAGGTGCTGGAGAGGATGTGGAGAAATAGGAACACTTTTACACTGTTGGTGGGACTGTAAACTAGTTCAACCATTGTGGAAGACAGTGTGGCGATTCCTCAAGAATCTAGAACTAGAAATACCATTTGACCCAGTGATCCCATTACTGGTTATATACCCAAAGGATTATAAATCACATGCACACATATGTTTATTGCAGCACTATTCACAATAGCAAAGACTGGGAACCAACCCAAATGTCCATCAATGATAGACTAGATTAAGAAAATGTGGCACATATACACGATGGAATACTATGCAGTCATAAAAAACGATGAGTTCATGTCCTTTGTAGCGACATGGATGAAGCTGGAAACCATCATTCTTAGCAAACTATCACAAGGACAGAAAACCAAACTCCGCATGTTCTCACTCATAGGTGGGAAATGAACAATGAGAACGCTCGGACACAGGACGGGGAACATCACACACTGGGGCCTATCTTGGGGTGGGGGTTGGGGAGGGAGAGCATTAGGAGATATACCTAATGTAAATGATGAGTTAATGGGTGCAGCAAACCAACACGGCACATATATACATATGTAACAGACCTGCACGTTGTGCACATGCACCCTAGAACTTAAAGTATAATAAGAAAAGAAAGATATCCCCCCATTTCAAAAAATCTGATAAATAATATCTAAACAAATAAAAATGCAAAATATCTTCTTTACAATATGAATGCTGATCCCCAAACAGTGCAGAATTTTTAAGTGACAAAAGAAAAGAAAGAAATCTCTTTCTTGTAATTTTAGTGTTAAAGGGAAACAGCTAAATTTTGAACAAATGAGTATATATAATGTTCACAGTAACTTTCATTTAATAAGTATATACATATTCAGTTAGAGCAAATCTACAATTTACTCACTTAAAAATGATTTCCCATCTCTGTGTATCTATAAGACAATAACTGGGGAGGATCTTTTTTATTACAGAGAAATTGTTCATTTTACAAAAAAGTTCACAGAGGAATTATTGAAATATCAGAGTTAACTAGAGCATTCAACTGTTAGTTATCAGGTCATTTACTTTATACGATGGGGTTATGCTGGAGGGAAAATGAAGTTAATATCCGAATGGAGTATTGAAACTACTTTGAATTGAGTATATCCCACAAATAAGAGTTTAAGAATTTGGAAAAGATAATATAAATGAATTGAAAAAGTACACATAGTTAACAGCAATTACCTTTTGATAATACCTGTAGTGATATGTCTGTAGTGATATAAGGTGATATCAGTAGTGTGATGGGGTACACGTGATAGGGGTACATGTATAGCAAATGCTTGAATCAAACATGTACGTAAGCTAAGGTTTCCCAACTTGAATACAGACCCTTTATAGTTGAATATTCAGATATTGCTCCCAATTACCAGACAGACTACTGGTGTCTCTTTTACCAAACAAAGGCATATAGGAGGAAATCTGTGAGCATCAGGCATCTCAAACCTAACAATGCATTTTTCTAGTCCTCCTTAACCACGTTGCCTTGACAAGCATGTCTCCATGGAACCAAGAGAGACTAGAGCCAATGAACCAAGAGCTTTATTTCCCATCCTCATTCCCTACCATGGCTTGAGCTAAGCAAACTATGCTGGGTGTGAATACAGTTGTGATATGTGTGTCGAGTTTCCCATTAGCATGCATGTCAGAGAACCAGACCAGCACAGGTCTTTTATTTCACCCGGGGTTGGGGCGGGGAAGGGGAGATACAGCTATATAGCTGCCTTTTTTTTTTTCTAGATCTTACCAGCCCTCCATTCTGCTACAAAGAAATCACTATGTATTACTAAACAGAGCCAGGAGGAATCTCATTTGTGTTCACAAAGAAATCTTTGTGAAACCACAGATTCAAAACAAAAGGCAAGAAAGGAAACAAACAAAAGCTACCACTTCTACTCTATATTCCTTTTATTGTAAGCCAATATGTTCATTAGGCACCACTGACAGTTTTATGGTTACCTTATTCCCAACATATGGTGAACATATTATTCCCAACATATGGTGAACCATAGTGATGGTACCACTGTGTACTACCACCTTTCACCAGATAATGTCATATACCATGGGGTACTGTCCTATCATATCAGTACCCCATGGTATATGACATTATATCATCATTGTCTTTCCTGTTGGTCAGCACCCTTTTGCACCCAAACTGGATAATTTAAAGGCAAAAGAGATAGAGCGCACATCTGCTGATGTGTTATAACAGTGTTGTGTTTTGTTCATCCATCCAATCAACATTTAGAGAGGCTTCTAGTAGGTGATAAAGAGACAATGGTTAACTTAAATAGACAGTCCTTGTTCTTATGAGGCTTTCTAAGAGGGGAGTGGCACGCAACAGAGATGAGTGTCTTGACCTAGCAAGGAGCATGTTGAATTTGAGAGGGTTGGACTGTGCAGAGCTTTATCCTCAAAGCACTGGGAAGTCATTAAGTGTTAAGGGAATAAGGATGAAATTTGCCTTTGTAAAATGTCCTGCTTGGTTGCACTGGGGAAAACAAAGTAGGTGTGGGGAAAGCAGTTATAAACCTCTTGCCTCAGCCCACATGAGTTGAAGAGACACACATCAACCAAAGAGAGTTTCAGAGGGAAAAAAATTCAACAAGACTGGTTATTGGTTAAGTGTGGGTTGTAACAAACTGCAAGATATTAGGGACAACTCCCAGGCTTCTCATTTTTTTCTGACAAAAGAAGGGAGAAACTCTCTTTAATTTTGCAGCTCACATAGGATCCCAAAGCAGCACTCTCTGTCCATCAAATCTAAATTTTTACCAAAGGAGGCCACTATTTATTTTTTTCCTATGTGCCAGGTAGTGTTAAAGTTGTCATCACACAATAATGCATTCACTTCTCTAAACAATTCCATGAGCTAAGTGCTCACTATCCTTCCCAACTTAATGACCAGAAGAGTGAGGAACTGAACTTGAATGTCCAGCTAGGATATTCAGGTAGGATAGGGCACAGTTGAGGTTGTTAGTTGAGCAGCTTAATTCAAGACGGCTTGTTTTAAAAACTGTAGCACTAAACTCTAGAGAACTGAGCTCTCAGTTTATATTTTTTGTCCTTTTCCTCTCTTAATAAAATGCAGACATAAATTCATGGAAGTTGTGTGTGTGTGTGTGTGTGTGTGTTTTCTGTACGCATGGGGCTGTTTGTGATATATGTAAATATGTGTATGTGTGTCACATGCATGTTACTATGCAAGTGTGTATGTTTAAGTCTGTGTCGTATGTTGCATGTGTATATTCTTGTGTGGGAGTTAGCTATGTTGTATGTCTGTGTATGTGTAACGTGTGCATGTGTGTTTGTGTGTAGTGTGTATACATGTATTTGTGCACATGCTGGGCTAGGAGGTAAAACCTTCTCCTCTGACAAAGAAGCTTTTACTCCCAATTTTGTTATGACCTGATCCTTTTTTCATCAACACAAGTCTTTTTTCCATTCTGAGTAATGTGCAAATTATTTTAAAAAAGATAATCTCTCAAGTTTCCAGCATTATACTAAGTTGTTTTTATTATACTGTCCTTAAATGTTTGTATGTGTAAAGCTCTTATGTAATATAAAGCAAAATAAGTTCATAAATTAAATAAAACAGAAAAAATATCTAAAAATAACAACATTAGTGTACTGTGATGGATGATGTTGTTGGGTTGAAACTAAATTCCGATAATGTGAATATGGCATCAATATGCTATGGCACAATTTTTTTCTAATTTAAAGTGGCATGTATTAAATTTCTCCACCAATTTCAGCTCTTCAGTGTATCATGGACTCTTTTTTTTATTCAATGAGCTTTGATGTAGTTTGGCTTATGTTTTATGTTAAATGGTGTTTATGTGTCAAACAAATTTCTTCCTTTCTTTTCTTTTATTAGCAGACAGTATTTAAAATTGCATTATGTAAAAACTAGCACTGACTCTGAAACTCTTGTATTGCCCAGCTATAAATTAGTGTGTTCTTACAATATATTGTAGCTATTTGTGTTATCATCCAAGTGAAATATAAAGCTTTTTAAAAAAATTCTTAGAATTCTTGAAGCCCTGATGGAGAAACACTGCCTTGGATTTTCTTTCCCTATAGAGGCTTATTAGTGTATCACACAAATAGGTTCCTGTCTGCTAGTTCCTCCATTCCATAGCCATACTTAGATCCATCAGAATCCCAGGAAGGATCACAGATTGGCCTTCAGCTGCTCCCTGCAACCTCCACTATCCCCAATCTAATGCAGCCTAAATATTTCTCTATATATACAATTTTAACAGCTGTGATCATTGCCTGGATAGCATTCACTTGGATGCTACCATTTTCATACATCCATTCTTTCATTCATTGCTTGCATAAGTATATGCACTCTGGGCCTTCTACTTGGCACTGGGATTACAAAGGTGGCTAAGAGGCAGTTTATGCTTTCAGGGACCTTATTCTACTGCTACATGTAAGCAGTATAGGAACCTAATCCAATCTCAGCATCCAGAAGAATGTCCTTTAAAAGATGACCGTGAGCTAAATTCTGAAACAGTAGCAGAAGTAAATTAGAGAAAAAAGGAGGGACATTTCCAGCAGCAGAAGCAGCAAATTACAAAGGAAATGAAAGAGGTGAGTTTGTCTGGATCAGAGTATAAGGGGAAAAGTGGTGGATGTTAAACAAGGCCATGTCATGAAGTATCTTATGTGCCAAGCTTAGAAGTTTGGACTTTTGCCCCAAATGCTGCGATATTAGTCTGTTCTCATACTGCTATGAAGAAATACCTGAGACTGGGTAATTTTTAAAGATAAAGAGGTTTAATGGACTCACAGTTCCACATAGCTGGGGAGGCCTCACAATCATGGCAGAAGATGAAGGAGGAGCAAAACACATCTTACATGGTGGCAGGCAAGAGAATATGTGCAGGGAACTGCCTTTTATAAAACCATCAGATTTCGTGAGACTTATTCATTATCATGAAAACAGCAAGAGAAAAACCTGCCCCCATGATTCAGTTACTCCCCACCGGGTCCTTCCCATGACGCACAGGGATTATGGGAGCTACAATTCAAGATAAGATTTGGGTGAGGACACAGCCAAGCCATATTAGCTGTGGAAAGCCTGTGCTGAGTGTCAAACAGAACAAAAGAATTTAATAGCATCTTGAAAATTCAATGAGGAGAAGGTGTAAGAGATAGATAGAGGGGGGGCATGGCTAAGATGGGGAAAACCAGTTAGTAGGATAAGATAGGAAGATAGGGCAGGCGTGGTGGCTCGTGCCTGTAATCCCAGTACTTTGGGATGCCAAGGCGGGTGGATCACAAGGTCAGGATCATCCTGGCTAACACAGTGAAACCCGTCTCTACTAAAAAAAATACAAAAAATTAGCCGGGCATGGTGGTGGGCTCCTGTAGTCCCAGCTACTAGGAGGCTGAGGCAAGAGAATGGCGTGAACCTGGGAGGCAGAGCTTGCAGTGAGCCGAAATCGCACCACTGCACTCCAGCCTGGGCAACAGAGCGAGACTCCGTCTCCAAAAAAAGCAATAGGAAAAGAGGGAAGTGTTTTTGAACTTGCTGAAGGAGCTGAAAACTTTTTAAAAAAATCAAAGATGAGATCCAGTTTCTGGCTTGGACATTGATAGGATGGAGAGTAATAAATGTTGAATACTTAATATGCACAAAGTATTAGAATGGGTGTTTTGCATTTATCATTTTGCTGAGTCTTCTAGAGGAGCCTTAATATTCTTTTAAGGTTGATGTTGTTCTCCCTTTTTATTAAGTGGAAGATTCAGATGACTCAGTGATTTCACAACTTGCCAATTTTGAATCTCGTTCACTGAGCTAGAAAACACTAGAGGAGCAATGGTCATTTCGGGAATAGAAGATGAGTCTAATTTTGGACAAGTTGACTTTGAGTCATACATTAGGAAAGGCAGAGAGCTGCACAACTCCAGGGAGTATCATTCACATAGACCATGACGGCTAATTCTACTATGTCATGTATTTGCAAGTGAATATATTTAGTATGCAGATGTATATGCATGTGTGCAGCTCAGCATCAAGAACCAGGCTGTAGATTTAAATTCAGAATATCAGATTATAGTCTCTGGAAGAAGAAAGACAGTAAATAAGTATTTATTGGCTAGATGTCAAGTTGATGATGATGAAAGCTTTGGATATGGGTGAGATCATTCAAAAAGCATATATAGAGAAAGGTTTGTGTCACACAAACCTTTAAGGATTAGGCAATAGAAGAAAAAGCCATAAAGAGGATTGTGAAGAATGTACTAGAGCAGTAGGAAGAAAATCAAGAGAGTTTTGTCTCAGAAATCAAAGAATAAGTAAGTTTAAAGAGAATCTGGTTATCAGTGTCAAATATTGCCAAAAGTAAAGAAAGATGAAACCTGGAAGGTGGACATGAGACTTAATGGCAGACAGATGCAAGAATCATTTTGATGCTTTAAAAGTAGTATGAACTAAGGAGAGGCTGGGAGAACATATACCTTGGTGGCTTCTTAGAATATGTAGAGTTTTCCACTTGTCTCATACCATAAGTGATTCTAGGAATGTAACTACTTGGAAACCCTCTGTCAAGTCAGGGCTGTTGTTGTTCTGTCACAGTAGAAATTTGCCAGAGACCATCTCACTGTTTGGGTTTTAAGTTATGCTTCATTTATAGTTACATTGTTTCAGAATCAGCAATGGTCACATATTTGGAAAAAAAAAAAATCAACCAAAGAATCATAGAATCTCCTAATTCCAGTAATTCAAATATTCTGATCTCATTGTCTTCAAAGGAAACTGAAGCTCAAACATTTATATCCCAAGTATTGACATATACTAGGCTGGTGCTGTTGTCTCTATACCATATTACCTTACTAAGTTTAAATGTTTTGTTTAAACATTGTTCAAGGAAATCTCTATCTTTCTTGAAATAATCCCAGAATAAACACATTTTAAAAAAAGTGATAAAATACTCAGAAGCACAAAGTGAAGGGAAGACTCAGATTTTTGAAAACTACACACAACAGGACCCTACCTTTAAGCCATGTAGATATTAGGGA
Source organism: Rhinopithecus bieti (assembly GCF_001698545.2). NCBI lineage: Eukaryota > Metazoa > Chordata > Mammalia > Primates > Cercopithecidae > Rhinopithecus > Rhinopithecus bieti. The sequence goes on from NW_016804139.1 coordinate 2,385,067, forward strand.
TCACAGGAGCAACTACAACCCAGTTTTTACTAAATGGTTGCTCAGATATATTTTCCCTTCCTCAGCTGATTGTTAGCAAGAATTAGAGCCTAAAGGTCTTCTGTGCACAAAATGAACAAATGATCAAGTGTTCATATTTATAATCAAATAAACTTAGAATTGATAAAAAGTCACAAAATGGTTATATGGTTTAGTTATTACACACATGGAAAATTTTCATCTTATTCATCTTTCCAGGTGAGATAGAGATCAGTCAGCTGGGAGACTCAAAGGCCTTGGACAAAGAGTCAGACCAAGGTACAACCAACGCCTCAATTTTGAGGTTGAAATTTGACTTCAAATTGAATAAACTATTATTTAGTCATGAAATTTCTATGTGCCTTAGTCAGGAGTCTAGGAACTCAAGGCAACTAACTCTTCTTAATTAGACCTGCAAATCCTAGTGACTGTAATTTCCTGCCTGTATTTCACTAACAATGATACCTAGCAGCTGTGTAGGATTTCTAAATTTTCTTCACCTTTTTCTTCCATTATGTCACCTTCTCAACAAATCAGTGATATGGATAAAAAAGACATTATTTTTCTCCTTGATACATTAGAAGACAAGATGAGAGATTAAGAGATGTGTTCAAAATCACACAGTTAATAAGTGGCAGAACCAAATGTATAGCTTATCTCTAAATCTCTGAAGTGCACCAGGCAGCTAATAAAGAAGAATTCTTCGGCCAGGCATGGTGGCTACATCTGTAATCCCAGCGCTTTGGGAGGCCAAGGCAGACAGATCACCTGAGGTCAAGAGTTCGACACAAGTCTGGCCAATATGGAGAAACCCCGTCTCTACTAAAAATACAAAAATTAGCCGGGCATGGTGGTGGGTGCTTGTCATTCTAGCTACTTGGGAGGCTGAGGCAGGAGAATCGCTTGAACCCCAGAGGTGGAGGTTGCCGTGAGCCAAGATCATGTCACTGCACTCCAGCCTGGGCGACAAGAGTGAAACTCTGTCTCAAAAAAAGAAGAAGAAGAATTATTCTTCTTCATGATGCTTTTTTGACTTCTAGAAAGTTAAGAAATAAATGATTTTTCTCTTATGGGGAAGATAAAAAGTGGATGTGGAATCTTTCCTACTCCTGCAACTGAGAATTGGAATCTAATTTTATCCCTGTGAGCCTAGGACGCCCATGGTAACTTGCTGGATCCACAGAATGTGGCAAAAGTGATGTTCTAGACTTCTATGCCTAAGTCATCAGAACCTGTGCAACTCTGTCCATGCCTCTTGGAATGCTCATCCTAGGAGAAGTAATTGCCATGTAAGAAATCCTAAAAATACCATTCTTTAAAGAAGTTCAAGCTAGTCATGTGGAGATACTACATACAGAGAGAGGGATGACCTGCTAGTCCCAGTTGTGTCAGCCATCCCAACTGAGGCAACATACTTTTAAAATAAAAAGCCATCTTGGACATTTCAGCCCAAGGAGACACAATGAGAGAAAATTGAAGATGAATTTGACAAAACTAAGGTTCTTGATATATGAGTATCATTGAACTGGCCCAGATAAATTGAGATACTTGAGTCATCTTGGCTATGGTTCCAGTCATCACAGAGCAGGGATGAGATCATCCTTCTCTACCTTTCTGAATTGTGAGCATAATGAAAATGGGTGTTTTACACCGCTAAATGTTGAGGTGGTTTGTCATGCAGCAATAGATAAACAGAACATCTTAGTTAAAGCCTTTGATATGACTTCATGATTGAGTGTCCTTCAAAATCAGAATTGTTAGTCATGGAAACAACACAGCAAAATGCAGTTATTCAGAGCTCTTGGGGAATAAGTCATCTTGGATGATAGAATGATGGCCCTTCAAAAGATAGAGGTGATTAATCTTTTAAGTGTCGGTGATAATGTATTTTAACTGTTTAATACACATCATTATACAATCACTTATATATTGAAATTTATATATGTTGACCACGTACTATGTGCCAGGTCCTATGTTAAGGACTGGGTTAGAGTCTTTTACCTATCTGGTGTAACCCTTGCTCCCCCAAGTAACTTTCCCAAAGTTACAAACAAAGAAAGTTATAGAGAAAGTTTTCTAACCTAGATCTGCCTCATTCCAAACTTCATAGGAAGATATTTTGCAAGGATAAGTTCCCAGGTGGTACAGTTGAGGCCAATAGCCTACTCTCATGTTTTTGCCTTTACCCATTATTTATCATCATTTTTATGTGTCACCTCTCTGAACAATAGTTACATTGAAAAATTATACATTGTTACCCCTTCATATCTGTGGGTTCTGCCTGCATGAATTTAGCTAACTGCAGATTTAAAATATTTTAAAAAGTAAATAAAAAATAATAGAGCAATAAAACATAATAAAATTTTAAAATACAGTATAACAACCATTTACATACTCTTTACCTTGTATTAGGTATTATAAGTAATCTAGTGACTTTTAAGTAATAATGACTTAAAGTATACTGGAGGATGTTTGTAGGTTATATGCAAATATTATTCTATTTTATATAAGGTACTTGAGCATTTGCAGATTTTGGTATCCGGCAGGTGTCCTGGAACCAATCCCCCATGGGTATAAAGAGATGACTGTATTTTTATTTGTCTACAACCTTCTAAATAAGAAAAGCTGAGCTACATTGTAGAAATGAATTTTGCTTGTGTTTCTGCATGGTCATAGCTTGAATTTAATCAGCAAATTTAGGTGAGGCAAACTGCTTGCAATCATTTAAGATGGAATCAGTGATAACAATAATGATTTCTTACACTTTCCTGGTGCTTCTCACCTGAGGATTGCAAAAGGCTTTATAAACATTAATTAAGCCTTACAGGATTTCAATGAGGTCATGAAACAGTTTAATTACTGTAATATATTATGATTTTTAAATAAAGCAAATGTAACTTCAGAATCACATTTTGAAGCACTCCTTTGCTCTTGTTGGCACAAACCCAGGAGTTTAGGAATGACTTTGTGTTCCTTCATTTGTTTTCTAAATTTTAAATAAGTTGTTAAATAATATAGCCCTTTTTCCTTTGGAAGAAACAAGAAAAATTGCATCGTGTATTTCATGGGAATTAATTGATTTATCGACTTAAATTTCATCCTTGGTCAATATTGGGCACAGTGTTATACACTCAAGAATACAGAGAATATAATATGCCCTCAAAGGCTTACCAACTCAGAGGGGAGATATACAAGTAAAGTACAAGGAATGTAATAGAGCTGTAATAGAGGTATGCATAAAGTATTATTCAAGAATGGGAAAGTATATTTAACTCTGTAAAATAATGGCTAACACCATACAAAGCTTATTATGTTGCAAGTACCCTTCTAAGATTTTACTCACTATTAACAGCTTAATTTTCACAACAATTCTGACATGCAGGCATTATAATTTTCTTCATTTTATAAACAAGACAACTGAGGCACAGAGATTGAGTAACCTTTCCATGGTTACATAACTCATCTGTATGTGGCATAGGTGGAATTTGATATTAGGCCTTATCTTCAGGGTCCTTGTTCTTGATCACTATTCTATAGTGTAAACATGGGTGGGTAAGAGGAGATCCTAAAGGAATAACAGGAAGGAGGAAGCAATGGAATATTTTATGCCTACAAAAAGCTCCTGTTAACTAAGCTCTTTGGTAATAGAGAAGCTCTATAGGAAAGTCAGTAAGAAATAATGTTGACTGCATTTCTAGTCAGCACTAACATGTGGACAGAAATCATCAAAGAAAGGAAAAATTTTACCGTTGTGTTTTAGTACCTTCCAGCCTCTCCCAATGATAGGCTTGGCTCACAATTTCCTGAGTCAGCTGTGACTATGGTTATTTCTAAGTAGCTCTGAAGTGCTGTCTGAGGCACATGACATGACACAGCTACACAAAACAGTGGGCAGACATATGCTTATGCAATTAAGATACACCTCCCCCAAATTCCTGAGATTTTACCTTTGCTACTGCTTATATGTCTATTCTCTAATGATAAAAATAATTCTGTTCACATGGCCAAAGCTTGGACCTCCTCCACCTGTGTTTATCTTTTCTATTTCTTCTCTCTAGCCTTGGAATGTGGTCTTCTGTTCTTCCTGTCACAGAACACCCAAAACCATGGTTTCTGCCTAGGGACTCCCTTTTCTATGGCTAATGCCATCTACCTCCTTGGGGATTCTTACATAATGTTGAAAGTCTAAATAGAGCTCCCACCGGACATGCTTCACTTATCAGTGTAGATGAAACTCAATATTTTCCTGACTGATCTTGTTGATCATCAGTTTCACATGGCAAAATATTGACTGATGGCACAAAACCTGGCCACTAGAATGCTCCAAGTGTATTTTTAAACATTAAAGAGCAATAAGCATTTTCTTTATACTTTTCATAATGGTATATATTGACATGGTCGCCCTATATTTCAGTATAGCATCCCTGAGTAGGATATGGCAAATTTAAGAAAGACAAGGTGGATATAAGAGAAAAAATAGAGAGATGCATTTACCTAACAGGCAATTTTTGAGTGTTTATAATATACAGGCACTATATCACACAAAGAGGATTTCAAGAAGCATGTCACGTAGGGAAAGAATCAAAGAGCTAGCCAGGTCCTAGTCCATTTTGTGTAGCTATAACAGAATTCCTGAAACTTGATAACTTACAAAGAAAAGAAACTTATTTCTCACAGTTCTGTAGGCTGGAAAGTTTACAATCAAGGTGACAGCATCTTGTGTGTGCTCCCTTGCTGTATTCTCACAACGCAAAAGACAGAAGGGAAAGAGACAGAAAATCTACTCCCACAGTCCCTTTTTTATGGCAGTATTAATCCCTTCATGAAGGTGGAGCCCTCCCAATCAAAACACCTCCCATTAACTGCACCTCTCAATACTGTTGCGTTGGGGATTAAATTTCCAACACACAGGGGACATATTTCCAATTTTAGGGGACATATTCAGACCATAGCATTCTGCCTCTTGCCCCACAAATTCATGTTCTTTCCATGCAAAATACATTTATTCCATACCAATAGCCCCGAACGTTTTAACTTGTTTCACCACAAACTTTAAAGTCTATGTCCAAAATCTCATCTAAATGAGATCTAGGTGAGATTCAAGGTACAATTCATCCTGAAGTATTTCTCTTCAGCTGTGAGCCTGTGAAACCACACAATTTATGTGCTTTCAAAATGCAATGGTAGGCGAGGCATAGGATAAACATTCCATCAGAAAAAGTAATAGAAGAGAAAGAAGGAGTAACAGGTCCCCAGTAAGTCCAAAACTCAAAATGGCAAACAGCATGAAATCTCACAGTTTGAGGATAATCTTTGACTCCATGACCTGCCTTTCAGACACACGGGGGCAGAGGTTGAGTCATCAAGACTCCTGGCTGCTCCAAGCCCATGGCTTTCCTGGGTACCACCCACACCACTGTCATGGGCTGGAAGAAAGTTCCTGCAACTCTTCCAGGTTGGTGTTGGGTGCTGGTGGCTCTACAGGACTGGAGTCTCAGGGCCCTCCTGTTTCCCCAGGTCCACTAGGCGTTGCCCTTGTGGGAGCTCTTTGCAGTAGCCTGGACCCCATAGTTCCACTGAGCATTGCCTGAGGCTTGGGCGGGCGGAGTGGAGGTGGATCTTTCTGTGGCAGCTATACCACTGTAGCACATCTCTGCCAGAGTCGTGAGGCTGCTGGAGACATCCTTTGAAATCCAGGTGCAGGAAGCCATGCCTTCACAGTTCATCTCCTCTGTGTGCCTGCACCATCAGCACCATGCGGTTGCTGCCAAGGCTCACCACTTGCACCCTTTGGGGCACAGTGGCCTGGGATGCAACTGGACTGCACTTGGGCACATTTGAGCCACAATTGGGGTGGTCAAGGAGTGCTGTGCTGGCACGTGGGGAGTAAAGACCCAAGGCAGCCCTTGGCAGTGATCCCTGGGGTCCCACAGGTGCCCTGGGCTCATCCCTTTAAACCATTCTGTCTCAAAGTCCTAGCATTGTGGGGCTATGACAGAAAAGGTAACCTCCTTGAAGATTTCCAAAATGCCTTTGGGATCATTCTGCTATTGTCTTGATGAATAGCAGCTGAATTTCTTTGATTCATACTAATCTCTCCATCAAATAATACTTTGGCCACATCCATGATATTCTCTTTCTCTAACACAATTTTTAAATTATTTACATGGCTGAGGTAAGAAGTTTTCAAATTTTTTCCTCTGTTTACCTTAAGATTATAAATTCCATCTTTAAATCATTTCTTTCTTCTTACATTTTACTAAAAGCAGTTAAGAACAGCTGCAGCACATACTGAACAGGTTAGAGATTTCTTCTGCTTAGAGATTTCTTCTCTCAGATATCATCTGAGCCTTGAACAGAATTGCCCTTAATCCTTCATTCATGGCAATACAGGTTTTTTTTTTTTTTTTTTCTGTTATGTACTTCAAAACTGTTCTAGCCTCCGGCCGGGCGCGGTGGCTCACACCTGTAATCCCAGCACTTTGGGAGGCCGAGGCGGGCGGATCACAAGGTCAGGAGATCCAGACCACGGTGAAACCCTGTCTCTACTAAAAATACAAGAAACTAGCTGGGCGTGGTGGCGGGCGCCTGTAGTCCCAGCTACTTGGGAGGCTGAGGCAGGAGAATGGCATAAACCCGGGAGGCGAAGCTTGCAGTGAGCCGAGATCGCGCCACTGCACTCCAGCCTGGGTGACAGAGCGAGACTCTGTCTCGAAAAACAACAACAACAACAACAACAACAACAAAACTGTTCTAGCCTCTACCTATTAACCAGTTCCAAAAACTCTTCCATATTTTAAGTATTTGTTATATAGCAACATCCCATTCCTCTAGCACCAATGCCTGCCTTTGTCCATTTTGTGCTCTTATAGCAAGATACCTGAAACTGGGTAATTTACGAAGAACGGAAATTTAGTTCTCAATTCCGGAGGCTGGGATGTCCGAGATCAGGACACTGGTACCTGTTGAGGGCTTTCTTGCTGCATTCTCACATGGTGCAAAGTGGAAGGGCAAAAGAGAACGAACTCACTCTTGCAAGTTCTTAATAGTGATAGTAATCCATTCATGAGGGTGAAACCCACATGACCTGAAGGCCTTCCATTAAGACCCACCTCCCAACAATGTTGCATTGGAGATTATATTACTAACACATGAATTTTGGGGAATACATTCAGACTATAGCTGCAGGTGATTAGGCTACAGGTAATACGCACTGATTATGAGGATGGGAAATCCCTTCAAGAGACCAATTTACTAGCTCTTATTATATCAATTAATAATGCTGGTGAAAAGTAATTTCTTATCTGAGGTCTATTCAAACTCTGGGATTTAGGTAGGTGGTGTCAGTGTATGTGTGAATATGCACTTGTGATTGCCCAGAAGTAGAAAAGTAGGGATATGTTCTAGGTCAGAGGAAATAATATATACAAAGTCATGAAGTTAGAGATGGAGATCAGGTGTCTCTGGCTGCAATACTGCATATGGAAGAGGTGGTGATGAGGAAAAATAGAAATTCCAATTAAGGTACTGGTTGTGGAAATTTGTTGCAGAGATGTATTCAGGTGGTAGAAACAATAGGAATTTATTGAATTTGATGAATTGATCAAGTATGAGGGAGTAGTTAAAGGTGACTTCTAGTTAGACCACTCGCACAATGAGCAGCATTACTCTTTTCAATGACATACTGGACACAGAAGGAGACCGAGATTTTCAAGGAGTTCAGTGTTGGAGGTGATGCATTTGAAATAATGAGAGTGAAGAGAATGGGCTCTGAATTCAGAGTGACTAGTTTTAAATCCTGATTCTACCATTTATTAGCTGAGTCATCTTTGGTGAGTCATCTCTACATATCTTTATTTCTTCGTATTTAGAATGTTGTTGGATAATTGGAATGGTTAATTTTACATGTCCACTTGACTGGGCCACAGTGACTAGATAATAGGTCAAACGTTTTTCTGGATATTTCTCTGAGGACGTTTACAAGATTGACATTTACACTGGTGATCTCTGAGGAAAGTGGGTTGCCCTCCATATGTGGGTGGTCCTCATCAAATCAGTGGAAGGTCTGAATAGAACCAAAAACTGACCTCCACCAACAGAAAGAATATTCTGTGGCAAACACTGGCTTTTCTTTGCATCTGTAGCCTGATGGCCTCTGGAACTGAACTGTAGCATCAGCTGTTCTTTGAAACTTACCTTGCAGATTTAGGACTTGTCGACCTACATGTAGATTATATGTACATTAGATCATGTGGGTTATATATCTGTCTATCTATCTGTCTATCTATCTATATCATATTGGTTATGTTTTCTGGAGAATGTTAATATAATTATAACATTACTAAACTCATAGAGTTATTAAAATTAAACAAGATAATACATGTAAATATTTCAGAATAGTACTTAGTATACTGTGAATACTCAAAGTATGAGATATTGTTGAGGTATCTTTTGAGCATTCATTTCTTGATATCCAACATGTATTTGCACACATTGGCATGTATTTGGAGTTTATGGGTACTATGTAGGATGGAGATAAAGGTTTGGTATTATTAGCACATAGATGATAAATGATGCCATTAGAGTAGATTGGATTATCCAGAGAGAAAAGATGCTATGTGAGAAAAGCTTAGAGCAAAACTTTTAAAAAGCTAATATTTAACATATGGACAAAAAAGCTTTTCAAGGAGAAACTAGAAAAGAAAAAAACCAGGAAGACATTTTGCTAAAGCACTGTGAAATATACTATTTGCAAGATGAAAGTTAGCATATGACATGGACTTGATGACTAGAATTAGAGAGAGCATATGACCAAGTGTACATTGACCTGTTCTGGTTTACATTTGTTGTCCAAGCATAGTTATTAATTAAATTTTATAGGAATCTAAGATTCAGTGAAAGAAGTCAGCGTGTTATTCAATAAAATTAAAGAATTTATATACTCTGCTTGAGAAAAAAATTTTCTCACATTCTTCCACAAGATTTGTAATAAGGAAGAACGTAATGCAGAAAAGCTTCTGCTGTTGTCTGAATGTTCGTGTCCCTTTAACATTCACACTGAAACTGAATCCTCATTGTGGTCATATTAGGAACTGAGATTTTTAGGAGGTGATTAGGTCATAAAGTCTCTGCCCTTATAAATGGGACTAATGGCACTTATATAAAAGGCTTGAGAAAGACTTCCATCCCTTTGGCCACGTAAGAATATAGCAATAAGGTGCCATATATTAAGTAAGCCTAGAGCCCTCGCCAGGCATTAAATCTCCTGGCACCTTGGTCATGGAGCTCCTAGCCTCTAGAACTGTGAGAAGCACATTTTTGTTTATTTAATCCCAATGGAAAATTCTGTTTTAAGAATTTAAGAGACAAATCTTAAAATTCTGTTTACAAATTACTCAATATTATAGCAGCCCAAATGAAGCCCCTGGCAACCATTTTAGGTTAAAAGAATGAAAGGAACTATAGTGCTGCTTTAGTAGGTGTAATCAAGGATAGACCATCAAAGGAGTAATTATATTTAAAATATATTTTTGATTAAGAGCCAAGTGGTTTGAATATGGAGTATAAAAGAAAAAAAAGAGAAGAGATGAGTCTTGCAAGTTTTTGAACTAAGCAACAGAGTGAATAGCCTTATCACTGAGTGAGCTAGAAAACGTTTTGGGAAAGAGTCAATTTTGGAGGAAAAAAAACTACTTCCATTTTGATCACATGAAATTTGATCTGTATTTTAAAGATTCATGGAAGATGATGTATAATAAGTAGGAGGTTGGGTCTATATCCCTGGAGAAAGTCCTGTGACAGACATATTATGATATTTATTATATTTAAAGTCACAGAACTGACGAAGTTACATAGGGAAAAGTGGAGGTAGAAAACTCAGGGCCATCATTTAAAGGAGCCAGCAAAAAAAGACTGAGAAAGAGAAAACAGTAAAATGTAAGAAAAAACAGTTGCCTATGGTGCCATTGAATCCCAGAGAAAAATACATTCAAGAAGGGAGTGATTAATGGAAGATAATTATGAGCAATTAATGGAAGAGAATTATGAGAATACTCAGAATTATTGAGTTTTGACTAGAGTAGGAAGAAAAGTCAATGATATTCTTAATAAGACGACCAAAGTCCAATTGGGAAAGGTGAGGAGAGAATGAGAGGTGAGCATGCACAGTCAGCAAAGAGAGACAACTTTTAAGGGGTGAATTCAAAGGCAACCGGAGGAGATTTGTAGACAAAGGAGGTTATTTTGTTATTATAGTCACAACCTTTTTATTTTGGAATAATTTTACATTTATAGAAAAACTAAAGAGCTTGTTCTTGGAGGTTCTGTTTTAAGATAGGTAACTTTTAAAGAAGAGGGATAAATTGATGAGCAAAAGAGATAAATCCAGCAGACAATAAATTCTTCGAGGAAGTGATCCACAGAGGAGACATTCCTGATAAAAATAAAGAGGTTTTTCACTAACTAGAAATAGACAAAGCATGGAAGGCAGAATACATGCAGATGATAGGGAGCCGGTAGACTTGATAATAGAAGGATGAGTAGTTCTTTATTAATTATATGGCATAGTCAATAGTTAAGGATGAAAAGTGAGAAGATTTGGAATTTTGAGAAAATAGAGAAAATAAAAAAAATCATTTTCTGTAAGTGAAAGTGATCTTTCTAGATAAATATTCTCTGTATTAAATACCCATTCAAGATTTGTTATCATGTCTTTGAAAAGTAGCCTATCAGAGAAACGTGCAATTTTTATATTCTGTATAATATAGGTATGTTTGGATATAGGTACAAGTTTAGCAGAAAGCTGGATTTAAACTAATATAAACCAGGATTCAGATTTTGCTAAGATTGCATAGATATACCCTAAATTAATCCCCAGTGAGCCAAATGTTTAATTCTCTCCTCTTGGCTTACTTCTAACTAATAGAATATGGAAAAAGTCAAGGTATTTTCCAGATATCTAGGTAAGGTCCCTAACTATTTGAATTTGTATTAATCAAAAGGGAGGTTATCCTTGGTGGGCATGACCTAATCAGTCGAGCTCTTTAAAAGAGGGCTTAAGTCTTTCCTAAAGATAGATACTTAAGGCAACAGAGACACACTTTCTCTCTTTTGATGGTTTTGATGAGGTGAACTTCATAAACTCTACAACCACAAGAAAAAGTATTCTGCCAACAACCTAATGGAGCCTGGAAGTGGTTCCTTCTCTAACCCAGCCTCCAGAAAAGAACATGGGCTGGCTGGTAACTTGATTTCAGTCTTGTTATACCCTGAGCATAGAATCTAGCTAATGTTCAGACTTCTGACCTATAGAAGCTGTGAGATAATGAATGGGTATTGTTTTAAGCCATTAGGTTTTTGGTAACCTGTTACACAGCATAGAAAACATAACAGAGGGATTACAAAAATTCTAAATAGGAAAAAGGAAGTTGAGTGTTTTAAAAAAGGGATTATGATGCCAGACTATGAAAAGGAGGCTAAACATGGACGGAAGTGATAATGGAAAGGAAGTATTAGGACAAATATTATAGGGTTATGGGTTAGAAAATTCAATAATACTAGGTAACTTCTGAAATGAGCATTTGGAGATGAATTGGAAAGAAAAGCTTGGTCAAATTAAGGATAAGACAAATGTGGGGTTATAAAGGTACAATTATTGGTGTAATATCAGGGTAGATCATATGAGAGGCTAAAGTAATGTGGAAGTATTAGGTTTGTACAAAGGTAATTGCAGTTTTTGCCACTAAAAGTAATGGCAAAACCAGCAATCACTTTTGCACAACCTATCAGAAATTTTTGGAATCAAGGACTTAGAAGATGTGAGAGGCCAGCATGTTGGTTAAATCTGTTCTATTTATATCGATAATTTTTAAAAATGAGGACCAGAGTGGTATTGAAAACGGATACATACAGTCATCCATAAATGAAAAGAAAGGACTGAAATTATAACTAGCAACACCAAAGAGCAGAAGTAAATGATAAAATCTCATTACACACACCTTAAAGAAATTGAGGTCTTTGAAGAAAGAAAAGGGTTTGAAAGAAGCAATCGGGAGCTAGGAGGGTGAAAAAAAAAAAACCCATTTCCCAGTTACTATGAAGATGAAATTGTGAGAAATCTAGTCTGTGGTCGACAGAAACTGGGAATCAGAGTTCTCAGGGGACACATATTTCAGTTAGAGAAAGAAAGGGATGAGACGATTCAGAGAAAAATTTGAGGATAGTTGGGATATTTTATTGATGGTGGATTGCCATTGCCCAGGGTCAGTGTGACAGGGCTTAAGAGGGCATGGTGATGAGTTCAGATTTAGGGACAGAGGGCAGGAAGGAAAACAGCTTCTGGGTGAGGGAGACTTAGGTGGTACCTGAGGTAGGATGGAGAGTGATGCATGATGGGATTGCTGATTATCAGAGTGTGGAAACTTCAAGGCTGCTGAATTTGACCTGGAAAGAACACTGATTCACCTGAGGCTGAGCAGAAATCACTTGACTATTCTAGACTACTACTCCCATCCATCTCCATTGCACTTGTGGTAGCCAGGAGTATGCTGGGTGGGAGGAACTGCTTATGCCACTGTCTTCATTCATATATATATATATATATTTTTTGTTTGTTTGTTTGTTTGTTTGTTTGTTTTTTGAGACGGAGTCTCGCTCTGTCGCCCAGGCTGGAGTGCTGTGGCATGATCTCGGCTCACTGCAAGCTCCGCCTCCCGGGTTTACGCCATTCTCCTGCCTCAGCCTCCCAAGTAGCTGGGACTACAGGCGTCCGCCACCACGCCAGGCTAATTTTTTGTATTTTAGTAGAGACGGGGTTTCACCGTGTTAGCCAGGATGGTCTCGATCTCCTGACCCTGTGATCTGCCCGCCTCGGCCTCCCAAAGTGCTGGGATTACAGGCATGAGCCACCGCGCCCGGCCTGTCTTCATATTTTAATGGAGTTATCACCACAATAATAATATTCCTGCCTCTTATTTCTTCTCTGTATCTTCAGCCTTTTCCTCTGGAATAGAAATACTCACAGGTCCACATTTCTTTACACAGTAAGATAATCCATTAAATGACTAAAGAACTGTGGAATTGTTCTTCTTATTCCCTCCAAACTTTACAAGAAATTTTTTAATTCTTTCTTTCTTATTTATTTATTTATTTAATTTATTTTTTTTTTTTTGAGACAGAGTCTCACTCTGTTGCCCAGGTTGGAGTGCATTGTCATGATCTCAGCTCACTGCAGCTTCCACCTCCCAGCTTCCAGTGATTCTCTTGCCTCAGCCTCCTGAGTAGCTGGGACTACAGGTGTGCGCCACCATGCCCAGCTAAATTTTGTATTTTTAGTAGAGAAGGGGTTCTGCCATGCTGGCCAGGCTGGTCTCGAACTCCTGACCTCAGATGATCTACCTGCCTCAGCCTCCCAAAGGCCTGGAATTACAGGCGTGAGTCACCATGCTCAGCCAACTTTACATGAATTTTGTAGGCACATACTATCCCTCAGAGAGGTTGACCCAAAATCTAGGACAATAGGGGATATGAGAGGGTGAGCATGGAACAGAGAACAATAGAACCCTATTTGCTTGCAAATCAAAGCTTGGTTCTCCAGTCTAAGTTTTCGTTCAGTAGTGAAGCTAACGGTAGATTCCTGTCATTCTGGGTCTATCTCTTAGTTGTTTTCAAATCTTGGTGAGAGATAGATAATTAGGATATATTCTGATTCACTAAACCTCCAGCAGCTATAATAGAAGACTTATGTCCTTGCTCAAGTTGGAGATATTCTGGTAACCTAGAATATACACCTCAGGGCAGCTGTTTACACTCTTGTGGGAAAAGGAGAATGAGTATATTTAAGAAAACTAGCACAAACTTGGTACATAATATATGTATAATATATGTCCTTTTTTTGTCCCTGCATAAAAAGTGAGAGGCCTTTGAATTGCTTGTTGGTGGTAACCTGTGTTCTACAATTGAAGATCCCAGGTCTTAAGAATGTCAGAAAATTCTGAATCATCATGTGAATTTGGCAGCCAAGGATGGGTGGAATTTTTAGTTCTAATGACACACTGAGGGTGATCAAGGGGTCATTTTTTCATGGCAGTAGAAATGAGGTTGAGGATTATGAAGATTATCTAAGAGTTAAACACCTGCCTAACAGTGCAGTGAGAGTAGCTGAGGGGAATGGAACTGACTGCCTTGTGCCAACTAGTTTACATGGATTGGTCAAGTTGTTTCACACTTGGAATTTGTAAGTTCTTTGAAGATTACAGCTGCCAAATAAAGACAGAGTCAGCTGGATGAGGTATTTCTTTCCTGGGAGGTCATCTGTGAGCATTGATGCTAGACTCAGGCTGAAATTGTCTGTGGTTAAATCTTTCCACCCCCTAAGCTATCTAAGGAAGCTCTTGTGATGTAAGAGAAAGTAAATTTTTCTCACATAGATAAGCAGAGATGGAAATGTGGAGAAAAATCTTGATATGTTCAATCCCTAGATCCAGTCATCCCTGCAAACAGCATCATCCTTGCCCTGGATACAGTTGGTTACATGAGCCAACTCATTTCTTACTTACATAAATTATTTCAAATTGGGCATTAACTGCATGTTCTTAGTAATATGGAAAAACTGTATTTCTTCTTTTCCTTTTCTTCTCTATTTTATCACAATTTTCCATAATTTTCTATGAGGAATAAATATTCATTTGTAAACATAAGTATATTAAATATCTATAGTATAAAAAAAGAGAGAATAATAAGAATTTCTGCCATTAGCAAGACATGAACATCAATTTGAATGGGGAATATCAAATGCAAAAGTGTCATCTTAGTCCGTAGAGTTACTATAACAGCATACTTGAGGCTGGGTAATTTCTAAAGAGGTTTATTTGGCTCACAATGCTGGTGAAGGCTCAAGATTGTGCAGCTGCATCTCATGTTGCTTCAACCTATGGGAGAAAGTGAAAGAGAAAGAGCATGTGAAAATAGATCACATGGCAAGAGAAGAGGCAAGAGAGAGAAACTGAGGAAGTCAGATTCCTTTTGAAAACTGGGTCTCATGGAAATGAATCCACTTCTGTAAGAGAAGAGTTCACTCACCACCTTGAAAGGGCATTAATCTATTAATGAGGGATCTACCCTCCAGGATCCAAATACTTAATACTAGGTCCTACCTGCTGATACTGCCACATTGGGGATCAAATTTCAACATAAGTTTTGGTGGGGACGAACCACATGCAAACCATAGCAAACGGTGTCAAGGACCAAAATAATCTCTCTCCAGTAAGAAGTGGAGAGTCAGCATCGGTTTGTTATTATTACTTGTGTAGATTGATCAGTTTGGAGATAAAACTTCAAAATTTGACTTGGATTATCTAAGAATGTATATCCAACTCATGGTGGATAACTTATACAGAAAAGGAATTTGCATAACATTGTAGGAGAGTTCACAAAAGTAGTTTTAGAATAAGATAAGAGCCAGAACAGTGCCAAGGATCTAGAGAACACTGAGTAATAATCACAGCATGATAGCGGAGATGAATCAAGTTCTATTTTAAAATTTATTTTGGTAATAGTTTTACTCTCTCCAAGATTTAAAGTCCTGGAAGAGGCTTGCATTTCTTATTCTTGGTACTTTGATTTATTCCAAGACGACCAAGACCAAGACCAAGTCTGACCTTTTCTCAGATGGAAAGAAAATTCCTCAAAAGGAAGAAAACAAGAAAAGGAAAAAAAGAGAAGAAGAGAAGAAAAGGGAAAAAGAGCACAAAAAAGAAGAAGAAACTATATGTGAGCATTGTTGAAACCACAATAAGGAACAACTTGGAAACAACAATACTTCCTTCTAGGATCGTGTAAAACAGCTCAGCATTTGCCATTGTTCCAGATATCTACAGCTGTGTCACACATCACTGGAAATCATAGAAACTTAACACAGTAACAATTATCTTATTATATTTCAAGATTTCTGTGAGTTGAACAGTTGGGAAGGGCTCAGCTGGGCATTTCTGGCTCCATCTTGCTTGATTGCTGTCAGAAGGGCCCTGGTGCTAGAACAACAGGCAGCTGAAGGAGCTGGGAGCTGTATGAACTTTTCATTTCTTCAAATAGTTGTATGTCTGTTCTCTCCTTGTGATCTCTCCATGTGAGCTAATTTGAACTTTCTCACAGCATAGTGGCTAGAAGACAGATTGTTCATCTGTTGTCTCAGGGCTCCAAAGGTGAATGCCTCAAGGAAATCAGCGGAAACTATGTCGCTTTTATGGACTTGCCTCAGAAGTCATGTAGCATCATTTTAGTCACAGTCACACGACCATCCAGATTGAAAAAGAGGGAACTAAGACCTCACATTTCAATATGAGCAAGAGCAATGTCAAAATCCCATTGAAAGAAGATGGTATGTGTTGGTAGATACTGTGGGAAAACGCAATCTGCGACAACTTTGAACCCCAAACAGACTGAATCCCTGTATAAGAAGCTTGGTGATATCTTGAAGTCTTTATGTAATTTTTCCCTCCCTCTCTCACCTACCCCCCATATTTTGGGCCTGAAACAGGCAGGATAATACTAGTGCAACTCACTGCCTGATATTTTTAGTGCACTTCACAGAAGACAAGTGAAGTTGCAAATGAAGTAAAATAAATTTCAATATGTGAATTGCTTTTTTCATCATAGTTTTATGAATATGAAGAATATCATTTCTATAGGACTATTCTTGAATACCTCAATCATAAAAGGGAGCCTTTCTTCTATGAAGAAATTTCTGAAGACTTTTCTGTTTTTAGCAGAGTATATTTCATGATTCAAAGCATATGTGTTGTGCACATCAGCTATGTGCGAAGCCCTATTCTTGGTGATGGGAATACAGCAGTAAACAAAACTTATTTTTTTTAAAAAATCTCTGCCACCATGGAAGTTACCTGAATACAATAGTCACTTAGGAAAAGGACACTGCCTATTAATGCATATGTATTCAAATTCTTCCACCACTATTGGATAAGGCTCTGGGGCAGGAAAGATGTTATCTTCACCATTGTATTCCCAGGGTCTAACACAGTGCCAGGAGGACAGCAAGGGTTCAATAAGTATTTATTGAACTAATGTGCAGATATGGGGGAATCAGGCCAGCTGCTTAAAAAGGGGGCTTTTCTGACAAAGATGTTCAAAGAGAACAAGGATGTTCTCTTCTGAAAGTATTGGCCTAAATGAAGCTTGGAGAGATTGCTGAACTCTGTCCTTCGGGATAAAGATTTAACAAAGTAAGGGGGAGGAGCAGAGACAGGCTCTTTGTCACACTCTCAGTAAGAGAAGAATAAAGAAATCTGTAAGATTTCTTGAGCTTTGTAATTCCTCTGTGTTTGTTATTCTTGCTTTTCTCTGTTTCCCTGTAGTGATTAATAATAATTTTTAAAGAAAATGTCATGTGTACCTGTCTTTGGGGACTGGAGGAAGGAGGAAGCTAGAAAGACAGCTACTTTGTGCAGGAAGGCTGGAGGGGAGAGGACCCTCTGGGGACAGACGTGGAATTGGCAGCTTTAGCAGGGAGTGGGAAGAGTCCCTGGGGCCTGCTCTGAGGAACAACAGGGGAGTGCCAAGCCTGGGCTGCACAGGGTTTGAGGCGTCAAAGGGCAAAGCCTGTGTGCTGACTTGACCTATCTTTGCTGAAATTTTCCTTGTACAGAATTAAAAACATATTCATCTTCTTCTAATGCTTTTGTGTTCTCTCCGTCAGTTAAATGTGTCATCCAATATAGAAATTTTCTTTAAGCCCCACTCTGTTTCTTTCTTATCTTTCATTTATAATCATTTATCCAGTCCTGTCATTTCCACCTGTGAATATCTTTCAAATCAGTCCCCTTATTTCCAACCTCACCATCTTCTGCCTGAGCTCAGCCACTTTATGTCTCCTAGATCCACCATAACTGCTTTCAAATTGGTCTTCAGCATGAAAACCCTTAGTATTCCATATTACTCTTCTTATAGAGAAATAAGATTATGGCTTGCTCTACTTCATTTGCTCTGCTGTGAAAGCTTACTACCTTCACAATGAAGTTTTAAACTCCAGTATACGAGACCTCTGATCTTCAACTAAATTTAGTCTCATTTTTTCGTGCTTCCTTCTTAAACATCTCCTACCCTCCTCATTCAAGTTTGCTCACTAAAGCCCAAGTATGCCATACAATTACAAATGATGACTCGTATACTTTTGTTTATAATATTCCCCTTGCCTGGAATGCCTTTCCCTGTCTCTCCAAGAGAAAAATTCCTTCTCAGTTTGAAATACTTAGCTCAAAGACGACCTCCATTCAGTGAAGCATTCATTTTCTGCTTTCCCGCAGGCACTATTATCTTCCATAGTCTATGCACATCCCACTGTAAAAAACTTTACAATTTTCTCCAAAAGTTCTTAACTACATATTAACCATCACACCAGTTGGAAAGAGGATCTGCATTACTTAGAAATTCTAAATTAAGAAATTATGTAAAATATTTCTGAACTAGAGTTCCTTTAAACGTCTAGCAGGAGCAAATGCCAGTCCTCTTTTAAGAAATGAACCCTTTAATGAACCCTTAAAATGGCCCTTTTGAGAGTTCAACATCCCACATAGACTATCTTCAATAGCCTATGACACATATTCTTGTTGTGGGTAAGTTTCCTTACTAGATGGTGACTTCTTTGACAGGAGGGATTTGCTGTTAATCAACACAGTGTCACAAATGCCTAGCACAGCACATGTTATAACATTGGTAAATAACACATAAGAGGTGAGTAGTAGAATGTGAAAATACATAGGTAGTTGTTGGTCCTCAGTTATGTGATGGTAGAATAAAGGTAAAAGTGCAAGTCTAGGTAGGTGTGGAGGTGGCCTCCCTGCTCCACATCACTGATTGTACATGGAAATCTTCCATTTTATTGCCTAGGGCTATAAATAAATTAAACCAGGAAATACCAGTACAACAATTTGGTCTCTGGGCAGCTGGAAAACCTCACTTCTCTAAGAAATATGCAAGTCTGTTCCTGGATGAAGGAGAAACACCAGATTTGAACAAAACAGGGTTGTATAACTGTATGTATATCTACACCTAAAAGTAAGGTGTTCATTTGTTTTGTGCCAAAAAAGCCTATTTCCAGGTGTCTTATGAGGGGCCAGCTTATCTAGAAGTAATGACTTCAGCCCGGCAGTATATTTCAAAGAGGAGACCCTGCAGCAACAGCAATAATAAACAACAATAAAAATAATAGTAAATGTTGAGGTTCATTAAGTGCTTGCTATGTGGAAGTCACAATTTTAGATGTTTTTATTCACATTGGCTCATTTAATACTTACACTGACCCTGTGGAATAGATGCTAGTATATAGTATTCTCATTTTACAGATGAAGAAAATGAAGCACAGTTACTAACCTTCAGTAACTAGCGTGAGGTTGCCCAGGCAATCATTAGAAGAGCTAGAAATCAAAATCAGTTCGTCTGGGTCCCAAGCTCAAACTCTTAACCACAATGCTGATTTTAGATGAGGCAATAGTCTTGGGGATTTTCTTATTTAATGATTTTTTAAAAAATTTGTAGTGATGGGAAATTTAATTTCAAAAATAGTATTTAAAAATCCTGTTATATGAGGTAAATAAAGGCTAAACTAGACTGCTTAGCAATATGGTGGACTGGATCCACTGGGAACTTTTCTTTTAGAAATATGGGAATTTTAAAAATGTTTAAATATATATCTCAGTACTTTAGAAAATAGGGAAAGTTTACAAGGGACAGAAAAAAGTGGGATCAGAAATAGAGTATACTAAAATGGAAGATTTCTTAAAAACACTCATGAATTCCTGGTACGCTAGAGCTGTTCTTTTAACAGCTGTGTGGGGTAAGAGAAGAAAAGATCTTGGACCCAAAGAAAGTTGCAGAATCACAAAAGGCACATTTGAAAAGATGGAATTCCCCAAAAAAGACACTCCCTGAGTGAAATGCTGAGTAAGAAACACACACACACACACACACACACACACACACAGTGTGAAGAAACAGATCAAAGAAACTTGTCAATTCCAGCCATAGGTCTTAGGTAAGATACAAACTTTAAAATTTTCATCTAGATAGGTTCTTAACCTAACATACTATTCATCACCACTCACTACCCTATATGGATAGAGGATGCTGCATTCTATTTGTTTACTTTTTCCCAGAAAGTCTCATAAATTACAGAAATTATGTACGCCAAATACCTTTCTGAAACTAGAGTATCCCGTTTAGAATGTCTAGCAGAAGCAAATGCCAGTCCTTCTTTTAAGAACAACTGAACCGCTTAAAATGAGCTTGTAAGAATTCAACAATATGTCTATATGTCTCTCTATATGATCTTATAAAATAATATACTATAATATATAGCTAGGTATAATATGTCTATATGGGCATTCTGGACCCAGATGTTGTGGAATTCAATTCCTACCAAAGGAACACAAATCTACAGAAGAAATAAATACGCTCATAAAGAAATAAGGTGCGTGGTTTCTGGGGTAACATATGAAGAGCTTGGAAAGTCATTACTCCTGTTCTCACCACACACACACACACACACACACACACACACCAAATCACATAACCTTCTGCATACCTACAACAGGTGTCCAAAACAGACGGCCTTTGCTAAAGTCAGTATTTACATGAACACTTAAATTGTAATTGATTGTAGAGGCCAGTGTGAACTAGCTTGGATATTAAAAGCTCCAGGAGCCCAGTCTTTGGAAGGACCCTATACTTTTGTCAGTTCTACCTTCAAAACCCCTACTAAGTTATCAGGGTGAAGACTGGAGAAAACTCTCACCATTTTTTCAGAGGGAAAAAAATCACCATTGTGAAATATGTCTAGAGCATTCTATTCTCATTAACAAAAGATTGCCCTCAATCCTGAAAAGAAGCTGTTTTGCCAAACAAACCTAACAAACTTGGGTTTTACCACAGCTTAACTGATTTTGGGCGCTCTCTAGCATTCTTTTTTCACCTAAGAGAGAGAAGAAACAAAACGTAAGAAGCACTTTTATGGGTTATAGCCAAGGGCAAAGGCTAACCAAAAGACTAAGACCTAATCACAGCATACCAGAATGCTTCCTTTCCCCCCATGCCTTACCACCATGTCAGTCAGGCTCCTGTAAAGTAAAACTGGGTTACAACTGCAAAAGCTAGAGTCCTCTGATCCTATTTAAGAAGGAGCCTCTGGGGAAACCCAATGATGAAAGGAGACAAAAATAAGAGCATTTGAGGAAATTTTACTTTCTGACAGCGATAGCCACAGTAAAACAGTAAAGACAGCCTAACTCCTAGTCAAGTAAACAAAAAACCTCACATAAAGACCTATTTACTCAATTTACTTTATGTGATACATCACAGCTAGCTTTGAACAAAAAATTTACAAGGATTGTAAAGGCTAAAAACACAGTCTAAAAAAAACCAAGTGAACTCTGCTGCTTAAGTGTAGCAGAGATTTTGGAATTACTAGACCAGGAAATTAAAATCACTACAATTAATGTGCTAAAATTGCAATGGAAAGAAAATGAGCAACATGTGATGGATAGATGGGAACTCTAAGAACGAGTCTGAAGAAAATGCTAGAGATCAAAAACAGAGTTCTATAGAAACCTCTAACACTCTAATGCAAAGAAAAAAATAATTTTAAAATGCAACGTAATACCTAAGAACTGTGGAACAATTATAGAATGTATAAGTATGTGTAATTAAAATACCAAAAGAAGAGGGAAAGAAAAAAAGAAATTTTTGATGCAATAATGTCTTAGAATTTTCCAAAATTAATATAGACATTAAATCACAAAGCTCCTGGAAGCTCCGAAAGCACTATGAAGAATATATATTTTCTACCTAAAATATCTGTACCTAGGTATATTCTATTCAAACAGTCATAAATCAAAGATAGAAAATATCTTCAAAGAAGACAGAGGAAAAAAAATAAGGCACAATGAAGATAAACACAAAAAAAGTCTGTAGAATCAAAGACTTCAGATTTTAGAATTTAGCATAATGAATGCTAAATATATTTAAACATATATTTAAGTACACAATGATAAATATATTTAATGGTGATACATATGAAATACATTTAAATGTTAAACATCATTAAATGTACAAAACATATTTAATGTTAAATACATCTAAATGAATTAAATACATATTATATATTTAAAGAGATGAACAACCAAACTGATTTTAAGCAGATTTTGAAAAAATGACCAGAAATAATTCTACAAAGAAGAATAAAATAAATGGAAATGTAAGTCTCATGTATTAGCCAAGGTTCTTCTGAGAAACAGAACCAATAGCATATGTATGTATCGAGACATGGATATTTATTTGAAGAAATTGATTCTTGTGATTATGGAGGCTGGCAAATCCAAGATCCATACAGTGAATCAGCAGGCTGGAGTCCAGGGAAGATGATCAGGATTTTTTTCTAATTCAGATCTTTAACTGATTGGATGAAACTCATCTTCGTTGTGGTAGGCAATGTGCTTTACTCAAAATTCACTGACTTAAATGTTACTATCATCCAAAAACACCCTCACAGAATATGCAGAATAATGTGTGATCAAATATTTGGGCAGCATATTTGCCCAACCAAATTGATACTTCAGATATCATCACAACTCTGTATGAATATGGTAGATTCAATTGACAGCCATATTCCCCACTCTTCTTCAGATCAACATCATTTGCCACAAGATTTTGTAGTTCCTCCACTCAAACTGTAGTATATTCCCCTGTATCTTAACTTTGATTTCAGCCACAGTGATTACTGTGGCTAATATAGGGAAGTAGATGTAATGGGTGCCACTTTTGAACTCAGGCCTTTAGAGGTTTCTTTTGTGTGTTTTCACTGGCTCTCTTATGTTTCTGCCATCATCATGACAAAAGCATGTCAGGAGAACCCCATGGAGCAGAGTCACCTCAACTGAACTGACAGGACTAGATCTACTAATCCCCATCCAATCCACATGATACCTCAGGTCAGCAGTTTCTAGTTGAGCCCAGTCAACATCAGCAAATCTCCAGAAAAACCATAGACTTGTGGGTGACAGTAAATCATCATTGATTTAAGCTATTGGATTTTGTAATGTTTTATATAGCAATAGTTAACTAGTTCAGTTAAACAATTAATTAAACATATCTTTAAAAAGAATTACTTAATAAGAAAATGAGTTCAAGTAAACATTTGAAATACAATACAGACACATAGAACAAAAATACAAAAGACTGTGAATGATGAAATGAGATCATGCATAAATGACAAATTGAAGATGGCAGAACAGATTTTAGTAAAGAATTAGTATCTAAAATATGTAAACGACTCCTAAAAAATTAACACTAAAAATAAAAAAAAAACCTCAAGAGAAAAAAAGTGATCAAAAGGTATGAACAGGAATTTCATAGAAGAGAAATTTCAACCAGCCAATAAATGTATGAAGGTGTCTACCAGTTATTAATAAATAGCACATTACTAGAATAGTGATGTGCAGAGGCCTGGAATTGTCCTGAGCTGATTCCCAGACATGGAATAAAACATACTGATTAATAGCGGTGTTTTATAATTAAGAGTTTGAAGAGTTTGGGCTCATTTGTATCAGCTTGTCACTATTTGTTTACTAACAACAAGAGCATTGATTATTTTCATTTGCTTTTGGCGAGACCCTCCAAGAAAGGTGTGCCTTTGAGACTGGTTATGTAGGAAAAAAAAATGTGCTTATGTAATCAAGAAGGTATAAGAAGACTGGGATAAAACTCTGTATTGCACTTTCTGTTTCTGAGGTATGCTGTGTACATGTTAGTTGACCGTAAGAAAAAAAGATATATTCAGTGTGGCCTTTACAAGAGAAGACAACTGGAACTCCCGCTTACCACTTCTAACCTCTTGCCATGAGGCAGTCTTTGTCATTAATACCTATCCTGACTTTGTTATTATTTTGTATTACTATTCTAAAATAAAACATAAATTTGTAAGCATTGTGACTTTGGATTCTGTGTGTCTTCTTTTTCTATCAAACCCTGTCTAATTGTTGCTGCTAGTGAAAGCAAGATAAAATTAAAAAAAAAAAAAAACAGGAATAATAAGTATTGATAATATTTGGAACAAGATGAATTTTCATACAGAACTATTTGGAGTATGGATTGATATGGCTAATTTTAAAAGTGATTTGAAATGGCCTGGTAAAGTTGAAGATGAGTATTTCCTAAGATCCAACATTATTTCTTTAAACTTTTTAAAAGTTCGCACACCTGGCCACTAAGGTAGGTATATAAAATTTTAATAGAAGTAGCTGCTTGTAACACAAATATCCCACAACAGAATAAGTAGCATATACATTTTGGTCTATATATAAGAGAATAATAATGAACACAAACAAGTCATTGAAGAATATATTTTATGAGACTGAATATCAACCATCCATAAAACTAGGAATATCTATTTTAAGGCTATAAACACTTTAAAATTCTAAAGATGAACAAGAGAATGATATACAGTAATTCAGGTTATGTTATGTTTACCTGTGCTACCATTTTGTTGAGGGAGAAAGGATTTTTAATATTAAAGAGTTTGCTACTGGTTTTGTTAATGTACTATTTTAGAAGAGTTTGTTTTGTTGTTTGATATGCCTGAAAAAAAGCTTGAAAGCTATTTGTCTTGACCCACGCCATCTATTGATAGCTAAATATATTGAAGACCAGAGAGAGAGATAGCCTATATTATCACATACTTTACTTCTAGCAGAGGTGTGTCTAGGCCACCTGACTTGTTTGTGCCACTTTTTTATCTAGCCAAGGAATTCATATATTGTGGCATGTAGTAAAAATATGGCCTGACATCCTGAATCCATCAAAATATATCCGTAAGATAGGGTGTAGTAGTAAGGTGCCATGAAACAACAAGTGGGCAAGACTTAGCATCCTTATTCTAGGCCATCCAACAAAGCATACCAAAGCATACCACTAAATAGTCTTTCTTAGGCAAGATCCCAGCCAGCAGGAGCAGTGCAGTGAACTCTGCTAGAATGTTGATCCAAACACTGGAACTTTATTGGAATTCTCTGTAATGCTTTAAGTAACACGAGGAAATGCTTTGAATGAGCCACTTGGGAAATTTGGAATAGGGCGGTTTACTTTTTTCATAATGCTCAATGGCTAAAAATTTTTTTTAGTTTTTTTTTTTTTTTTTTTTTTTTTTTTTTTTTTTTTTTTTTTTCCTATTAGGCTCAATAGTAAAATATGTTTCCAGCTTTCGAGACATAAATTCAAGCTGGGAGAAGTGTGATGCCAGTAAAGGCTAGCCAGCCTTCAGAATCATTTTACATCGTGCAACATTTATGTTGGAACTTAATGGACATAAGACACTAGAATTTAATAAGAGACTACAAGAAAATGGATGAGACACTTGAATAATATATGTGGAGGAGGTAAGATTAGTTAAGGTGGGGATATTTTCACAACTTTGGGAGGACAGGGAAGGATTTTATAGAGATTCTCTTATTCAAAGGTAGAGCAGGATGGTATAAATCTTGCCCATTATAAGGATTAAAGGGAGGAATGAGGATTTTTGTACAATGATACGCAAATGTGTTTCTATGACTGGCTATATCAGAATACTGAATTTTTAATAAATGAAGATTTATGGAAACTCCAAGGCTGTATCACTTTTGGGGGAAGGCGATGAAGGTGAGGCTCAAATATTTGCATGAATAAAGATTTTTCAGATTATTTTCATGGGAAGCCAATTTTGAAATCATTAAAACAGTCAATCACAGGGATAGAATGAAGTGGTGAGATCTCCATATCCTGATATAGGAATGGGATTGCTGCACATGGAGGAGGAGTAAAAGAGACTCTCCATTCTCATATTCTCTGACTCAGGATTGAGAGAGTGAGAGCCAGCGATTTATGGTAAGAACACTGTCCTTAGTATCTCTCTACCTCCTCTCTGACTAACACAGATACAAAGTACACAGGATGCTGCTCAACACCCGAGTCTGGATGAAAGCGAAAACCATAATTAGTGAAGCCAACTGGTATTTTTTAGTGCTTCTAATGGTAGATCATATTTCTGAAGACTTGAAAGATTTATGGCACATACCGTACACCTGGTACATTCCAGATGAGCGGACCTTACATGCTCAGAAGTGAGCGGGAAGATGTGCTGCATTGAATTTTATTGATTTTCCTCTTTGCTTGTATAGTTTTATGATGTTCCATTTTCTCTTTCTGTTGGTTTGGAAATTGTGGCCTCACTTATTTATTTTCTTCCTTCATTTTACATTTAAAATGTATATGTAACACTGCATCAATTTTCATGGCCACGGGAAAGGGCTGGGTGAATTCTCTGACCAGGAAAAGATAAACTAGTGATAGAGGAGTTAATTTTTTTTTCCTCTTAAGAAGCTTTCCCTCAAGTTCTCTTCCATTTTCATTTTCTCATGTTCTCAGAATGCATTTATAATTTGCTTTTTCATTTCATAACTTTCTGATTTTTAGCACTGAAATCTCACTTTCAGAGATTATATATTGATAGCTCTGAATTTTTTTTCATTTGTATTCTGCACCAGCTCTTTGGTTGTGAGCAATTTCCTTCCACAACTTCTTGATATAACTCATCTAGCAATAAGACCAAACAGCTGAATTATAATAGAAATAGGGCTTTTGTCTGTAGAAGCTTGGTAATTGATGAGGATCAACTTTGCTAACAACTCCCCCCACCGTCTTTCCCCCACTGGTCTTTGCTCAGTTCACATTGTGGTTTTAATTAGACTATTATGCCTTTTTTTGTATTATAAAGTAGCTTTCTCTAAATAATCTCAAACTTTTAGATATACAAGCCAATTAGATGTTGAAGTCATATTTGGGCTCATGGCCCATGGCATAGTGTTCAACCTCTCATTTTGCTGGTTCTTTACAATATCTGATGAATTAATATACTAGATTAGACAATGACAGTGTATGGGTCATTGCTGGCTTGAAGGCTGAAATCAGTCAGTTCTCACTCTCCTTGTTAAAATAAAATAATTTGCACACATAAGGAGAGGACAAAAGAAAAAGCTCTTTTTGTCAATGTTACTCATAGGAGTGCCTGTAAAAGGTACCCATTATATTATAACTATTCCCAGATTTCAGCCATTCTTCTGCATCATCACAAAAATTCCCTTATCACATCCCACCTATATTGTTACAATTAGTTTGCATCATGTAATATTGCCATTTTCGTAGTTCAACAATGGGTAAATATTGAGAATTTCATATGCTTCGATCTAATGGTTTACATTTTGTGTTGATTCACTTTTTAACATACTATCTTTAAAAGTAAAAAAAAAGTCACTAACACAAAGAAAACTTGTACCACTTGCAATAAATAAAATGTAACAATACAAACAAATGCAATAAAAAACAACAGACAAGGGCAATGTTATTAAACTCTAGCTAGATACTGTTGCCTGCCAAATGCTCAGAGCTGGGAATCTGCACTTTCTTTAAGAGAAGAGACTAATAAGTAAAACAATACCTCGGTCTTTCTCTTGAGATAATCAGTATTGAAAAAAATTAAAGGGAATAACTCTTTCAGTCTGTGATTTAATATTATTTAATTATAACAATTTGGAACCACACTTCCTGCATTTTGATAAACATTATACTAGATCACTTATTTTGCCCAGTTTTCCCTTTTGTGTTCAGAGGATACTTCTAATAAGCCTGCAAATAATGGCAAAGTTATTTACATGCCACCATCTAGGATTGAACTGATTTAATAAATCCTGTCACATGACACAAATAGTATCTTGCAGAGAGTCCATATCACTCTTTACATCACTTACCAGAGCATGTTTTAATTTATTATAGTTTTTTAATTATATTCTGCTTTTCTTTTTTAGGTTCTGTGAATCCAGGATCTTCTCTCCTCCCTGGATCAATGCAAGAAGTGAATGAATTAGGTAGAGGTAGACATCTGAGTCAATGAGTACAAGAAAAGATGTAAAAGTGATAATATTTACAGAGAAAAAATAGTCTATTTCCATTTCTGTAACACTCACTTCTGAACTATAAAACTGGTATGTAATACCTTAAGGTGAATGTATTCATTGTCTAATTAACTCCTTACTGACTTCTGGGCATTAGATATTTTGGTTCCTAGAGGTATGTTGTCGTGTGCTATAGAGGATGACAAGCAATTGGATTAAAAAAAAAGGTATATTTGCCCACAATATAGCAATCAAATAGAAAAAAATGTAAATCTTATGAGAAATGTAATATAATTTACAAAATTATTTTACTACAAATTTACATGCAATATATAACAATCACATATAAACTAGTATATAGGAAGACACTATTTCATGGAACTATCAATAAAATAAAATGAGAAAGAGAAATAGATCCATGGGAGATGCATAGATAGAATTTATTAGTCACACACTTAAAAATATCTATGTTTACTACATTCAAGTAATTATACAACAAGATAAAACTTTTTTTTTAAGGAGACATAAAAAGTATAATTGACAATAAAATAAAAATTATAGAACTGAAGATAAAATAACTGAAACCACTAATTCAGTAGATGCTTTTAGAAGGTTAGCTAACTGAAGAGAAAATTAGTGACCTGGAAGACAAGTCAGGAAAGATAGACAGACTGAAATGTGAAGAGACAAATAGACAATAGAAAAAAAGCATTAGATACGAATGTGATACAATGGCAAGTTCTAATATACATGTAATTGAGATATCAAAAAGGAAGAAGATTATAATAGCAAGGCAATATTGGCAGATATATGACTGAAAACCTTATAAAACTATTGAAAGATACCACTTCAACCTAAGAGATAAGAAAGTTACAAATCTCAAACAGAATGAACGCAAAAACAAGCAAACCCAGAGTCAGTCATATTGTAGTAAAACTGTTGAAAACCAAAGTCAATATCTTAAAAAAATAAATCCAGAGAGGACACATTGCATTCACTGAAGTGATAATATGACAAATGCTCAACAGAATCAATAGAAGCCAGAAGGCAATGAAATGATATCTTAAAATTTCTGATAAAAACCCTGCAATCTTAAAATTCAATACCCAGAAATTGATGTTTTAAAAGGGCATGAAGATATTTTCCGACAAACAAAAACCAAAACCAATAGCTGCCACTGGATTGGTGGTAAAGTCATTCAGTAAAGGAAATATTAAATGTGTTTAGGCAGAAATAAAATCATCCAAAGAATAAATAAAATGAATAAAATGGCTAGAAATGTTTGTAAATACAAACAAATATTGACTATTTCGAACAACAATGAGCTAGCCAGGCAAGACTGTTGAGCTTGGGCTTCCAGCACAGTGACCCCGCCCCTGCTTGAAATCTGTGGGTGGGCGCAGCTCTGTGTTCCCCTAGAAAATATCCAGAGATGTGTGGCCTCCCACCCCTACTGCTCCTAATCAGGTAAGACTTACCAAGATGGGAAGTCCCCAAGCAGGAGAGTAACCTCCATTCTCAGGACACTGAGAGGGTTGAGATACCCATGTTCTCGGATTGGTGGAGGAATGGGGCATGCCTCTCTTCACAGGGCCAGACCGGGAAGAGCGTGTCCTATCAGCCAGCCATGGCCACTGTGTGGGGGAGTCCCACAGCCTGGAGGCCTGGAACACATTAAAAACTGATATGGTTTGGCTGTGTCCTCACCCAAATATCATCTTGAATTGTAGTTTCCATAATCCCCACATGTTGTGGGAGGTACCTGGTGGGAGGTAATTGAATCATGGGGGCTGTTACCTCCATGCTACTGTCACGATAGTGAGTTCTCACAAGATTTGATGGTTATATGAAGGGATTTCCCCACCTTTGCTCTGCACTCCTCCTTGATGCCATGTGAAGAAGGACATGTTTGCTTCCCTTTCTGCCATGATTGTAAATTTCCTGAGGGCTCCACAGCTGTGCTAAACTATAAGTCAATGAAACCTCTTTCCTTTATAAATTACAAAGTCTTGGGTATGTCTTTATTAGCAGTGTGAGAACAAACTAATACAAAAGAAAATGTGGGTGTGGTATCAGTGATCAGTGGCAGCTAATTTAAAGCTTAGGAGTAGAACTGGTGAGGAACAGTCATCCATCTTCTCCCTAATCACAGATCATAAGAAGAGCCATGTGGTTGAATAAGAGCCTATCTGTCAGCTGTCATGCTTAAGCACCAACTACTGGATCACAGTCCAAATTACAATGCCATAAATGTTTTGCCAGTACACAGTGCTTGTAAAACCTAGAGAAAACTCCAGTGACAAATAGAGATGCTTTATAGACCCTTGACCTTCTAAAAGCATCCAGAAATGAAGCCAATTGACTATACTCAACCTACATCACAATTAAAGTAACACTAGACCTTTCAGATGAGAAAGAATAAGTGCAAGAATTCTGACAATTTAAAAAGCCAGTGTGTTTCCTTACCTTCAAACACAGTATCCCCTCAGCAATGATTCTCAAACAGATTGAAATGACTGAAATGGCAGATATAGAATTCAGAATCTGAATGTCAAAGAAGCTCATCAAGAACCTGGAGAAAGTTGAAACCCAATCCAAGGAAAACAAGGAACCAAGTAAAAAGGATCTAAGATGAAAGACTAAACAGCCGTATTAAAAAAGAACCAAACTGAACTTGGAATTGAAGAATTCACTACTACAAAGATTTCATAATACAGTCACAAGAATTAACAGAAAAATAGACCAAGATGAGAAAACATTCTCAGACTTGAAGACTAGTTCTTGAAACTAACTCAGACAAAAATTTTTAAAAACAGAATTTTAATAAATGAATAAACCTCCAAGAATATAGGATTATATAAAGAGAACAAATCTATGACTCACTGGCATTCCTGAGAGAGAAGAAGAGAGAGAGAGAGAGTAAGCAACTTGGAAAACATAGTTGAGGATATAGCCCATAAAAATTTTCCCAATGTCACTAGAGAAGTAGACACACAAACTCAAGAAATACAGAGAACCTCTGTGAGATACTACGTAGGCAAATGTCTCCAAAACACATGGTCATCAGATTCACCAATGTCAACACACCCACAAAGTCTTAAAAGCAGCTAGAAAGAAAGATCAGGTCACTTACAAAAGGAACCTTATTAGGTTAGCAGCAGACCTTAGCAGAAACTTTATAATCCAGAAGAGATTAGGGCCCTATTTTCAGCATCTTCAAAGAAAATTTCAACTGTGAATTTTATATTCTTCCAAATGAATCTTTATAAAGGAAGGATAAATTAAAACATTATTACAAAAGCAAGCACTAAAGAAATTTGTTACCACTATACTAGCCTTAAAAGAGGTCCTGGGAATCGCTTCCAAGATGGCTGAACACGAATCACTCCAGTGTGCAGCTTCCAGCGAGATTGCTGCAGAAGACGGGTGATTTCTGGATTTCCAACTGAGGTACCTGGTTGAACTCATTGGGACTGGCTGGACAGTGGACACAGCCCATGGAGGGCAAGCTGAACCAGGGCTGGGAGTCACCTCCCCTGGGAAGCACAAGGAGTCAAGGGATTTCCCTTTCCTAGCCAAGGGAAGCTGTGACAGGCTGTATCTGGAGAAATGGTACATCCTGGCCAAATATTGCACTATGCCCACAGTCTTAGCAACCGGCAGACCAGGAGATACCATCCTGTGCCTGACTTGGTGGGTCCCATGCCCACGGAGCCTTGCCCAGTGCTAGTGCAGCAGTCTGAGATCGACCTGCAATGTTGCAGCTGGACAGGTGGAGGGGTGTCCACCATTGCTGAGGCTTGAGTAGCTCACAGTGTAAACAAAGAGGCCTGGAAGCACAAACTGGGCAGAGCCCACCGCAGCTCAGCAAGGCCTACTGCTTCTGTAGATTCCACCTCTGGGGGCAGGGCATAGTAGAATAAAAGGCAGCAGACAGCTTCTTCAGACTTAAATGTCCCTGTCTGACAGCTCTGAAGAGAGCAGTGGTTCTCTCAGCATGGCACTGGAGCTCTGAGAACAGATAGACTGACCCCCGTGTAGCATGTCTGGGAAAAACCTCCCAGTAGGGGCCAAAAGACACCTCAAACAGGTGGATGCCCCTCTGGGATGAAGCTTCCAGGGGAAGGATCAGGCAGCAATATTTACTATTCTGCAGCCTCCGCTGGTGATACCCAGGCAAAAAGTGTCTAGAGTGGACCTCCAGCAAACTCCAATAGACCTGCAGCTGAGGGGTCTGACTGTTAGAAAGAAAACCAACAAACAGAAAGGAATAGCATCAACATCAACAAAAAGAACATCCATACCAAAACCCCATCTGTAGGTCACCAACATCAAAGACCAAAGGTAGATAAAACCACAAAGATGGGGAGAAACCAGAACAGAAAAGCTGAAAATTCCAAAAAACAGAACACCTCTTCTCCTCCAAAGGATTGCAGCTCCTCACCAGCAAGGGAACAAAATTGGACAGAGAATGAGTTTGACAAGTTGACAGAAGTAGGCTTCAGAAGGTCGGTAGTAACAAACTTCTCCAAGCTAAAGGAGCATGTTCTAACCCATTGCAAGGAAGCTAAAAAACCTTGAAAAAAGGTTAGATGAATAGCTATCTAGAATAAACAGTGTAGAGAAGACCTTAAATGATCTCACGGAGCTAAAAACCATGGCATGAGAACTTTGTGATGCATGCGCAAGCTTCAATAGCCAATGCGATCTAGTGGAAGAAAGGATATCAGTGACTGAATATCAAATTAATGAAATAAAGGGAGAAGATAAGATTATAGAAAAAGAGTGAAAAGAAATGAACAAAGCCTCAAAGAAATATGGGACTTTGTGAAAAGACCAAATATACATTTGATTGGTGTACCAGAAAGTGACAGGGATAATGGAACCAAGTTAGACAACTCTCTTCAGGATATTATCCAGGAGAACTTCCCCAACCTAGCAAGGCAGGTCAACATTCGAATTCAGGAAATACAGAGAACACCACAAAGAAACTCCTTGAGAAGAGCAACCCCAAGACACATAACTGTCAGATTCACCAAGGTTGAAATGAAGGAAAAAATGTTAAGGGCAGCCAGAGAGAAAGGTTGGGTTACCCACAAAGGGAAGCCATCAGACAAGTAGTGGATCTCTTGGCAGAAACCTGACAAGCCAAAAGAGAGTGGGGGGCCAATATTCAACATTCTTAAAGAAAAGAATTTTCAACCCAAAATCTCATATCCAGCCAAGCTAAGCTTCATAAGTGAAGGATAAATAAAATCCTTTACAGACAAGCAAATGCTGAGAGATTTTGTCACCACCAGACCTGCCTTATAAGAGCTCCTGAAAGAAGCACCAAACATGAAAAGGAACAACTGATACCAGCCACTGCAAAAACATGCCAAATGGTAAAGACCATTAATGGTATGAAGAAACTGCATCAATTAACGAGCAAAATAACCAGCTAACATCATAATGACAGGTACAAATTCAAACATAACAATATTAACCTTAAATGTAACTGGGCTAAATATCCCAATTAAAAGACACAGACTGGGACATTGGATAAAGACTCAAGACTCATCAGTGTGCTGTATTCAGGAGACCAAATCTCATGTGCAAAGACACACATAGGCTCAAAATAAAGGGATGGAGGAAGATCTACCAAGCAAATGAAAAACAAAAAAAAGCCGGGGTTGCAATACTAGTCTCTGATAAAATAGACTTTAAACCAACAAAGATCAAAAGAGACAAAGAAGGCCACTACATAATGGTAAAGGGATCAATTCAACAAGAAGAGCTAACTATCCTAAATATATATATGCACTCAATATAGTGGCACTCAGATTCATAAAGTAAATCCTTAGAGACCTACAAAGAGACATAGACTCCCACACAATAATAATGGGAGACTTTAACACCCTATTGTCAATATTAGACAGATCAACAAGACAGAGGGTTAACAAGGATATCCAGGAATTGAACTCAGCTCTGCACCAAGCAGACCTAATAGACATCTACAGGACTCTATACCCCAAATCAACAGAATATACATTCTTCTCAGCACCACATTACACTTATTCTAAAATTGACCACATAGTTGGAAGTAAAGCACTCCTCAGCAAATGTAAAAGAACAGAAATCACAACAAACCACTCTCAGATCACAGTGCAATCAAACTGGAACTCAGAATTAATAAACTCACTCAAAACCACACAACTACATGGAACCTGAACAACCTGCTCCTGAATGACTACTGGGAAAATAACGAAATGAAGGCAGAAATAAAGATGCTCTTTGAAACCAATGAGAACAAAGAAACAACATACCAGAATCTCTGGGGCACATTTAAAGCAGTGTGTAGAGGGAAATTTATAGCACTAAATGCCCACAAGAGAAAGCAGGAAAGATCTAAAGTTGACACCCTAACATCACAATTAAAAGAACTAGACAAACAAGAGCAAACACATTCAAAAACTAGCAGATGGCAAGAAATAACTAATTTCAGAGCAGAACTAAAGGAGATAGAGACACAATAAACCCTTGAAAAAAAATCAATGAATCCAGAAGCTAGTTTTTTGAAAAGATCAACAAAATAGACCACTAGCAAGACTAATGAAGAAGAAAAGAGAAAAGAATCAAATAGACTCAATAAAAAATGATAAATGGGATATCACCACCGACCCCACAGAAATACAAACTACCCTCAGAGAATACTATAAACACCTCTATGCAAATAAACTAGAAAATCTAGAAGAAATGGATAAATTCCTGGATACATACACCCTCCAAAGACTAAATCAGGAAGAAGTTGAATCTCTGAATAGACCAATAACAGGTTCTGAAATTGAGGCAACAATTAATAGCCTACCAACAAAAAAAGTCCAGGAGCAGTCAGATTCACAGCCGAATTCTACCAGAGGTACAAAGAGGAGCTGGTACCATTCCTTCTGAAACTATTTCAATCAATAGAAAAAGAGGGAGTCATCCCTAACTCATTTTATGAGGCTAGCATTATACTGACACCAAAGCCTAGTAGAGACACAACAAAAAAAGATAATTTTAGGCCAATATCCCTGATGAACATCGATGCATAAATCCTCAATAAAATATTGGTAAACTGAATCCACCAGCACGTCAAAAAGCATATCCACCATGATCAAGCTGACATCATCCCTGGGATGCAAGGTTGGTTCAACATACGCAAATCAATAA
The DNA here is from genome assembly GCF_001698545.2 of Rhinopithecus bieti. Classification (NCBI taxonomy): domain Eukaryota; kingdom Metazoa; phylum Chordata; class Mammalia; order Primates; family Cercopithecidae; genus Rhinopithecus; species Rhinopithecus bieti. The sequence continues at coordinate 2,420,259 of NW_016804139.1, forward strand.
ACGTAATCCATCACATAAACAGAACCAATGACAAAACCCCATGATTTCTTCAATAGATGCAGAAAAAGGGTTCAACAAAATTCAACAGCACTTCATGCTAAAAACTCTCAATAAACTAGGTATTGATGGAACGTGTCTCAAAATAATAAGAGCTGTTTATGACAAACCCATAGCAAATAACATACTGAATGGGCAAAACTGGAAGCATACCCTTTGAAAACTGGCACAAGACAAGGATGCATCTCTCACCACTCCCATTCAACATAGTGTTGGAAGTTCTGGCTAGGGCAATCAGGCAAGAAAAGAAATAAAGCGTATTCAATTAGGAAAAGAGGAAGTGAAGATATCTCTGTTTGCATGTGACATGATTATATACTTAGAAAATCCCATTGTCTGTGCCCAAAATCTCCTTAAGCTGATAAGCAACTTCAGCAGAGTCTCATATACAAAATTAATGTACAAAAATCACAAACATTCCTATACTCCAATAATAGACAAACAGAGAGCCAAATCATGAGTGAACTTCCATTCACAATTACCTCAAAGACAACAAAATACCTAGGAAACCAACTTACAAGGGATGTAAAGGACCTCTTCAAGGAGAACTACAAACCACTGCTCAATGAAATAAAAGAGGACACAAACAAATGAAGAACATTCCATGCTCGTAGACAGGAAGAATCAATATAATGAAAATGGTCATACTGCCCAAATAATTTATATATTCCATGCTATCCCCATCAAGCTACCACTGACTTTATTCACAGAGTTGGAAAAAACTACTTTAAAGTTCATATGGAACCAAAAAGAGCCTGCATAGCCAAGACAGTCTTAAGCAAAAAGAACAAAGCTGGAGGCATCACGCTACCTGACTTCAAACTATACTACAAGGCTACATAACCAAAACAGCAATGGTATTGGTACCAAAACAGAGAGATAGACCAATGGAACAAACAGAGGCATCAGAAATAACACCACACATCTACAACCATCTGATCTTTGACAAACCTGACAGAAACAAGCAATAGGGAAATGATTCCCTATTTAATAAATGGTGCTGAGAAAACTGCCTAGCTATATGTAGAAAGCTGAAACTGGATCCCTTCCTTACACTGTATACAAAAATTATCTCAAGATGGATTAAAGACTTAAATGTAAGACCTAACCCCATAAAAACCCTAGAAGAAAACCTAGGCAATACCGTTCAGGACATAGGCATGAGCAAAGACTTCATGACTAAAACACCAAAAGCAATGGCAACAAAAGCCAAAATAGACAAATGGGATCTAATTAAACTAAAGAGCTTCTGCACAGCAAAAGAAACTATCATCAGAGTGAACAGACAACCTACAGAATGAGAGGAAATTTTTGCAATCTGCCCATCTGATAAAGGGCTAATGTCCAGAATCTACAAAGAGCTTAAACAAATTTACAAGAAAAAAACAAACAACCCCATCAAAAAGTGGGCAAAGGATATGAACAGACACTTCTCAAAAGAAGACATTTATGCAGCCAACAGACATACGCAAAAATGCTCATCATCACTGGTCATCAGAGAAATGCAAATCAAAACCACAATGAGATACCATCTCCTGCCAGTTAGAATGGCGATCATTAAAAAGTCAGGAAACAGCAGATTCTGGAGAGGATGTGGAGAAATAGGAACACTTTTACACTGTTGGGGTGGGAGTGTAAATTAGTTCAAGCATTGTGGAAGACAGTGTGGTGATTCCTTAAGGATCTAGAATTAGAAATACCATTTGACCCAGCAATCCCATTACTAGGTGTATACCCAAAGGATTATAAATCATTGTATGATAAAGACACACGCACACGTATGTTTATTTCAGCACTATTCACAATAGCAAAGACTTGGAACCAACCCAAATGCCCATCAACAATAGACTGGATTAAGCAAATGTGGCAGATATACACCATGGAATATTATGCAGTCATAAAAAATAATAAGTTCATGTCCTTTGCAGGGACATGGATGAAGCTGGAAACCATCATTCTCAGCAAACTATCACAAGGACAGAAAACCAAACGTCGCATGTTCTCACTCATAGGTGGGAGTTGAACAATGAGAACACATGGACACAGGACAGGGAACATACACACCGGGGATGGTCAGGGAGTGGAGGACTGTGGGAGGGATAGCATTAGGAGAAATACCTAATGTAAATGACAAGTTGATGGGTGCAGCAAACCAACATGGCATATGTATACATATGTAACAAACCTGCACATTGTGTACATGTGCCCTAGAACTTAAAGTCTAATAAAAAAAAGGAAAAAAGAACTCCTTAAGGGAATGCTAAACACATAAATGAAAGATTGATACCTGCTACCACAAAAACACACAAGCACATAGCACACAGACAATATAAGGCAATTGTACATCAAGTCTACAAAACAACCAGTTAACAACACAATGACTGGATCAAAATCTCTCATATTAACACTAATGTTGAATGTAAGTGGTCTAAACACCTGCTTAAAAGGCACAGAGTGGCTAGAGTAATAAAAAGACATGACCCAACCGCCTGCTGTCTTCAAGAGACACATGTCACATGTAACATCACCCATAGGCTTAAAGAAAATGGATGAAGAAACCAAAAAGAAGAAAAAACATAAAAGAGCAGGAGTCATCATTCTCACATTAGATAAAAGGTTGTAAACCAATACTAATCAGGAAGACTAAAGAAGGACATTAAACAATAATAAAGGGTTCAATTCAGCAAGATGATTTAATTATCATAAATATGTATGCACCCAACATTGGAGCATCCAGAATCACAAAACAAGTTTTTCTTAACCTATGAAAAGACATACACAGTCATACAATAATAGCAGGGGAATTCAACACCCTACTGTTAGAACTAGAGAAAAAAAAGAGGAAGAAAAATAACAGAGAAATTTAGAACTTAACACAACATCTGACCAAATGGACATTAGAGAAGTCTACAGAATACTTTACCCAACAATACAGAATTCTTCTCATCCACATATGGAACATATTCTAAGATTGACCACATGCTCAGTCATAGAGCCAGTCTCAATAAATTCAAAAATGTAGAATTATACCAAGAACATTCTTGGACCACCGTGCAATAAAAATAGAAATTATTAAAAGAACTTTCGAAACTATGCAAAACTGGGTAATTAAAAACTTGCTCCTAAATAACTCTTGGGTGAACAACAAAATTAAGGTGGCAATAAAAAATCATTTGAAATTAATGAAAACAGAGACTCAACACACCAAACTAATTGGGTTGCAGCTAAAGCAGTGTTAAGAGGAAAGTTTGCAGTGCTAAATGTCTTCATCAAGCAGTTAGAAAGATCTCAAATTAACAATGTAATGTCACACTTAGAGGAACTAGAAAAAAAAACTCCAAAGATAGCAAAAGGAAAGAAATAACTAAATCAGAGAATATCTGAATGTAATTAAGATGAAAAAGTCCATTAAAAAGGTCAATGAAGCCAAGAGTCACTTCTTCAAAAGAGTAAACATGATTGATAGAATGCTAGCTGGGTTAACAAAGAAGAAAAAAGATCATAACAAACACAACTAGAAATGACAAAGATGGCATTACAAACAGTCCCACAAAAATACAAAAGATCTTCAGAGCCTATTATGAACTCCTCTATGCACACAAATGGGAAAGCCTAGAAGAAAAAATAAATTCCTGGAAACACACACCGCCACAATATTGAACCAGAAAGAAAGTGAGAACCTGAACACACTAATTAAAAGTTCCAAAATCTGAATCAGTAATAAAACAATCTAACAAGAACAGCAACAACAACAACTGGACCAGATGGATTCACAGCCAAATTCTACCAGAAGTACAAAAACAGACAGCAATCCTTCTGAAAATATCCCAAAAAATTAAGGAGGTGGGGTTCCTCCCTAACTCATTCTACAAAGCCAGCATCATCCTGATACCAAAATCTGGCAAAGACAAAAGAACTTCAAGCCAATATTCCTAATGAACATACATGTAAAAATTTTAACAAAATCCTGACAAATCAAGTACAGCAGCACATCAAAAAGTTAATTCAGCATGATCAAGTGGGCTTTATTCCTGGGACACAAGATTGATTCAACATATACAAATCAATAAACGTGATTCACCACATAAACCGAATCAAAAACAAAAATTATACGATTATCTTAATAGCTGCAAAGAAAAGCCTGCAATAAAACTCAACGTCCTTTCAGTATAGAAACCACCAACAGGCTAGGGATCAAAAGAACATACCTCAAAATAATAAGAACCATCTATGATAAACCCACAGCCAACATCATACTGAATGGGCAAAAGTTAAAACTATTCCTCTTGGGAACTAAAACAAGACTACTCTCACCACTCCTATTCAACATAATTCTGGAAGTCTTAGCTAAAGCAATCAGGCAAGAGAAAGAAATAAAATGCTTTTAAATAGGAAAAGAAGAGTAAAACTATCTTTGCTGATGACATGATCCAATACACAGAAAAAGCTAAAGACTCTAACAAAAGTCTCCTGGACAAGATAACAATTTCAGTGAAGTTTCAGAATATAAAATCAGCATAAAAAAATTAGTAGTGTTTCTATACGCTAATAATGTTCTAGCTGAGAGCCAAATCAGGAACACAATGCCATTTGCAATAGCCACCAAAAAATGAAATTCCTGGAAATGCACAGAAACAAGGAGGTAAAAGATCTTTACAAGGAGAGCTACAAAATACATCTGAAAGATACTAGAGATGACAAAATAAATGGAAAACTATTCCATGCTCATGGATTAAAAGAAAGAACATTAAAATGGCCATACTGCTCAATGCAATGTACAGATTTCGTGCTATTATTATCATCAAAATGCCTACGTCGTTTTCACTTAATTAGAAAAAAAAAATTCTAAAATTCACATGGAACCCAAAATAAACCCAAACATCCAAAGCAATCCAAAGCAAAGATAAAGCTGCAAGGATCATGTTACTCCACTTCAAACTATGCTATAAGGCTACAGTAACCAAAACAATATGGTACTGGTACAAAAACAAATACGTAGACCAATGAAACAGAATAGAGCATCCAGAAATAAAGCCACACACCTACAACCATCTGATCTTTGACAAAGTCAATGAAAATGGCAATGGGGAAAGGACTCCCTATTAAATAAATGGTGCTGTGATAGGTGGCTAGCCATATGCAGAAGAATGTAACTGGTCCTCTACATTTTACCATATATAAAAATTAACCCAACATGCATCAAATATTTAAATGTAAGACATTAAACTATAAAAATCCTTGAAGAAAATCTAGTAAATACCCTTCTCAATATCAGTTTTGGAAAATAATTTATGGCTAGGCTCCCAAAAGCAATTGCAACATAAAAAAAAATTAACAAGCAATACCTCATTCAGCTAAAGAGCTTTTGCATAGTAAAAGAAATTATCAACAGAGTAAACAAACAGGCTACAGATTGGGAGAAAATATTTACAAACTATACATGTGAAAATGATCTAATATCCAGAATCTACAAGGAAATTAAACAACAAGGAAAAAAAGAAATAACACAATTAAGAAATGGGCAAAAGACTTGAACAGACACTTCTCAAAATAGAAATGCAAGCAGCCAACAAATATGAAAAAAAAAAAAACAAAAAATGCTTAACATCACTGATCAGAGAAATGCAATCAAAATAATAATGATATACCTTATACTAGTCAGAATGGAAATTAGTAAAAATTCAAAAAATAACAGATGCTGGCAAGGCTGCGGAGAAAAGAAAATGCTTATACACTGTTGGTGGGAATACAAATTAATTCAAGCACTGTGGGAAGCAGTTTGGAGATTTTTCAAAAAATTTGAAACAGAGCTACCATTTGACATAGCAATCCCATTACTGGGTATACATCCAAAGGAAAATAAATTGTTCTACTAAAAAGATACATATACTTTTGTGTTCATCTCAGTGCTATTCACAACAGAAAAAACAAGGAATCAACCTAGGTGCCCAAGTGTATTAATTTTCTCTTGCACTGCTATAAAGAAATACCTGAGACTGGGTACTTTATAAAGAAAAGAGGTTTAACTGGCTTACAGTTCTGTGGGTTGTACAGGAAGCATGATGGCTTCTGGAAAGGCCTCAGGAAACTTTCACACGTGGCAGAAGGGTAAGGGAAAGCAGGCATGTCTTACATAGCCTGAGCAGAAGAAACGAGTGAGATGGGGTCGGGGGATGCCACACACTTTTAAACAACCAGATTTCATGAGAATGCTATCATGAAAACAGCACCAAAGGGTTGGTTCTAAACCATTCATGAGCACTCCATCCCCATGATACAATCACTTGCCACCAGGCCCTACTTCCAACACTGGGATTACAGTTTGACATGAGATTTGGACAGGGACACAGATCCAAATTAACATCATCAGTGGATAACATAAAGAAAATGTGGTACATATACATGGAGGACTACACAACCATGAAAAAGAGTCAAATCGTGTCCTTATTAGCAACATGGATCCAGCTGCAGGCCATTATCATAAGCAAATTAACACAGAAACAGAAAACCAAATACTGTATGTTCTCACTTATAAATAGGAAATAAACATTCAATGTACATGGATACAAATAGGAGAATAATAGACACTGAAGGCTGCTAGAGGAGAATGGTAGGGAGAGGATCTTGTGCTGAAAAACTACCTATTGGGTTCTATGCTCGGTACCTGGGTGACGGAAACATCCACAACCCAAACCTCAGAATTATGCGATATACCCATGTAAGATACCTATGCATGTACTCCCTGAATGTAAACTAAAATAAAAAAGATTCAAATGGATAAAACATAAAATATATTTAAAAACCAACAAGGAATATTATTGGTTTATATAAATAGAATTAAAACATATTACAACACTAGCTCATGTATTAGGAAAAGGAAAAAATGAAATTAAAGTGTTTTAAACAATTTTCCTGGAAGTGGTGAAAGTATCAATTTATATTAGACTGCATTAAGGCAAGGATTCATGTTACAATCTCAAAACAATGACTAAAATAAAAGCAACTTCATACACATTTATAATCTAAACCTAGTATCTAAACAGTAAAAGAAAGATAGTTTAGCTAAATAAATGTCTGACAATGAAGAATTGAGCATGAAAGCATACAGGTTCGTGATAGAGGAACAGTTCATTGATACAATGGTCAGTTAACCAGAAAGAAATAGTGATTCTAATGTTGCATGCTCCAGTAACTTGCTTTAAAATATCAAATAAAATTAAAACTCACAGCACTAAAAAGAAATACATACATCTGCATCATAGTGGGAATATTAACACACCTCTCATTAACTGATAACAAATGCACAAAAACACCAGTAAATGTATAGAAATATACTTGGTCCAATTGACAAATACAGAACACTGAACCCAAGAACTTCAAAATACACTTCCTTCTTAAGATCACAGAGAACATTTACCAAAACTTACTATATTGTATGCCATAGAGCATGTACAAATATCAAAAACGTGAAAAGTTGAAGAGATATTCTTTGACAAAGGTAGAATTAAGCTAGAAGAAAATGACAAAAATATAACTAAAAAAATCCACATATTTAGGAAAAAAGTAACATCCTTGCAGCGTTTGTTAATTTAGATAGAGCCATAATTTAATATCACCAATAATGATGCTGGAAGTTATTGTTTAGTATAGGCCAGATACTTTTTTAATTTTGAGAAATGTATTTGATATCTACTCATTAAATTAAACATGTTCAGGGGAAAATAATGAAATAATTGTGGTAAATAATAATACTAATATTTATTTAGTACTTAACATTGCCCAGCATTGTCAAGTAATAGTTTCACAAGAATTACCTTACCTAATTTTCTGAGTAGAAAGATAATAGAAACATTCTCATTTACACTTTTCAAATGAGAAATTCAAAGTTAAGATTAATTGAATAATTTTCTTAGAGTAGTGTTTTCTGTCAGTAGTAAAATTGCTAGAACACAGGTTGCATGATTGTAGATTTTCTACTCATGCATCCGTTATTTAAAATTCACTTTTTTGTTTTGAAACAGGATCTCCCAGGCTGGAGTGCAGTGGTAGGATCATGACTCACTGCAGCGTTTACCTCCTCGGCTCAAGCTATCCTCCCACAGTAGCCTCGGAAGGAACTGGGATTACAGATGTTTGGCACCAGCTATTGTTTTAGTGTTATGTTTATTTTTGGTAAAAAAGAGGTCTTGCTATCTTGTCCAGGCTGGTTTCGAACTCCTAGGCTCAAGTAATCCTCTTGCCAGTCTCCCAAAAAAATGAGATTACAGGCATGAGCCAACATGCCTGGCCTAAAATTCACTTTTGATTAAAAAAAACAACAACACAAATATCCATTCAAAATAAAATGTAGCAACAATTAAGTAGTCTATCCTAAACTAATAACAAATATCATGTTTAAAGGCAAGTTACTGGAAGAAGTCATGTCAAAGTCAGTACAGGGAAATTTTGTTATGATTCTCCATACTTTCCAATATGATTAAGTTAAAATTTTTTAAAAAATTATTATAAATAGTAAACATTTAAAATATAATTGTAAATATTATAAATGTACACCTCTCAAAAAATCAACAGAACAATTATTTGAATAAAATAATTCAGAACATGAACAATTATGAGATATTAGAAAGAATAAGAGACTTTTTGTATATGAATATTAGCCAGGTAGAAAATATATTCAAGACAAAATACCCTATTCAAGTAGTAACAGAAATATAAACAACCAAAATAAATATTAAAAGAGACATATGATACCATCATGAGAATGTTGACAGAAAATCAATGGAGGACAATGAAGAAGATGGTGATTAAATTAATAAATGTAGAATTCTGGATTAACATATATTTTATGACAGTCAGAAACTCTAGCAGAATTATTTCTCTTATTAAAATAATCTGTGAAAAATTTGTCTGGAAAACACTCTTCACAAGTTAAAATTAAATTTGAAAAGAGGAATAATAAAAGAAGACTTTCTTTACCAAATATTGAAATAATTGCTTAAAGCTGCCATCATTAAACTTTTCTTATTGGAGAAGTAAGCAACATATTATTAAAGCTAGACAGAGCAGAAATAGACAAATACATCTACTAATTTAATGTATGACTAAAATGAAATAACAATGAATGGTGTTCAAACAACTGCCTGGTCCTTTGGAACAGAATTGATTCCCAACTCATGCCTTGCACCAAAATTAAAACTAAAAAAGCTAGCATGAAAAATTTAAATATAAAGTAAACAACCATAAAAGTACTTCTATTTAAATAGAGAAATTTAATTTTGGTACGTTAAGTATGACAATAAATGCAGAAATAATAATTCTAATTTAGATAAAAGGCAAAGGATAATTAAAATTGACAAAAAATTAAACATTTCTGTTTTGAAAATTGAAATTAAATTAAAAAATAGGTTTTCATTTTAAATTTTCCTGTACTAGGATAGGAGGTGGTGCAATACAGCTAAATAGAAGCCTTCGCTGATTGTACTCTCCACTGGAATATCAAATTTAACAACTAGGTACAGAAAAAATCACCTTCAAAATAATTTTAAAAATCAGGTGAGCAATTACAGTAACTGATTTTAATTTTATAGTGATGAAAGAGACATTGAAGAGTGATGAAAGACAGTCTTGAGTGGCCAACACCACTCCTCCCCCACCCCCCAGCAGTGGCCACGTGGTGTAGAGAATCTGCATTTGGTGGTGGGGGACTGCAGTAATTGTGGGGCTATGCACTGGAACGTAGTGCTGCCCTGCCACAGCAAAAAGTATCATCAGGCAGAACTCATCCAGAGTCCAGGGAGGGAGCATTTAGATGGGCCCTATCCAGAGGGGAATTGCACATCTCAGCAGATAAAACTTGAGTTTCTGCAAGCCTTGCCACTGTAGGCTATAGTGCTCTGGGATCCTAAATAAACTTGAAAGGCAGTCTAGGCCACAATGACTGCAACTTTTAGGCAAGTCTAGTGATGTGCTAGGTTCAAGGATAGTGGACTCAGGGGGCATGCAAACTTGTGAAATACAGAGCAACTAAGGGAGTGCTTGCACCTTTTCCCAACCCCATGCAGTGCAGCTCATGGCTCTGAATGAGAGTCCTCTTTTCTGCTTGGCAGGATTTATAGATTATTTCCTACTAAAATGTCCTTGGGCCCTGAATAATCAGCAGTGGTACCCAGATAGTACTTACCATGTGCCTTGCACAAGACTATGAGACGTTCAGTTTTCTGCTATGACCTACCACAATCCCAGCTGTGGTGGCTGAGGAGCACTACTTCTGCTTGAGAAAAGTGGAGGGAAGACTAAAGGAGACTTTGTCTTGCATCTTAAGTACCAACTCCACCACGGTGGGGTACAACATTAAGCAGGCTTTTAGGGTCCCAGATTCCAGGTCTTGGATTTTGGATGGCATTTCTGGACTTTCCCTGGGCCAGAGGGGAGCTCAATGCCTTGAAAGGTGAGTCTCAGGCAAGACAGCATTCACCAGAAGCTGACTGAAGAGCCCTTGGGCCTTAAGTGAAAATTGACAGTAGCATGGCAATATTCTGCATGGACTTGAGTTGGTGGTGGCCACAGGGAAAGACTCCTCTGCCTGTGGAAAGGGGAAGGAAGAGTAGAAAGAGGTTTGTCTTGTGGTTTAAACACCAGGTGAATTGCGGTAGAACAGAGCACTAGGTAAGTTTTTAAGGTTTCTGACTCTACACTTTGCTTCCTGGGTGGCATTTCAGGAACAATATGAGGTCAGGGAATCTTGCCACCCTGAAGGAAACAACATAAGTCTGGCTGGCTTTGCCACCTAAAGAATGTAGAGCCCTAGAGTTTTGAGTAGACATAGGTGGTAGCCAGGTAGTGATCACACTGATCCTTTAGATCTGGCCCATACCAATGGTAGTAGCCACATGGATGCTTGAGTCACCCCTCCCCCAGCTCCAGGTAGCTCAGCACAGAAAGTGAGATTCCATTTGTTTAGAGGAAAGTAAGGGAGGAGAATAAGAGTCTCTGCCTGGTAATAGATAATTCTTGTATATGTTATCCAAGACTACCAAGGCGGTACTTCTGTGAGTCTGCAAGAGCCACAATGTTACTGGGCTTGTGGTGGCCCCTGCTGTGGATACTGCAGCAGTGACCAAAAACTTGGATTACAAAACCCAAGTCCCTTTGAATCTGGGAAGCCTTCCCAGGAAGGATGGGTACAAGCAAGACCAGACTGTGAAGATTACAATAAATATGTAACTGTTCAATGTCCAGACACTAATGAATATCCTCAAGCATCAAGACCATTCAGGAAAACATGACCTCATGAAATAAACATAGTAAGTCCCTAGGAACCAATCCCAAAGAGAGAGAGAGAGAGAGAGAGAGAGAGAGAGAGAGAAAGAGAGAAAGGTGGTTTTTCAGAGAATTCAAAGTACCTGTTTTGAGGAAACTCAAAGAAATTTAAAATAACAAAGAATTCAGAATCCCATCAGATAGATTTAAGAGAGATTGAAACAAATTTAAAAGAATCAAGCAGAAATTCTGGAGGTGAAAAATGCAATTGGTATACTGAAGAATGCATCAGAGTCTCTTAATAACAGAATTGATTAAGCAGAAGAAAGAATTAGTGAGCTTGAAGGCAGACTATTTGAAAGTCAAAGGAAACAAAAGTCAGAGGGAACAAAAGAAAGAATAAAAAAGGTTGAAGCATGCCTACAAGATTTAGAAAATATCTTCAGAAGGCCAAATCTAAGTTATTGGCTTCAAAGAGGAGGGAGAGAGAAAGAGAGAGAGGGAGAGAAGTAGAAAGTTTATTCAAAAGGATGACAAGTAGACCTTTCCAAACCTAGAGAAGAATATCTATATTTAAGTAAGGAAGGTTATAGAACACAAAGCAGATTTAATCCAAAGAAGGCATTCAATGATCAGTCTCCCAAAGATCAAGGTAAAGAAAGGATCTTAAAAGCAGCAAGTGCAAAGAAACAGTTAACATACAGTGGTGCTCCAATATGTCTGGCAGCCGACTTTTCAATGGAAACCTTACAGATCAGAATAGAATGTCATGATATATTTAAAGTGCTGAAGGTAAAAAGCCTTTTTACCCTAGAATAGTATATCAGGCAAAAATACCCATCAAACATAAAGAAGAAATAAAGACCTACTCAGACAAACAAAAGCTAAGGGATTTCATCAACACCAGAGCTGTTTTACAAGAAATGCTAATGGGAGTTCTTAAATTTGAAAGAAAATATTAATGAGCAATAAGAAATCACCTAAAGGTACAAAACTCACCAGTAATTGTAAGCACACAGAAAAACACAGGATATTATACTACTGTAATTGTGGTGTATAAACTACTCATATCTTAAATAGGAAGTCTAAAAAATGAACTGACCAAAAATAATAACTACAACAACTTTTCAAGACATAGGTAGTCCAATAAGATACAAACAGAAACAAAATGTTTAAAAGTGAGGGCATCAAGCTGAAGCGTAGAGTTTTTATCAATTTTTTTCTTTGCGTGTCTGTTAGTTTGTGCAATCAGTATTATGTTGTCATCAGTTTAAAACAATGTATTACAAAAACTTATTTCCATGCTTTACGGAAACCTCAAATAAAAAATATACAGCATATACACAAAAAATAAAAAGTAAAATATACCACCAGAGAAAATCACTGTGTCTAAAAGCAAGACAAGAAGGAAGGAAAGAAGGAAGACAAGACCACAAAATAACCAGAAAACAACTAACAAAATAGCAAAAGTATGTCCATATTTATCAATAACAGCATTGAATGAAAATGGATTAAACTCTCCAATCAAAAGACATGGAGTGGCTAAATCTATAAAAAAAAAAATAAGACTCAATGATCTTTTGCCTACAAGAAACACACTTCACCTATAAAGACACACATAGACTGAAAATAATGTGATAGAAAAAGATATTCCATGCAAATGGAAACAAAAGAAGAGCAGGAGTAGCCCCATTTATATCACATAAAATAGATTTTAAGACAAAACTATAAAAGAAACAAAGAAGGCCATTATATAATGACAAAGAGGTTAATTTAGCAAGAGAATATAACAATTGTAAATATATATGCACCCAACACTGGAGCACTCAGATAAATAAAGCAAATACTATGAGAGCTAAAGAGAGAGAGGTAGGCCTCAATTACAATAACAGTTTGAGAATTTGACATCTCACTTTTACCTTTGGAAAGATCATCTAGACAGAAAATCAACAAAGAAACATCAGATGTAAACTGCACTTTAGACCAAAGGTACCAAATAGATATTTACAGGACATTTCATTCAGTGACTACAGAATACTCATTCTTTTCCTTAACACATGAATCATTGTCAAGCATAGACAATATGTTAGCCCACAAAACAAGTTTTAATACATTCCAAAAAACTGAAATAATATAGAGCACCTTCTTGAATCAAAACAGAATAAAATTAGAAGCCAATAACAGAGGAATTTTGGAAACTATACAAACACATGAAAATTATACAATATGACATTGAATGATCAGTGGGTCAATGAAGAAATTGAGAAGGAAATTGAAAAATTCTTGAAACAAATGATAGTGGAAACACGACATATAAAAACCTATGGGATACAGCAAAAGCAGTACTAAGAGAGAAATTTAGAGCTATATACAACTACATCAAAAAAGTAGAAAAACGTCAAATAAGCAGTCTAACAATGTATCTTAAAAAACTATAAAATAGGCCAGGCGTGGTGGCTCACATTTGTAATCCCAGAACTTTGGGAGGCTGAGGCAGGTGGATGACGAGGTCAGGAGATAGAGACCAGTCTGGCCAACATGGTGAAACTCCCTCTCTACTAAAAATACAAAAAAAAGTTAGCTGGGCATGATGGCATATGCCTGTAATCCTAGCTACTTGGGAGGCTGAGGCAGAAGAACGGTGTGAACCCGGGAGGCGGAGGTTGCAGTGAGCCGAGATTGCACCACTGCACTCCAGCCTGGACGACAGAGTGAGACTCCATCTCAAAAAAACAAACAAACAAACAAAAAACAAAACATGAAGTAGAAAATAAAGGACAAACCAAACCAAAGATCAGTAAAAGAAAAGAAATAATAGAGATCAGCGCAGAAATAAATTAAATTGAAATGAAGAAAACAATACAAATCATCAATGAAATGAAAAGTTGATTTTTGAAAAGGTAAATAAAATTGACAAACTTTTAACCAAATGAAGAAAAAAGAGAGAAGACTCAAATAAATCAGAGATGGAAAATGAGACATTAAAACTGATACTGCAGAAATTCAAAGAATCATTAGAGGTAACTATAAGCAACTATATGCCAATAAATTGGAAAACCTAGAAGAAAAGGATAAATTCCTAGACATACACAGCCACCAAAATTGAACCATAATGAAATTTAAAAACTGAACAGACAAATAACAAGCAATGAGATTGAAGCCATAATAAAAGTCTCCTAGCAAAGAAAACCTGGGACTTAGTGGCTTTACTGCTAAAATTTACCAAACATTTTAAGAATAAATAATACCAATCCAACTCAAATTCATTCTATTACACCAGCATTACCCTGATACCAAAACCAGACAAAGACACGTAATAAAAAAGAAAAGAATACTATAGCCAATCCTTGATGAACATAGATGCAAAAATCCTCAACAAAATTCAATAACACACTAAAATGATCATTTGTCATGACCAAGTTATATTTATTCCAGGAATTCAAAGATGCTTCATCATATGCAAATTAATCAATGTGATACATCATGTTAGCAGAATGAAGGCCATAAACCATATGAGTATTTCAACTGATTCTGAAAATCAGAGAAGGAAAATTTAATATCCCTTCATAATAAAACCCTCAAAAAACTGGTGTAGAAGGAACATATCTCAACATAATAAAATTCATGTACAACAGACCCACAGCTAGCGTCATACTAAATAGGGAAAAACTGAAAGCCTTTCTTCTAAGATCTGGAATATGACAAAGATGTTCACTATCACCACTGTTATTCAACATAATACTGAAAGCTCTAGCTAGATCAATCAGACAAGACAAAGAAATAATGGGCATCCAAACTGGAAAGAATAATGTAAAATTATCCTTCTTTGCAGATAATATAATCTTATATTTGGAGAATCTAAAGATTACAACAAGAAATACTATTTGAACTAATAAATTCAGTAAAGTGGCAGGATACAAAATCAACATATAAAAATCAGTAGCATTTCTATATGCCAACAGCAAATATTAAAATGTGAAAAGAAACTAAGATGCAATCCCATTTACAGTAGCTTAAAATAAAATTAAATTCATATGAAGTAACTTAACCAGATAAGTGAAAGATCTCTACAGTAAAATCTATAAAAACACTGAGGAGAGTAATTCAAGAGGATACAAAAATATGGAATGATACTTTGTTCTCTTGGATTTGAAGAATCAATATTAAAATGTCCATAGTACCCAAAGTGATCTACATATTCAATGCAATCTCTATCAAAATACCAATGACAGTCTTCACAGAAATAGAAAAAAAAATTCTAAAATTTATATGGAACCACAAAAGACCCAGAATAGTCAAAGCTATTCTGAGCAAAAAGAACAAAACCAGAGGAATAACATTATTTTACTTCAAATTATACTACAGAGCTATAGTAACCAAAACAGCCTGGCAGGATGGTAGTGGCATAAAATTAGACACATAGATATCTCTTTTTATAGAAATCAGAAGTAGAAAAGTGAACAAGATGGTCTCTTTCCTAAAACTCTTCAACTTTTTGTTCTCTTAGCCCATTGAGTTTACCTACTAAACCTATGGTCAATAAAAATGTGGTTATCTGCTACACGAGAGGTTTTTGGCCTCTACCAAGATAAGATTACACTGCTTTTATCCTTATGAGGCTACTCCTGCAATGGCAACCTGAATATTTTCAGGTTTTATCCCTGGACCAATTGTGTGTGATTTATACTCTCCTCATAAAGGTATGAAATGGTTTGGGAATGTACATCATATAATCAACTTCAAGGTCAGCCTTTTTAACCAAAGTTGACACTGCACTTCCTGTTTTATTTTTCATTCCAAATTTTGGCCAGTCACATTGTCAATGGAGCTTGTTGGAAATTTATTTATCAGATGAAATGACAGCATTAAGATACTTCAATAGTAAAATATACAAGGACAATCCAGTAGTACAACATGTAAAACACAGAAATGTTTCCATCTGAATATAAACTATACTATTAATAAATTTATGAAGAGAAAGGTATAGGTATAA
Source organism: Rhinopithecus bieti (assembly GCF_001698545.2). Lineage (NCBI taxonomy): Eukaryota > Metazoa > Chordata > Mammalia > Primates > Cercopithecidae > Rhinopithecus > Rhinopithecus bieti. Next base: position 2,436,568 of record NW_016804139.1, read on the forward strand.
CCTATAGCTATAGGTATAACAACACTTTGCAAGTTAAAGATCAGAAATAATAAAGTCCAAAATTTAATTATTTTTATCTGTATGCTTAAAAGAATCTAGCGTTCCACAGTTTCATATTCTGCATAGCCTCTGCCAATGATATTTTTGGTGACTGACGGCATTGGGGTTTCATCAGCAGCTGTAACCTGGACTGTCTTTCAAAAAGTTCTGTATACTTTCTTCAGTTTCATGTGTTAACTTACTTCCAAGACTCTGATGTTTCTAACCTTTTAAAGATTTCAGAGAACTAATGGGACACATGAGATTTTCACAGTCCTGGCCCTGCAGTCAACCAATTGGAGAATGAGCCAATCCTCTTTCACAAGGGCAGTTATCCCAGACAAGTTCATGTTCCAAGAAGCCAGATCAGTGTTTCCAGAGACCATGGCAGATACTTGGTGGCATCAGGGTAAGAACAATGAGTGGAGAAAATGTGGTGGTCATCATTACCAGAATATGGGTTAGTTGTCTTTTTCTGGAATCTACAATCTGTAAACTTAAGCTCATATTGGAGAAATATCGGTGTAAATGATTCACTTTAGCATGGCCAATTTACCCTATCTGTGGTGGAGGTGAACACTCATGTTTACATAATGTATCCTGTGCCAGAGAATGCCATTTTTGTATTTTGTTGTCCTTTTGAAAAATTCAGCAGTTTACAATGTTTATGGCCTTATTCTCCATTTCCTATTTTTGTTGCTCTGCATAGACCCTCCTACTGATATTCTCAATACACTCTCCTGTGAGTAAGCATTCCCCATCCTGTTTTCATCAATTCTTACTATGGAATTAATTCGGTGTAAGACACCTGCCTCCTTAAGTGATTTCTTCAAGAAGATTTTTCCTTAAGTAATTAACCAGCTTAGAGCCAGTTCAGGACTCTGTGGTGACGAATGACTTTTGAGTCTCCGAACAACTTTTATCCAACTCCTTGACTTTTTCATCTCACTGACTAGGAACTGTCAAAGAGAGATAATTGTCCAAGGGTTTCTCCCTAACCATTTTCTCTTTTTGCTACTGATAACCCATATAACTTTACAGCTTCAACCATTACCTTTTTTGCAAATTTATCCACTTTGCTCAGACTACCCATTTATGCTCCAAGTGTAATTTCAATTTTTTAGTGAACATATATATTTTGAATACTTACCATCATCTCAAATTCAACATGACTGAAATTAAATTAATAATTTACCCTCTCCTACCAATAAGCTGGTACCCAAATTGTTTCCTCAGCTTCTTCAAAGGATGATACCATACTTAACCATCTAGGCTTGAAATTTCAGCATCATGTTTTATTTTTGTGCTGTGCAAAGTCATCCATCCTTTTAAACCTGTTTTATCTAACTTATTTTCTACAAAGCCTTTTTTCTTAGTGTGTCTATATAATTATATTGATGTATATATAATCTATACTTAATAATGCACACATATATACACACAGGCATATAACATACATATTTATATGTGTATGCATCCAAATACACACACACACAGAGGGGTAATTCAGACTGAACTCCCTTAACATTTTCCCCCTTCCATTTCTGAATTTATCCAGGTTTTCATCAACCACTACGTATTTTTCTACTTTATAAATAAGCTGTCAATCAAACTTTCCCAAAGTTGTTAGACCTCTGTTCTTATTTCTGTTTCCTCTTACCTTCCCTAGGTCTTTCTTCCATTGAGTATCTCCTCTACTTCACAGATTACATTTTTTATTAAATCTGAAAATATATCTAGTCTCAAACCTGATCCTCCATTCTATATGGGGTAATGATATCACCATAGACTGAATTCCTCAAACCATGAGCCAACAAATTATGCTTGACAGTCTTCAGTTTTACCACTCACATCTAGTTGTGAGGCCATCCATTCCAAATAACTCTCCAATATATTTCTCTTTACTGTCATTGCCCTAGTTTATTTCTTTTTACTCAAATAGATTATTTCAAGTTATCCAGCTGGTAGTCCTGACCTCAGATAGTCCCCTGTGCTTCAATTAATTATTCGCACTACCGACAGATTTATTATTCCAAAATAAAACTACGATCATGCTGCATAACTTCCTTGCTTAAAATATTTCAGTGTTTCCCTAGCCTGCTGATTGAGTTCCAGATTCCTCAGGGAGACATACAGGGACCTTGAAATCTGGTCCTCACCTTATGCCACTTTCTCCCATTCTCTAACCAGATTGACTATTTCAAGGGTTGTCTCAATATATCACGGTATTTTTTCCTCCTTTACTTTTATGCATATTATTGTCCCTGCACATAACCGTTGCTTCAGTCTGAAACACCTTTTCCCCTTTCTCAGCCAAGTACTTCAAGATCAAAGCCAGTTTTTACTTGCCTTGGTTTCCTAAGAAATATTAGGCATTTTCTTTTCTGGGATTCTATTTTTAAATAGCTCTTACTCATTACATTGTAACATAATTATTGTATTATTTTGGTCTTTATTTATCATTCCTTTGCTCTCAGTTACCTGTGCTTTCCACGTTTAGAGTAAAATTCAAGATTTTTTTTAATGGTCTACAAGACCCTGATCTTGCCTTTGGTTACTTTCCTGACCTTATTTCCTTCCACCTTCTCCCCAGCTGACTCTGCTCCAGCCACATGGCCCTCTTTCCTATTTCCACACTCATTCTCATATAAGGTACTTTGTGTTTGCTGTTCTTTATGCCTCTTGTCCTCTTCCCCAGGTATTTCCATGTCTGGTGCCCTCCTTTCATACAGGCTTTTGCTCAAACATTGCTTCTCTCTAAAGGCTGTTTTTCCTGAGTGTGCAGTTTGGGATGACCTGTGCTTCATATTTCCCAGGCATCTTGAATTACATTCTTCAGAATAATACATTCCCAGCCTTCCATCTGAATTACAACTCTTTGACTTGTCCATAAGGGTATATGTGCAACTTGTTCATCGTGTCATAAGCATTCTGGTGTTGGCAAAGTATAGTTGGTATATTGGAGTTTTCTTTGGGAAATAATACTAGAGCCAAGTTTTCATATGAAGGTCATGATTAACCATGGATTAACTTAAACCCCCAAAAGCCTTTGGGAATATTTGACTACTGTTAATTAGGATAGCATGTAATGTAGTGGAATGTTTATCTGGACTTAAACTGCATAAAGAAATATACCTCAAGATAATATAGAACCTATGTACATTATTTTGTAAACAAATGTCATAATGTGGACACAGGTATTGTGTGCTACCTAATTTGTAGTATAATACATATAATTAAATTTAGTTGTGCAGTAGATGGTAGATTAGCACTTTTGTGTTCAAAAATGAGATTTACCATCAATAATAACCTATAGTCAAGATCATCAAATATCTGCCTTTGCCCTAGGAACACCAGAGGACCCTCACTCTCAGGATGAATGTTGGGTTGTACTGACCCGAATACTAAGTGTGCAGTCAGGGATTATCCCAACATCTGTTTAGGAAAGACAGATGTTGTCATTACAGACCTTCATTTGTGTGCTCCTCCATATTTAAAAAGAATGATTCCCAGACATTGAATTCATAAAAGCAAGCAAGAAACAGGCAGAAAAAGAAAAATGGAAGTCTCCAAAATGTTTTGAATAAGAAGTTTCAAGACCAGATAAAAAAATAAGAAACTAGAATGGGGAGTTAGGGGGTGACAATGGTGAGAAAAAAAAAAAAAAAGGTATTGTGAAGAGGTCTAAAGCTACATAAAAAGCCTTTGTATAGTTTGTCTTATGTGAAATTTAATAACCATATAAAACCCAATACGCTTGTTTCATTGCAAGCAGGAGGATGCTATATATATATATATATAAAAGCTGGAGAAACAGCATGCAACTCATAAAAGACATGTAGTTTGAATTTATACATGCATCCATCATGGGGTAGTGTGCACCAAGAGGCAGACCAAGACATTTAGTGGGGATACAAGGTGGTGCTTCCTTCTCTACAGTAAAAGCTGTTCAATCACAGCCAAGCACCTGATACACATAGGCATCACCAAGGAGAGTGACTTTTCAGGACAATAAAGAGTAGCAATTTATACTTTGCTTTAACAAATGGACAAAGCAGGCTGGCTATAGTCTCCCTTTTGATGAGGAAAGTCAAGGGCTGCTCACAGGAAAAGGTCTTATTATGGCAAGGAACATCTAATCTTTGCCCACATCTTGCCTCCTTGGCTGTGCCTTGAGAATAACAGGTGACCGAAGTTTTGTGCCAAGTTCATTCTTGACCACAGAGCTGCCCCTAGTGGTTTCTGTGATTCGCAGCTTTGGGAAAAAGGAAAGGGCATAACTACGTGGTCACTGATATAAAAATTACCACCAGCCTGTGAATCTCAGGTCCTCCCCTTGGAGATTGGCTTGGACCCAAAACCCCTTCTATCTACCGATAACAGATTGTGATATTTGTGCTCCAGTTTCATTGATCAAGGCTGCCAGCAAAGTTCATCTTACCTAGATTTTATCCAAGTGACAAAGAGAGGGGCAGATGGACCTGGCACAGTGTCATTTGTCTGGGGCCTTGACCCTGCCTAGGTATGGTGCCTGCTGGCAGTTAAACATTTTATACTCCTGGGTTTTTATCCAGGTCCTAATCTTGCAGCTGCATTCAGGGAAAACACCCTAAATACAGCTTCTGTCAAACCAGCCTCACAGTTGAATGTTCTTCCCAGGACCTGTAAAGGACAAATTGAACTATTCACTCACACATACCTTCCTTTTCAAAACGACTGCTGTCAACACGCTTCCTAAGCACAGACTAATTGCACAGATTAAGATGGCGGTTTGCGTGATTTTCAGGAAATCTAAAAGCTTCAAAAAATCTAAATGGTTTTGTAAGTCTTCAGAATGCACACTTACAACAGCATAAATGAGGGCTTCTCTCCCATTAGGGAACTGGAGTCTGTTACTTTATCCCCATTGACTCTCATAATATCCCTGGCTCAGCACCACATGCAACAGATGCAAAGGGTCACCAGTGAAGGGCAAAATATTTTGTGAAAATAATAGAACTATGCTATCTACATAGCCAGTTTTTCCCACTCCGCACTTTCAGTGCTATCGCCTTGTTTTCATATAATGATTTTCTTTTTATTTGCTAGAGTTTATTTTGTTGAATATGGCGGAAAGAAAAAAACAAAACAAAACAAAAGGAATGTATTTTTGTTTTTTCCCCAAGTATTAACCAAGCACTGTCCAGAGCCTGCTTCATATGAGCTTTGCCATCCTAAAAAAATTTGTTTCTTATGCCTCTTCCTTGCCCCTGAACCTGAGTGATTTGCTTAGCTAATCAAGCTTAAATAATATGTAACAGGCAAGAAAAAGAAATCACTAAAATATAGAAATGGCTGCAGCTGTTTTCTGCATTATAGGAGAATAGCAGAATTCATCTCTGGAGTAGATGCTCTTTTATTTAGGAAAACATACTGATGAGATTTTTAGATTATTCAAAATTAGGTCCCCAAGACTGGTCCAGGGTAGAAGTGGAGACAGAAGAACAAAATTACCCTGAATTATCAAGTGTCAAGAAGTTTGCTTTTGTGCCTTGCTGGTTTTAGAGGTAGGAGTAGTGGTGTATTCTAGAAATAGGAGAATATGGAAATGGAGACAAACACATTATATATAAACACTCACACACACAGACACACAGAGACATCAGGAAATTGTGGCCAGCTGGATTCTGAACAAGAATAAGGCTTTCTAAAAAATGTCTTGGGATAGAGATGGCTAAAAAATTTTAATAGTCATATTTATCCATCCTAGGCTGTTTGCCATTTTGCTGTAATACCCCCCAATACCTCTGTATAGTGCCCCTAATCTTCAGTTAGAATATTCTATAACCAATAGAATATTATATTCTGCACCACTTTGAATTAATGGTGGTTCTAGTAATGAAGGGGACAGGCTGCCCTATGCACAGAGCTAGGTAGTACCTAGAAGGTTCAGGAGATGCAGAAGTAAACAGGTATTGTAAAAGGAAAGATGTGCAAGGAGAAGCAGAAGTAAGATGGAGAGGATGGCAGAGGTAGGGGCAGGAGAACATCAACACTCCTGCCCTGGAATCCTCAGGAGATGCAGAAGGGTGCAGGCTTTCTCGCAGTTGAGATTCGGTCATGGTATTTTATTTGGCTATAAAAAGAAACTATAGCCACAGCAGGTTCTATCTTGCCACAAATAAAACTGTTCACAGTTCCTTTTCGGTACCCCCAAACCTGAACCTCCTCCCCATGTCGGCCATCCCTGCTGACCATTTCCCACTCTCTCCAAACTCTACCTATAACAATTCTGTGCTTTCTGTTAAGCCATTTTCTTCAGTCTGGAAAGCCCCTGGGTTCATTTCACTGCTTAGTCATGTTCTACCCATTATTCAATGCCCAACTAAAACTCCACCTTTTTCATGAAGTTGATTTTGGCCCCTGGAGTCTACATGTTAATCTCCCATTTCCGAAGTCCGATAGCACTCATCGCAAGAAAGGCATAATACAGCAATGTGATAGTAATCTTCTATTTTCTGTTTCTTCTGTCTTCAGTTGGTTTGCCCCAGACAATAATGGATATTCTTAAGGTAAAGAAAATGTGTTGTTTATTTTTCTCATATGTTTCAACTCCATCTAGCCTATTCCTGGATACTTACTAATGTTTCAATTTGCATTTGGTTAATGGATAAAGAATTGCATCAGTCTTTAAAATAAGCATTTATTATCCAGAAAAAGTTCACTTGTGGGAATCCAGCCAAGTGTTGTGTCCTCAGCTGATGCTGCTTATGTGGGCCAATGCATGGTAAATGAAAAAATTACTATTTAATGAATAAAACATTTTAAAATCTTCAAAATAATTTTGAAAATAAGACTTTCTGAGCTCCACCTTTATGTGCTGTCCAATACCACATAATTTTTCTACCTCTTCCTATTCATAAATGAACTCTTGTTTCCAATATAACTTCATTAAGAGAAGCCAAAAGAAAGAAAAACCTAATGAATTCCTTTAGTCAAAGAGTGATTCAACTTGGGAGAACTTATGAATTCCTTCAACAATTATTTAAATATTGGGAGTATAATTAGATTAATGAAAGACTAGTATTTCAAACCTCAGATCAACTCGAGTATGGCAAGTTCAGACACTAAAAGTACAACCACAGACACAAATAAAGTGCATATTTTGAACAATTCTACATGGGTCAAGGGTACTGGAAGGCCTACAGAATTCATTGCATATGCCCATTTTTACTGTTGCCTTCCCTTTTTATGCTTTTCACTTTTGGTTTTGCTTTTCTTTCTCTTGCACCCTTTCCTTTTGCTCCATGCCTTATTCTGCATATAGCTTTGCATCTGTTGCCTTCACAGCTCTTTTTCATTTATGAGCTGTAGCTAGGCTACCATCATCTGCAAAAAGGCTGTATCAACTGAGAACACTTGGAAATAAAATGAAGGTGCCCCTCACATGAAGGTTAGTTTATAAAGTCAGAGCATAAACAAGAAGAAAATTGGATATTTTGAAATTACCCTTGAAACTCCCTTTGGTGGGTGCCATGTAAGAGACCTTCTCTCACCAAACTGAGCAAAGTCATTGTTTCCTCCAGCATTGGAATTGATCACTGTGTATTCAGCTGAACCCCTGATAAAGGAGTTGGCTTCTTCACATAGGCTATGTTGATCCAAAAATGAGGTCTTTAAACACATTTAATGGGATGAGCTGCTAAGGCTTTTTGAGGCATATGGCAACCAAGATGCCGGCAGAAGGCAGATTCTGGGCTCCCAATTTGTGCAATTTATGCTAGTTCTGGAATATTTGCACACTGAACGACTGTACAAGCTGAATATCAGTATCAATTAAGTGGATATTTGTCTTCTTTTCTACTTATTTTTCTCTTTCCTTTACCTTCTTTTTCTCTTTCTCTCCCATCAAAATACACATGATAAAATCACATTGAATTGAATATGTATATCATGTAATAGTACCCTAGCATCAGATGAAAGTGCCCATTGCCTTGTAAATAAAGTCATATGTCTCTCTATTATGCTCTTAGTCATTCACCTGAAAATAATTGAGGACATGCAAAGAGCTTCTGCCCATCAAAGGTGGCAACTTGCATGGTCAAGCAGATGGGTTTTTTGTCGTAATCCTTCATTGTCTCTTATCTTTGAATTATGTTAATAGATCTGATTAAGCAAAAAAAAAATGAAGTAAATATTTTCTATCATTAAAATTGTTTTTTCTTGCTTTGCTTGTTGCATGGGAAGCCTTTGAATCTGTTTTTTTTTTTTCTTTCTTTTTTTATACTTTAAGTTCTAGGGTACATGTGCACAATGTGCAGGTTTGTTACATATGTATACATGTGCCATGTTGGTGTGCTGCACCCATTAACTCATCATTTACATTAGGTATATCTCCTAATGCTATCCCTCTCTGCTACCCCCTCCCCACAATAGCACCAGGTGTGTGATGTTCCCCTTCCTGTGTCCAAGTGATCTCATTGTTCAATTCCCACCTATGAGTGAGAACATGCGGTATTTGGTTTTCTGTTCTTGTGATAGTTTGCTGAGAATGATGGTTTCCAGCTGCATCCATGTCACTACAAAGGACATAAACTCATCCTTTTTTATGGCTGCATAGCATTCCATGGTGTATATGTGCCACATTTTCTTAATCCCGTCTGTCACGGGACATTTGGGTTGATTCCAAGTCACTGCTATTGTGAATAGTGCTGCAATAAACATATGTGTGTATGTGTCTTTATAGCAGCATTACTTATAATCCTTTGGGTATATCCCCAGTAATGGGATGGCTGGGTCATATGGTACTTCTAGTTCTAGATCCTTTAGGAATTGCCACACTGTTTTCCACAATGGTTGAACTAGTTTACAGTCCCACCAACAGTGTAAAAGTGTTCCTATTTCTCCACATCCTCTCCAACACCTGTTGTTTCCTGATTTTTTAATGATTGCCATTCTAACTGGTGTGAGATGGTATCTCATTGTGGTTTTGATTTGCATTTCTCTGATGGCGAGTGATGATGAGCATTTTTTCATGTGTCTGTTGGCTGTATGAATGTCTTCTTTTGAGAAATGTCTGTTCATATCCTTTGCCCACTTTTTGATGGGGTTGTTTGTTTTTTTCTTGTATATTTGTTTGAGTTCTTTGTAGATTCTGGATATTAGCCCTTTGTCAGATGAGTAGATTGCAAAAATTTTCTCCCATTCTGTAGGTTGCCTGTTCACTCTGATGGTAGTTTCTTTTGCTGTGCAGAAGCTCTTTAGTTTAATTAGATCCCATTTGTCAATTTTGGCTTTTGCTGCCATTGCTTTTGGTGTTTTAGACATGAAGTCCTTGCCCATGCCTATGTCCTGAATGGTATTACCTAGGTTTTCTTCTAGGGTTTTTATGGTATTAGGTCTAACATTTAAGTCTCTAATCCATCTTGAATTAATTTTCGTATAAGGAGTAAGGAAAAGATCCAGTTTCAGCTTTCTACTTATGGCTAGCCAATTTTCCCAGCACCATTTATTAAATAGGGAATCCTTTCCCCATTTCTTGTTTTTGTCAGGTTTGTCAAAGATCAGATGGCTGTAGATGTGTGGCATTATTTCTGAGGACTCTGTTCTGTTCCATTGGTCTGTATCTCTGTTTTGATACCAGTTCCATGCTGTTTTGGTTACTGTAGCCTTGTAGTATAGTTTGAAGTCAGGTAGTGTGATGCCTCCAGCTTTGTTCTTTTCGCTTAGGATTGTCTTGGCAATGCAGGGTCTTTTTTGGTTCCATATGAACTTTAAAGCCGTTTTTTCCAATTCTGTGAAGAAAGTCATTGGTAGCTTAATGGGGATGGCATTGAATCTATAAATTACCCTGGGCAGTATGGCCATTTTCACAATATTGATTTTTCCTATCCATGAGCATGGTATATTCTTCCATTCGTTTGTGTCCTCTTTCATATCATTGAGCAGTGGTTTGTAGTTCTCCTTGAAGAGGTTCTTTACATCCCTTGTAAGTTGGATTCCTAGGTATTTTATTCTCTTTGAAGTTATTGTGAATGGGAGTTCATTCATGATTCGGCTCTCTGTTTGTCTGTTACTGGTGTATAAGAATGCTTGTGATTTTTGCACTTTGATTTTGTCTCCTGAGACTTTGCTGAATCTGTTTTTTTCCCCTGTGCCTCTCAGTCAAGATGCGATGAACAACAATGTTGGTGAACCTCATCATTGCACTGCTCACCGGAGTCAGCCTGGCTTCATCTTCCCTCTCAACTTCAGAGTGAGTGTCAGAGCTGGAGGGAATGGCATTGAGAGTCTGGCTGCTCATCCACTAACTGGAAGGAAACAGTATACAGATCTGAGTACTTCAAACCAGCCTAGATGACTCAGTGGATTGGCTTTCAGGGAAAAAAAATATTTCTCAGTTCTTATAACAACTATGTTATACACTGTGGGCATTAATGCAACTCCTCTTGGAGTAGGCACTGAAATTAACCCACAAGGTTTCCAAAATATGCTTTGGTAGTAGATCAACATTAGATATATGCCCATATGTTCTCAATGACAGTATTAAATTTACTGACTCATAAATGTATCCTGTAGTTCTTTTCATGTGGTCATTTATTTGGCAGATTTGGAGAAAATTTTATGACTACCATTTAATTCATTTTTAAGTGATGGTTTTACTCTTGAAGTTCATTGAACAAAATAAGACTATTCGATGGAGAAAAGATTTTCTCCATATGTAAAATAAAATTTATTAGGCAATTTTGCCTTGCCAATAATTTTCTAACTGTATCTCAAGGAAAGTTAATCTATTTTGAAGTTCAATATAATAAATAACTATAATTGATTTACTTAACGTTTTGTTAATTCACACAAATGTATTAGTATGATTTTATAGTTTAGTCACAGTAACAGCAGTATAACATATAATTACTGATCTGAAGAACAAACAGTATCTATACTTTATATCTTTAAACATATCTCAAGTTATATTTGTAATAAATGGATGCCCTCAAAACCCAGATGGCTATAGAAGGAATAGAAAGTAGATGCTCCTCATAAGTAATCTTTTAATCATGGCAATAGCACCATTTCTTAGGTGCCTATTACAGGGTCAATGATTATATTATCACATTAATCTTTACAGCATCCCTGTGAAGTTAAGGGAGTTATTTATCTGCACATTTTACTGAAGCTGCATGTATCAGGAAAGCAGCTTAGTTTATTCAGCTTGTTGGTGACAAATGCAATCATCAAAATCTGTTTGAATTTCTGTCCATATTTCCTGCTGCCTTTTGAGTTTGGAGTTATGCTTTCATCTCTCAAATCAGAAACAATAATACAAACATCCACCATGTCAGGCATGGTACTAATTTTAGACTAGGTTTCCAAGGCAGTTTGAGATAGTCTCTTAGATTATAAACTGTTACCCGTGTACCTGCGTTCAAGCTGGTTGGTTATTTCCCACCCACATCCAAGACTCGCAAGATTACTAGCTAGGAAGATTCTAGCATTGATATTCTTCTATTTGAAGGTCTTCAGGAAACTGTAATAGGATTATTTTCACAAAATTTGTTGAAGATACAGGCCTAGAACACTGTAGCATGCATCAGACATGACCTTTGGACACATTTCTTTTTCTCTTTAGATTTGTTTTCTTATGACAACTTTAATTTTCTATTGGCTTATTATAAGAAGAATATTTCATGGAGAAATGAAATATTTAGACTGTCTAAACATCAAGCAATAAGTATTTACCAATTAGCCACTACGGAGATATTATAGAGAATTAAAAAGAAGTATGTGAAGTTAGTCTAACTCTTAAGGAAGTTTAAAATAAGCAGAGGAGGCATATATATACATTTGTGAAATCCCTAACGCTGAAGTACTGTATGACTAAGTGGAAAATGACTACTAAAGAAAATAAAGGCTGCTCTAAATCTTGTGCAATTTTAAATTAAGAAACTTTATTAAAATGTGTCATGATATAGAAAGTAATTAGTATCAGGGACATAACTGTAAAAGTTTCAGGCATCATAGTATACAATCACTGGAGTTAGAAGGCCTGGATACAAATCTGTCTTTTGGCTGCCATTTTTTTCAGCTGTGTGGTTTTAGAAAACCACTTACCTCTCTGTGCTTCACTTCCTTATCTATAAACTGGGGGAACATTCTTTGTAGTTTATGCTGTTTATGTGATGTAAGTGATGCTCATGTTTACTATACTGCTCTAGGCTAAATAGGCATGAGTCATTGATTCAGGCAGTGGCTATCATCAATTGAATACTTAGCAATAACCATTAGCTGCCCATAGTCTTTGACTAAATAATTCTACTGAGATATCTTTATTATAAAGAGAAAGGGTTAGGGAGGGTAGAGTCAATTAGCATTTGTTGAGTTTACACTGGATGAAGTCCATATACTCTTTTTGACTTAATCCCTAATGAAGCCCAGAGTTGTCAGGTAATTTGCCAGTATGTAGAAGTGAAGTTAGGTTTGAACATACACCTCATACAAAGTTCCTACTGTCAAATCAGTCATGCCACAGCAGATACACATTGCTAGCTACACAAATAAGTTTCTGAAGTGTAATCTATTATAATGAAAATAATCAGAAACTATCTAAATGGCCAACATCAAATAATAAGTTTAATTAAATATGGTAAATGAACTTAATAAAATGGGTGCATTTATAAAAATTATAATTTAATATACTACTTAGTAAGACTATAAAGAGAAAAAATAATATAAAATAATTCTTATGTTACATAAACATTTGCTATACACTGACACAAAAGATATGTATTTATGTATAATTTACACATAGTTTAGGCTGTATTACATTTTTACATAAAATTTCTGAAGTCAGAAATTTAAATATAATGTATTAATTTGCACATTTTTGAAGATTGCTAATTGGTTTATAAAATTACTTCAAAGTACATATAGAGCAAATTCTAATTGTTAGCCACTGAAGTTAGTTCTGTGTGTTTAATGATGAGAAGGCGGCGTGGCCTCCCTGAAGGAGCTTGCAGTCCACTAATCCAGTAAAGAGATTTATACTTTCAAAATGTTTTAGCCATTTAGAAACAAAGACAAAACCGGTTTTGTATAGTATGCTTTCTTTAATCCAAATTGAAATCTATGTAGTTGGAATATACAAGTATAAAATGAAATAAATGTTTAAACATAGAAGAATATTTATTATATAAGCCTGAAGTGTGTAATTCATTTTTAAAAGAAAAAAACCCACTGACAGCATGAAATAAATTAATAATAAATTCACCTCTATGAAAATTACTATGAATGAAGAAAAAAGAAAATAGGACTGGGGAATAATATCTGTAACACACAGGACAAATTAATTTGCTACATATGATTGGCCAAATCCTAATAAACAATTAGATAACTTGAAAATGTACCTGAATAAATAACACAACATAGAAAATAAAGTAATTTAAAAAATTAGAATTTCAGAAGCAGCATATTGAGGAAATGAGTCAAAGGCCCAAATGAAAAGAGATAATGGCTAAAACTTTTCTTGAAGTGATGAAAACCAGCTATCTTCCACTTCAGGGAAAAAACACATCTCAACCAAGACTTAAAAAAGAAAAAGGTTCATATATAGACACTTTTATTTTTCTTTTCAAACTGCAACACACTAAAGACAAGCCTAAGGTCTCTGAAACATCCAGAAAAGAGACACAAATCATCCACAAAGAATATTCTATTAGATGATCATCGGAACTCTCAAGGTGAAAGTCAGAGCACAGTGAAATTGCAACCTTAAACTTCTAGATAACAAAGTAATGATAGTCACCCCAGTTTCAGTCTCTGTATGATTTTTTTTAAATGGTGGCAAAAAAGTTTTTTTTCAGAAACACAAACAAAATCTTAAAGAATGGATTACCCTTAAGAATAAAGGATGTACATTAGGATAAATGAAAATAATTTTAGAAGGAAATTCAGATATTTAAGGGGATCATGGAAATAAAAGGCAATTATGTGTTTAAACTAAAACAAACCCTGGTTGTTAAAAAGAATAAAAATGCTGACCAATGAGTGTGGCTTAAGAATAAGTCTAAGTGATATGAAAACAGTAGCCAAAAACATATAAGTTGGAAAGAAGTGATTAGAGTTGATAAATTTTTAAATCATCTGTATTGTTAAAATTTTAAGGGCTAAGCATGAAAGAATGAATACACATATATACTTTAAAGGGAAAATAAAATCTGTGGTGAAATATTTCACCAAAATGAATCAAAAAAAGAAAATAGAGATAGAAAATAAGCAGAAAAATAAATCAGGACAAATTAAAATACAAATAATCTCTTAGAAATAAAACAATATGTATAGTTTATCTTAATCAAGGTTAGCAGGCTAATCAATACATAAAAATCCAGATTCTTTTACTGGGATAGGACTGGACTTCTGGGTGGGTGTGGTGACTCACTCCTGTGATTTCAGCACTTTGAGAGGCTAAGATGGAAGGATTGCTTGGGTCCAGGAGTTGGAGACCAGCCTGGGCAAGATGGTGAGATACTCCTGTCTCTACAAAATTTTTTTTTAAATTAGCCTTTCTCTGTGGTGCACCCCTGTAGTCCCAGCTACTCAGGAGGAAAAGGTAGAAGGATACCTTGAGCCCAGGAGTTCAAGGCTGCAGAGAGCTATGATTGTGTCATTGTACTCCAGCCTGGGTGACCAAGTGAGACTTCATGTCTTTAAAAAAAAAAAAAAAGTGACTTCTACTATGTGTGGCTTAAAATAAACACAGCAAAAAGAGAAAGATGCAGCATAATTGTAAGTAAATGATAGAAAAATTATAAACCCAAATCTAATAATAGAAGACTATAGAGCTACATTAAGAGAAGACTAATACATCAAGAAGCTTTACCAGACCTAAGGAGAGTCAATGCAGAACTATAACATTTTCACTAAGTTAAAAAGGTATAACAATTTTAAATGTATAATTTCTATAATTTCTGTATCTTAAAAACTAATACAATATTTACCAAAATGAATGCAGTTTGACTGAAATGCAAAGCCCAATAAATTTTTAAAAATTAGAATCATTCGAAATATAACCTTTGATCAAATTCAATTAAGCCAGAAATAAAAAAAAAAACATAATCTAAACTTCTCTATTTTAGAAATTTTAAAATACACCTAAAAACATACTACTGAAAACTTTGGGGCCAAAAGAAATCATAATGAAAATTCAAAAACACATAGAACAAAATAACAATAAAAATATCGTGAAAGAAATTTTGTGGGAGGTAGTTAAATTTCACAATAATTAGAGAGACATATAAAGTTTTAAGTTCTTATGGTAGAAAAGAATGTATCTTGAAAGCTAATAAATTAGGCGTCTATCTTAATTTAGAAAAAAATGAAAAAAACTTAAGGAACGAATAATGAAACAAATAATAAACGTTAGAGTAGACATGATGAAAAAGAAAAAAAAACATCATTACAAAGGATTTAGAACTATAAAAGTTGGTTCATTGAAAAAGGCTAATAAAATGAACAGAAGTCTGGCAAGATAAAATAAAAACATTGGAAGCCATATAGTAAATATAGGGTATCATATTAATAATGTAAATAAACTAACAGATTTTTATTGAATTGGGCTTCGTCTGTATGCGTATCTGCTGCCTCCCAATACATTATTTATGTATTCTTCTTTTCTTTTTTTGAAACGGAGTCTCGCTCTGTCACCCAGGCTGAAGTGCAGTGGCCAGATCTCAGCTCACTGCAAGCTCCGCCTCCTGGGTTTACGCCATTCTCCTGCCTCAGCCTCCCGAGTAGCTGGGACTACAGGCGCCCGCCACCTCGCCTGGCTAGTTTTTTGTATTTTTTTAGTAGAGACGGGGTTTCACCGTGTTAGCCAGGATGGTCTCGATCTCCTGACCTCGTGATCCGCCCGTCTCAGCCTCCCAAAGTGTTGGGATTACAGGCTTGAGCCACTGTGCCTGGCCACATTATTTATTCTTAACCTCCAGAATTGAATGCAACTTTTTAAACAAAGACATTCTGATGCAGTAGTTTTTGTTGTGATTGTTCCACTTTGAGGCAAGGTCACAGTATTTTCCAATGGAGATGAAAAATGTTAACATTATTTTATCTCTCTCATGGATTCATGATTCTTCCAGTTTTTTAGCCTTTACAAAAATTTCTTAAGATAAAGAAAGCTCAAACTATAAAAGAAAAGCTACCATAGTTTTAAGATTTGTTTCTCAACAGACACTATGTAGAGACTGAAAAGAAGGCAAGCCCTCGGAAATGGTATTTGTAATAAATAAAACCAGCAAAGAATTAGTGCAAGAAATTGTACTTCATGAAAACTTTTATAAACCAATAAGAAAAAGACAATCCAATATAAAAATGGGCAAAATATGTGAACAAACATTTCAGAATAGGGAAAACACAAATGAACCCCAAATCATATGAAAATATTCTCAATTTTATTAGTAATCAGAGAACAGCTAATTGTTTACTTACCAGGTTGGAAACCACCATAACTTCTGAAAATACCAAGCATTTTCACATGAGTGGAATAATCACTGGTGGGGTTCCCCAATTAGACAGCCACTTTGGAAAATAATTTGGCATATTTAGTAAGGCTCAGCATATCTGGTAGCCAGTGATTCCACTATTAAAGACCTGTGTCTCTGAGGAACTCATATGGTAGTCAACAAAGATATGAAACAACATCTGTAGAAGAACTGCGTTCAACAGCAAAAAATGTTCATTAATAGCGGGATATATAAATTTGTGATTATTCATTTAATGGAATATAATAAGAGTAAAGATGTATAAACTAATTACATGCAACAATATGGATGAATCTCAAAAATCAAATGTGTGAAAGAAGCAAATCATCACTGGATATATAGAGCATAAAATCTTATTCTATTTACTTAATGTTCAAAACCAGCTATTACCAAATAGTACACACTTTAGGCACACATACATATGTAGTAAAAATTTAAATCAAAGTTGTGAAATTATTAGCACAAAAAATTCAGTTACCTCTGAAGATGCTGAAATAGGTTATAGAGGTACATTTTTAAACCTTCAAGATATTTCTGAAGCTTGATGTTAGGTACAGGGGGTTCATTTTATTTATTTATTTATTTATTTATTTAATGTATTGAGACAGAGTCTCACTCTGTCACCCAGGCTGGAGTGCAGTGGCATGATCTCAACTCACTGCAGCCTCCATCTCATGGGTTCAAGGGATTCTCCTGCCTCAGCCTCCCGAGTAGCTGGGATTACAGTCACCCACCACCACACCCAGCTAATTTTTTTGTAGTTTTAGTAGAGACAGGGTTTAGTTGGCCAGGCTGGTCTCAAACTCCTGACCTCAAGTGAACAGCCAACCTCAACCTCCCAAAATGCTGGGATTACAGGCATGAGCCACTGTACCCAGCCTACTTTATTCATTTTTATTAATGTTCTTTAACATGTACATGCATATTTATATAGTCTCTTTGATATGTATGGCATATTTCCCAATTACAAAATGAAAAAAAAATTCCGTTCAAATGAGCTTCTTTTAATCTATTGAAATTTGGCCATTGAAACCTTTTGTTGTTTTTTGTGCTTTTCCCAAACCCTGGCTAATAGTTCAGTACAAAATAACAGGAAAAATCACTTTTCTTTAGTAACATGATATTCTCTAAGAACCTCCCTGGAAGACAACACATCTCTATTTATAGGAAAGGACATGGGAAAGTAAAACAGCCTTTATATTGAATACTATCTGCCAGGTGTTGTGTTACAATCTTTACATCTATCTTATCTGATAAACAGAGTGATCCTCTGAAATGTTATTTTTGCTATTTTTTTCTC
This sequence comes from Rhinopithecus bieti, assembly GCF_001698545.2. Classification (NCBI taxonomy): domain Eukaryota; kingdom Metazoa; phylum Chordata; class Mammalia; order Primates; family Cercopithecidae; genus Rhinopithecus; species Rhinopithecus bieti. The sequence goes on from NW_016804139.1 coordinate 2,454,421, forward strand.
CAAAACACAGAAAACTAAGGCCCATCTTTTTTCAGACCTGTGACTTGAGGCCAGTGTAGTTTCACTCCAAGCCCCTATTTTCTCTTCATATGTTCAGTATGTACTTCTGATACTGAGATGGTGAGCTGCCTGAGATCCAGAACTGTTTTTCACCTTCCTACCCTTTAGTTCTGAGCACAAGATGAGGCTTGGAGTCTGTACAGTAAAAGCCTAATTAATGATTCGTTATCGCTGGCAGTTTTAGGATTGACATTTTTGGCTCAAGTACTCATTTGCAACTCGTAATGGTCACCACAAGAGACGAACATTTTAAATTATTTGACTCAATGTTTTTACATTGCAATTAAGTAAACTGACTCCTGACATATTTAAATGGCATGTCCAGGACACTACGTCCACAGAATAAAGTGGAAAATCCATCTCTTTGGTTCTCTTTTCCTGGGCTTCTCATTCAAACACCTCCTCCTGTGAATTAGCTACTTTTTTCTATCCATTAAATAGGGCCCAGTTTAAGAGTTTAATACCTATCTGTTTGTCCAATCCATTCCCTGACTTAGGTGTTTTCCTTAGTGAATAGAGCTGAGGACATTTTAATTAATTTATTATGTCCCTTCAATTAGGGGACCCAATTAATAATTGAAATGGGTTTTTAATTGGTTTATATCCTCTAGGGTATCATATTAATAACATAAATAAACTAGCAGGTTTGCATTGAATTAGGCTTCATCTATATGCATATCTGCTGCCTCCCAATACATTATCTATTCTTAACCTCCAAAATTGAGTGCAACTTTTTAAACAAAGACATTCTGATGAACTAGTTTTTGTTGTGGTTGTTGTTCCGCTTTGAAGCAAGGTCATAGTATTTTCCAGTTGAGATGAAAATGTTAACATTATTTTTATCTTTCTCATGGATTGATAATTTTTCCAGTTTTCTAGTCCTATAACGTTGAATTACCATTGAGTCATCTCTTCTTCAGACGTCAGTCTAATCACAGACTCATGTACATTTAGAGACAGGAAGATCTTTGGAAATCGCTTGCTAAGAACCAATGCATTTGAAAATCAGAGGAGTTCCGTGGTGTGCTCAAGCTCATACACCAAGCTAGTAGCAAGGACAGTGGTTTCTCTTTAGACATCTTCTTGATTTTTTTTCTCAAATGTCATTAATTTTAGTTGTTCATTTCGCTTTGGTAAGTCACTGTAGAAGGCCCACTTCACATTTGGATTGATCTTCCTTTCTCTTGAGAATAACTAAAGGATTTGCCTTATTGAAAAAATCTAATTTAACTGTATTATTCCCAGCACTCAGCACAATACTAGGCTCAACAAAGTCTCCATTACACGTTAATTGGAATAAACTGCCCAATGGCAACTATCATTTTCTCCTGCCTGTAGCATTAACTCCATGAATCTCAGCAGGGCATTCAATCTAAATTTATTTTTCCAACCTTGTTCCTGATGTTTCCCTTACACAGATTATCTTCTGAACATAGCTATCTCCTTTTCCATTGAATCTCACTGGTTTATTTTTTATTCCGCGTCTCTAGTTCTGAAGGTTTTTTTTTTTTTTTTTTTTTTTTTTTTAATTCTTTGGTTTTCAAAGTATTACCCTCAGAACTTGATGAAGATTTTAATTCTCGTCCCTCTTCACTAACTCTGTGGGTGATATCTACCAATCTGTTTTAGCAATCTTCCTGGTGATTCTGATGTGTGTGAGACTTTGAGAACCCCTGCTCTAACTTCTTGGATGGAGCAAGAGTCCTGGTCACCCAATTACACAGGTCCCTCAAGACTCAACTTTTTCAAAGTGGCTAAACGAAGCCCTTTGCAATACTCACATCTGCATCAATTTCCTTTTTCAATGACTTAGAATAAGATTTTTTTTTTAATTTGAGGTATATGCCTTATTATTCCCAAGTGAGAGCTGGTTGACGGCCTTTATTCCTAATTTTTCTTCTACAGAATACCTCACACTTGCTTGTGCTTCAATAAATGCTTATTGGATCACTAGGGGCAGTAATAATGATGATGACAATAACAATTAACTATTACAGTGGATGCCTGTCTTATTTGTGGATCTACAACATCTTTTCCAACACTCTAAGTTTGGGGTTCCTTATATTATAGATTGTATTTTCTTTTCATTTTTTTCTTTTTTCTTCTTCTTTTTTCTTTTCTTTTCTTTTCTTTTTTTTTTTGAGACAGTCTTGCTCTGTTGTCCAGGACGAAGTGCAATGGTGTCATCTCGGCTCACTGCAACCTCCGCCACCTGGGTTCAAGAGATTCTCCCTGCCTCAGTCTCCCAAGTTGCTGGGAATATAGGCACCTGCCACAATGCCCGTCTAGTTTTTCTATTTTTAGTAGAGACAGGGTTTTGCCATGTTGGCCAGGCTAGTCTCAAACTCCTGACCTCAGGTGATGCACCCACCTCAGCCTCCCAAAGTGCTGGGATTACAGGCATGAGCCACCATGCCTGGCCTTAGATTCTATTTTCTCAAAATAAAAGAATAAACTCATCCATTTTCTCTTATAGCCAGTGCACCACCAATCAGAGGCCTCAAAGACCTAGTGATGGAGAAAAGAAGGGCCTGAGGGATCGCTCTTCTCTAATAGAGCAATAAGGCCAAGTTCCTCAGAAATGACGAGTTCCAAGAATAGGGCATTGGCATCTAATGTTCAACAGGAGGGGCCATAGTTTTCTTACTTTTCTTGTCAGATCAGCTCCTGAAAGATTAGCAGTTGCCCTGGTTCCCGAGCCTGCCTAGTGGGCTACTCAATATATTTTCGATAGACTCTCCTTCTTAGTAAGCCAGAGTCATATTTTGTTGCTTGCAATATAGAACCTTGGCTGATGCAGTAATAATAATCACTGCTTTATTTTATTGAGTAGTTAAGTCTATTACATGGACTTAACTTTCCAAATGTAACAGAAAATATATAATATAATTTATAAGTCTGAAAAGGCATTACAGTCAATATGTAATATAATTGACTAGTTTAAAAAGACAAAGATTGCAAAATAAGTCACATTTGTTTATCTCCTGTTCAGGTTTCCACATATGAATACCTGAAACTCTCACAGTTCCAGAAGGACAGCATGAGGTAATGGCTAACACATTCCTTTTTGTTGTAAAGTACATCATCATTCCTCAAGGGAACAATGGTGATCACTATCCACCACGTGTACCTGGGTGTCACTGAATTCTTTCATTTGTCAGTTCACATTCCTAATCTTTAAGGTCAAGGTTCCCTGCTCTTAGCACATATTAGATTGGTAAAAGGAAATATTCACATACCAAAGTTCAGACAGCATGACTGGGAAAATCATCCCTCTGACCCAGAGGGACTGTCTCCCTGGAAAAGTACTGAATTATACACAACTATTAAAAACTCTCTTTGAATTGCCCAACATGAATCTCATTCAATGTTCACAAGTCTCTGTGGTAGGCATAGGTAGGGTCATCCTCACTGTACAGTTGAGACTCAGGTAAAATCAAGGTCATGATTACATAGCTCAATGTCAATAGAACTAGGATTTAATTTCATACTAATCTAATTCAACAGCTCTTATTTTCCTGCTGAAAATGCTTTCTTGCAAGGAAGCTCTCCCCTATGAAGTATTTCTGAATACTCTTCTCTGTCTCCTCCCCAGATCCTATTGAGCACATTCTCCTTTAAGCCTTGCATATGCTAGAGCTATAATACACAGCACACTTTACCAAACGCCTCTGTTTACAAGTACACCTTCCTGTCTGAACTCTTAAGTTACAGAGAGCACAGTTTATACTTTATTCATCTTTGTTTTCCATGTTCCTAGCGTAGTACATGGATTATAGTAGTTGCTTGATAAATATTTATTACACGAATGGATGGGTGAATAAAAGCAGAGGGAAAACATCCATTTTGTATAGGTAACCATGAGATATTCACTTAGCATTCCCCAACAGCACACTACTCATAGGCTGACACTGCCCCTTAAACCAGAATGAACTCACTGTGGCCCACTTCAAAGAAAATAACTATGCTCTCCTAGATCATTACTCATAAACTCCAATGACTCAAAACACTCCATTGCAGCTGGCATGCCTGGCAACTATCTGGGGCCCTTCACAGTACTGAACACATGGCCATTTCATTACTGACAAGGGGTCTGTGGAGCCACACAACCACAGCTTTGTGTGAAGGATGAAGTGGCAACTCGTGCTGCCGAGAGGTCCTCCCCTATTAAGAAGGGGTGGGACTTGTTGATAAGGAATTCTGACAGTAGTCACTCACAGGAGGAGTCAAGGAACTTTTCAAAGCATGAGAGTCACTTACTTGCATTCAGTGGTGCCTGGGCTCTGAGGACTGGCACGGAACCAGCAATGTATGCTATGGCCATTCATGGGATTAAAAGCTGCAGCCATGGTGATTACATGGAATTAAAAACAAATGCAGAAGTGGCCATGGAATCTGATTGCATTCCACTCTGTGTAAGCCAGTTTGCAAATTTTTCTTTTTTTTTGAGACAGAGCCTTAGCGTCTTGCTCTGTCACACAGGCTGGAGTGTAGCAGTGTGATCTTGGCTCACCACAACCTCCACCTCCCGGGTTCAAGTGATTTTCCTGCCTCAGCCTCCCAAGTAGCTAGTATTACCGGATTACAGGCTAGCGTCACCACGCCTGGCTACTTTTTGTATTTTTAGTAGAGATGGGGTTTCCCCATGTTGGCCAGACTGGTTTCAAATTCCTGATCTCAGGTGATCCGCCTGCCTCAACCTCCCAAAGTGCTGGGATTACATGCGTGAGCCACCATGCCCGGCCCAGTTTGTAATCTTGAGGGCAAGAAAAATATTGTTTATTATTATTATTATTCCTTTTTTTAAAGGACATGGCAATGTGGGAAAAAAAAATTTCAAGAGCTTTGGATTGTGGAAGTATGGAGTCTAATGTTGACTTTCTCTCTCATTAGTTGTTGATTTTGGGAAAGTTTCTTTATTTGACACTCAGATTTCTCTTCTGCAAAATGAGTATTATAAGACCTTCTTCTAACTCTGCTAGAAAGGATTAAATAAGATGATATGCATGAAGTATTTGCTGCATTATAGGAACTCAGTGCATCTTGGATTTTATGCTTTCTTTCTTTTGTATGTACCACTTATTTATTTGTGCTCTCCTCATCCCCTTGTCTCAGCAGAGACATCTTTGGCATTCTAACAGGGGAGGCCTGGAGGCCATTCTGAAAGAAAAGGCAGAAAGCCAAGGAAAAATAAGAATTTATCGGTTAGGCACCTGAACTTTACCTTCAAGGACCAGATATTCCATAGTCAGGAGAAAGAAATCCATTGGGGATCTGGGCCAACTGAAACATCTTGTGAAAGAAGGAGGTTTATGCTGGGAGGAAGGCATTTCTTTCAAAGTGTTCCTGCATCTTTAAAGCACAACAGTGGGGAGGGGCAAGTGATTTGCCCTCTCCTTAGCAAGGCTGAGACATCAGCATTAACCTCATGGGAAGGGGTTTGATGGCTTGAGAATCGCGTCATAAGCAATTCTTTGCCGAGTGGTCCAGGCCACAAATAATTTGTGTATTGCTAAGGCAGCAGACAGTTCCATTTCTAATTTTTTCTGGGTGGACTCCCTCTGATACACAGAGAGGTTGGTGAAATAGTCTTTGATGTGGGGAAGTTGACCATTTGTGACGTAGGTGGGAAATGGGATCTAGTTTCTTTTAGGTAAGTAAGCATTACAGACCTTTTTGTTGGTAACTATTCTATTCCAGAGCTAGACTCTGGCCCATCCAAAGGCACAGATGACTGGGTCTTTACATATATATTAGTAACTCCATTGGAAGATAATATTTTGCATCTTAAACTAAAGATTTGCTTGCATGGATATTGACAGTCTCTAAAACCCTGAAATAAAACAGTGCGTTACACTTCTTGGAGTTCCTCATAGGATGGACTTTGATCCTTTGAGTCACTATAAAGTTGGCTAAGGTAGATAACCCCTTTTTACAGATGAGAACAATGAGGCTCAGAGAGAATATTCTCTAAGATGGTGCAGCTGGTGAGCAGCAGCATCAACACCAAAACCACCACCATCAACTAACTCCCATCATCTTAGGTTGAACAGGATTTGTGGGGTCCAGAGATTAAATATTCCTGAAAGAGAATTAAAAAATATTCTTCTTTGTAAGTTTTATAAAACACATGACTGAATGAACACATTTCTAGTTCCTCCTCTCAGGACCATGAGTGGGGCCGATGCAAGTGAGGGCCCTGGAGTGTAAGCTTTATAGCTTCATAGGAAATCACTTCTGCTTCCTTCAAGGAGCATGCTAGCAAGAGACCAGCTCTAGGCACAGATCACATGCTCAATAACTAGCAGTCATTGTGATTACTCTTTTTGCCCTTATGTCATTTTGACAGGGACCTAGAGATAAATGTTTTAAGGTGGGAGCAGTGGGTGATCTGGATATGTCATGCAGGAGCTCACTGTTGTCTTCAACACACTGCCACCCACCTCTCACTCACTATGCCATCCTCTTCCCTTCTCTGGGGCTGTCATCCTTTCCCAGAGCCTGCTCTGTTTGGACAATTTCCCAGGCCCCATGACTTGCTTTACAGAATTTAACATAGCTGTTCTTCTCACACCTCACAGCCTGATTCAACCAAGGGCCTACCCACCCCAGCCCTCACTTCATTCTTTGCTGTCTTCTTTCATTTTTAGAAATTTGCATTATCATCTCATTCCCAGAACTCACAACTCCTTTTACTTCTGGCTCCCTTTTCACAGCACTCAACAATGACTTTGTTATTTTTGGAGCCCTGTGGAAATCTTGTAAGTGTCCATCTGCCTTTTCCATGCAGAGTCCAGGCCTCATTCCTCATTTGAAGCTCGCATGGTAAAACCTGGGCTCTGTTGGAGTCAGTTGAGTGCAGAAGGCAGGAGTCAATGAGGTGCCAGGACACTCGAGGTCTAAGCTTGGTCTGCTCCTGTCTTATTACTTTTTTTATGATAAGCTTCTCTTTTTGTATCCTAGAGACAATACTCACGGTACATCAGTTTAGGAAGAAACTTTAAGCAGTGGCTTCCATTTAGACTATATTTAAAAAAAAAAAAAAAGGTGCACTTTTTAAAATGCAGATTCCCAGGCTCAGCCACAGACTTTGTGAATTATAGAAAGGAACAGATAGTCACTACGATGCCTCCTAAAACATCAATGGCCAAAACAGTAGATGTCAGTTCCAAAATTCCACAGATAAGTCAGGATTTCGGGGACTATTTCCGTTCTTCCCTTTTGTGCAGAGGGAATCGCGTGATGCACTTCGAGAAAGAAGAGAGGGTTTAGAATCCTCTTTTCATCTAAATCTCAGATAATGATTCAGCTGCATTTGAACTTTAATCTGTCGGCCATGTGCAGCTCCAATAGGCACCTTTGGGGCCCCACTGGCCAAGGAACCTAAAGAGCTGCCTCTTTGCTGAGCTGCCACTGGTGTTGGCAGTCAGATTCCCAGGGACAGCAAGCCTCCCAGCAGCAGAGCTGGTCTTTGAAATGCCATGGGCAGTGTCCTTGCATAGATTGGGGCACAAGAGAGGGAGGGATCTGTGTGGCGCCTACTCTGAAATGCCAGGGCAGAGCCTGTGAAAGATCCAAGGGGGTGTCATATTCCCAAGGCTGCAGCTGGCAGGATACAGTAGGAAAATCAGATTCCTGTGAGTCCTTAGAGGTCACAGGAGGGCACATGACTGCTCCTGGTGGGAGGCAGGGTGGCTCAGGACAGAGACAGGAAGGGACTGAATAAGAAAAAGGGAATGACAATGTGGCCAGAATAAATTTACTCTAGTTATTACTTTTCCAGTTTGGCAATCCTAGATGATGTGTCTTTGTGAGAACTACACAGAAAAGTGGTGTTTAATTTCCGTAGCCATAATCATACACCAAGTGACAACACACACCCACACATACACACACATCCCTTGTGTAAATGACTCAGCCATCAGTTCACAAATATTACCAAAGGTAGCAGTAGCACAGCTAAGAATTGCATGTGTACATACATTTATACACACTCATATTCTCTCACGTGCTTGCAGCACACTCACTTAGCAGAACTTCACATTCTAACCAATTTTTAACCTTTAATTAGAGCAAGAACTCTAGTTCATTCATATTTACACTTCTGTAAGCACAGTACCTGGCATCCCATAACACATATTTGTAAGACAAATTAATAGATGTGGCAGAACTGTTGAGAATACCACTTCTTAGTATTAAAAAGTGGATATGGTATATCTGCGTCAAACACCACATACATGATAGAATGTAGCAAGATAGAAAGGTTTGATATATTAAATGGAAAACACTAGGCATCTATATTTGAGAGTTTTTAGCTGAAGGCAAGTGAACTTAGTAAAATCCACGAAATGCATTAACTCCAAGACAGACACATAGAAGATGAAAATTTGGAATTCATCTGTGTTAAATAGAATAACAATAATAACATTGTATTATTATTGGTTGCATAAAAAGCTGTCTTTTCTACCAAACAATGAGTTGCTTGAAGGTAGCGAACCTGCATTCCTTGTGCCTGTAGCTTTGGTGCCTAGCAGTGTGTCAGACCGTAAAGGATCATTATGTACTTACTTGTTAAAGTGCACACAAATGTAAACATTGACACGAACCTATTTGAAGTGCATGCTTACTACTACAACACATATGTACCTTTTCCCATTGACCCTGCAAATGAAATGCTTTGCAATTGAAGGGGAATAGAATGTGTACAGAGGTTTTTCCAGTGTTTATTTTTACGTTGAACATCAACTAGGCCCCAAGGCTAAGGTTATTGACCTGTAACACACATACAGATATGGCAAAGCAACTGGTCACTTGGTCAGTGAGCTGAAAGGCTAGAAACATCTAGTCCTCAATGGGACACTGCCATCTGGTGTATGCCCCAGGTTAGACAACCAATAGCCGGATATAGCCAGGGTCAGGAAAGGTGGGGAGGCGGAGCTAGCTCTTGAGTGCAGGCTTACTTCTGTGGCCCCAGTGATGATCCCTAGAGAAGAATGATTGCCTACTTGGTTGGCATCTTGGAACTAAAAGTATACATTAATTATTCACAGATATGATAGAGACAATGCAATTTAGGAAAGAAAAAAATCCTTAGTGTTTGGTATGCATTGAGTATTTCACACTTGTTATCTCATTTAATCTTCAGAGTCACCCAGTAAAATGTTCATATCACAGGTGGGGAAATGGAGGACCAGAGAAGTTAAGTAACATGCCTGAGGTCACACAGGTACTGAATGGCAGATAATCAAACCACTGCTTTTTTTCTTCCCTATAACTTGCTGCCTGTATGACATTTTTTGTTTGTTTGTTTGTTTCAATAAATAGCCTCTTAAGAAGAAAGATTGTCTTCCCCTTGTCCAAGTGTGGTTTTAAGTAGGGCTAAAAAGTTACAATGATCAGTAGTTTACTGTAATAGAGAGATATACCCAGAGTTTCTGATTTCTAATAGTTTACAGCCTTGGTGGAAAACGAACCACATATTAAAGTGAGTTAAAACTTTAAAACTAGTGCAACATCAAGGCCAAAAATATTATTATACAAATAATACAAAGTGAATATTCACCATTGATCTGTTAAGAAATGGAAACATTCCAGTGTCCTGCTGGGCCATAATGGAACCCGAGGCAAGGGAAATATTATTGATACTAATCATGTCTTGATTTAAAATGTTGGTATTTGTTCACTATGTATTTTTGCATTAATTTAGAGTTTAAATATCATCTTAAAATGTTATTTATCTTGATTACTGAGCTTTTTTGAGCCCCCTTACTTTTTTTGCTTAGAAAGTGCATCTCACTTGTCCTGGTCCTGAGGAATTCATCATTGAAAGGATAGCACCCATCTAGAAAAATCTCAGTTGGGAACAATGACTGTCAAAGAGATTTTGACTTGCTTACTGTTAGCATAATTTACTTTATTTTCTCATGTGACAAAATATTTATGTTGTTATAACAAATCAATTAATAGGACATTGATAGAAAATAATATAATTATTATAAATCCCATACACATTGGGCTTATAAATGTGTCCTATATGAATAACAGCTGCTTTAGATATATTCAAAGTTAATCAGAAAATTAGATTAGCTATTAGATGTACCATCTCAATTTCAAAGCACAATACATATGTGTTAGGGCTGTTGATCACAGAATTATGAATACTTGCTATGATGCGACCTCAAGAGAATTTGTGCATGTGTACATAGCATTAGTGCGGAATTCTTTTGCTTTTGATTTTCAAATTAAACCATAAATATCACAAGGGAAATAATGTTTTCTACCAACATGCTGCAAATGTAGAACAACTCAATTATTAGCCTGTAAGTTTTCACTAACAACAGTTTGATAGTGATGGAAAGGTTCCCTTATGTAGGACAAAGTCCTCTCTAATGGGAAATGTTTGGGGTCCCTTTCATGCAACAGTAAGTCAAGAACACCCTTAAATCAGGATTCATCTCAAATAGGACCATACAGAATCTCAGACACACATTTAAAATGTTTCAAAACAATAAAATATCCCCAGAAAAATTCCCTATTGATGTTTTGAGATTTTGCCCAGAGGGCACAAATCATAAAATGGAAGAGACCCTGTCAAGTTTTTGTTTATTAAGTTAAGGTTTCATCCTACTCAGCTCAAGTTATATTAGTTGTATTTCAACCCATAGCAAGCAGAAAGGAAGAAGGTTGTGTCACGGTAAGTAATTCACTCCCAGTCCCTAATGCAATGTCTCAATCTAGATCGTTCTTCTGAGAAGATTTAGTGGAAACTTCCATCCTGCACCTTCTGGTAAGAATATCATTTAATGTTTCACTAGCAAAGCAGAGCATTTGGAAGACTTAATGAAGAAAACTCTCAGAAGAACTCAAAGAAGACTTGAGGGAGGGCCCTGTTTTCATATTAATCTTGAACTAAGTCTGAGTCTGGGTAAAGTTGTACAAATTCCTTTGTAATTTATCTGACAGGAAAGATTTCAGTCAGACGATGTACTTACAACCGATAAACCAGCTTCTCCCCAGCCATAAAGCATGCTAATTGGAAAGTTGTGTTCAGAATTCCTGCCAAAAAGCAGGGAATCTTCTCTCAAATATTAATGATGCCCTCCTGCCAAACTTTTGAATGTTGTCGTGAATCTGATGGCTTACCATTTTATGTCACTTCATCATGTCTTTGATCTTGCTTTTGGTGCACCCTGAAAAGTGTCACTGTGCTGTGGTGGGCTATAAGATATGACGTACAAGTTTGCACATGTGAAGGCAGCTGCTGTCTATGCAAGTGGACTCATCCCATAATGGTAACATGAATGACAAGATGGAGACAGATATTGACGAACGAGTTTAGGAGTAAAATGAAACTCAACAAGAAATTTAAATATTTCTAAACTCAATGAATGTGGCTGCCTTTGGTAGAAAATGTAGAAGAGAATGGGAATGATGGTATTGGGTAATAATTTAAAAATTATGACAGCAGATTATGAGGAAAAAGGAAATCTCCCAACTTTGTTGAGAAGTTTTTTCAAGGGAAGAACAGCATTGTCTGTAAGATACAGCTGACTTTGATTATGTAAGCAGTGTGCTGGGTGGCCCGAAGTGCTCCTAACTTAGTTTTAAGCAGCTTGACAGAATGAATACTATTTCTTCAGATGCCTAATTTAGTCTACAGAAGTGGTCTCCACCTCCAGTGTCTACCAGAAGTTGATTTGGAGACTGGCAGGCACATACCCTTGGCAACTGAGACCATCAGCAACAAGAAAAGACCCTGCAACTTTCCCCTCTGCCCAGTAAGGGGTCAGAAACTTGCCACATCATTTTGGGAAGATTGCCAACTTTTGGTTTTAGACAACCCATCTAAATGCCTTATCAGAACTATCTGTTACTTCACAGCTTAGGGCCTCTATAGTCAGCCAAAGTGGTCAGACCGACACTTGAGGATTACAGGTTGTTATGCCAAAGTCATTTTTGGCCTTCGTTCTCAGATACTTGTGAGAGTGATCACCAGCTCAGTGCATTGAATACATAGTTGTAAAGAGGGTTTCCATAGATGGGAACTTGAAGCTCATGTGAAGGGATTCTGGAGAAGAAATCTCCATGTGGAATAATGGTGTAAGAAAAGGTATAATAAATTCTCACCTTGATCTAGCATTTTATTTTTGAATACAATGGTGAAGAGGACAGGCATTGGAGTTAGACTGAATGAGGTTCTTGAGTTATGTTAACACCTATGAAAATCAATTGCTAAAATTCAGTTTTCATAATTTCTCAAGGGCTCCATCACTTACTAGCTGTGTGGCCATGGGGCAAATGTTCTAATCTCTCCAGTGATATTGGAGGATAATAATAATGCCTATGAACTAGGGTTCATGATTTAAAAATGTACTATGTGCAATGTAACATGTGTAAATCTAATTTTTTATTATTGCTCCTTGCAAGGAAATAATCAATGAGAGATTATAACTTTATTTTATATATTAGGAAGACCTTCACATCAACTCTTTACAGTCAGGGATGGAGTTTTATGAGGATGGTTTAGGCAAACGTGTTAAGTTAGCTGGGCTATTTAAGATACCCTGAGATTCAAAAAAACAAACAACAACAACAACAACAAAAACCATGTAAACAAAAAAAAACAAAAACAAAAACATGTAAACGATTCATAATGTCCATTTTTAAGAAACACTTAACATCCCAGCTATCAAAGCATAGATAATGTATTAGTCATCTAACCAAGGTGTGAAACAAGCTTGAGAGTAGTTAAGTTTTCCTTATGCCACTTGCAGTATAGTGTTGTAGTGAAGTGCGGATTGATAGCGTCAGGTAAATCTAGTTTGCACCTTGGTTTGACTGTTCACTGGCTGGATGACATTGGGGGAAAAAAAAAATTAACTTTTCTAATCCCCATCTAAAAAATGAGAATATATATTTCTCATTTCACGGGATTGAGAAAAGTTTGTGAGACAATGCTTATAAAATGTTCAACATTGGCCGGGCATGGTGGCTCACGCCTGTAATCCCAGCACTTTGGGAGGCAGAGGAGGGTGGATCACAAGGTCAGGAGATCGAGACTATCCTGGCTAACACAGTGAAACCCAGTCTCTACTAAGAATACAAAAAACTAGCCGGGCGTGGTGGCGGGCACCTGTAGTTCCAGCTTCTAGGGAGGCTGCGGCAGGAGAATGGCGTGAACCTGGGAGGCAGAGCTTGCAGTGAGCTGAGATTGCACCACTGTACTCCAGCATGGGTGACAGAGCGAGACTCTGTCTCAAAAATAAATAAATAAATAAAAATAAAAAAGCTCAATATTGAGCCTGCCATATAGTAAAAGTACAGTAAGTATTAACTGCCATTATTATGTTCAGAAGAATAAAAGAGGAGAGAAAGCAAATCAAATTATTATTTAGTACCAACTTTGTGTAGGACACTGTAAGGATCCTTTTCTTCTTTTTTAATACATATGCTGCCTAAATGAGCGCTTCTGCCAAGACCTTTATGTGTATGATCCTTTTTATCCTCCTACCTTCTCTGCAAAATGGGCAGTGATGTCATCTTTATCAAATGGGCAATCTGAGGCTCAAGTAAGTTATGGAATAGAATAGGTAAGATGTCAATTTTTCATGTGTTGCTTTTAAAAAACATAGTGAGTGCCTACTGTTTTCCAGGCACTGTTCTAAGTACCGTGGAAACCCCCATTCCCTGTGTTCCTAGGGAGGACTCTGAAGCGAGTGAATAGGGAGTTGAATTTGGATCGGTATTGAGGAGCTAAAGGAGGTGGGACACAGATCATGGGAACCTGGTAGACCACTGCGAAGATCTTGTCTTTGACCCTCAAGTACATGGTCTTTGTACTTGCTTTAATGGTCTGTTAGTCTTTTCTACATCTTTTTTTAAAGTATCATTTGATTGGCTTTAATATTAAAATTCTATCTCAGGGCCTATAACCCAGAATCCTCAAGAGGGCCGCAGCAGGCAGCAACAGTGTAAGAAAGAAGCCCTGGTGTGTGTTCCTGGACAGGCAACAGTGCAGGAGTGGGTGGGCTTCCACCCTGACATTTGCCTCAAGACACCTCACAGTCTCCTCTGCCACCTAGGTCTCCAGTGATGTGGACAGTGGCCAGGATCACCCAGAGGTAAGGCAGAGGCTGAATAGACTTCACCTTGATTCTCTAACATGATTTCCCTTTTCACGAGTATCTTTTATTGACTGTCAATATTGTTTCTGCAAACTTAGACCCCTCTGTGCCTGGTGCACCTAGGTGCCTTTTGGTGTCATTGCCTTCACCAAACCCAGAATTAGCATCTCCTGTGGACATTCAGAGTGAAAAATTAATAAAGCATGTTCAACAAAGAAACAGGGAATGCCTGGATAAATGAGTGTTTAAATAAACGCATCCTTCTTGTTATGAATCAAAACTGACCTGCCCTGTGCAATTTCCTTTAGTGGACAGACTATTCAGATGCGCCAGTTTACTTAACAGCGTCTCTAAGACACAGTGTCCCAAAGACACAACTCTTAATATACTGACTTTATATGTGATACATATTCTTAGAGGCATTCTAAAGCAAAATGCTAAAACCCAGAAGGATGACGATATTCAGGGTGGAAATTATAGGCATCATGGAAGGCTGATCAAAGAAATGGATTTTTCTGAAATAAGACATAAATATATCTTTAAGTCAGTTTTGGAATTTGACCACAAAATTCTTCTTAATAGGCACTTTCAAAATGTTCTTTTACTAAGACAAGAGTATCTCCCGTATTCCCTAAGTCTCTAAAGTGAGACTATCTTGAACATGAAATTGATATCTTGTCATTTGGTCCATCTTAGTTTCCAATTCAGAGCATTCCAGAGTAATTGTATTAAAAATTAATGGAAAGGACAATCAAGTTGGCACAAAAAGTGAGGTTTTGGGGATATATACAGACACATCCATGTTCTCAAGGCTTCTTCGCCACAAGGGAAGAAAAGGCTACTTGAAGGATTGTCTGCTTATCTATGGCAAGGTAGTGCTGTTCACTGGGCTTAATAAATTAAACATAAGCGCAATAACAGAGCCTAAAATATGTGTGTATATTCCACACATTACACACCCACACACACACACACACACACCATGTGCACACTGCAGACTATGTTCACAGCCATGAAAATAATTTGTCAATGTGAGTAGATGACTTTCACTACACCCTCTCAGTGCCTGTTTCCTCAAGCATCTGAACATCCCTTCCCCTTCTGAAAACACCTGGCATTAATCCAACACCTCTCATTAAGCATGGTGAATATTCCTTTCAACATAGGAAAACTAAAGCTAGTATCATCTGTGCATGCCAATGGGTAGACTTCCTTGCTGAAGAGGTTTTCCCTGTTACATATGGAAGGTGCTTAACTTGTGTCCAGTTGCCAAGAGATGATGATCATGCACTGTATATAAAAGCATAAGTAATTTTATGGAGCGTGAAACTCACTGTGGGTCTCTGGAGATATTAACCGAACTCTTCTATCTTTTAGACTTGACATTTCCATGAACTGAGGGACAATGTAGCTTCCTTCTCCAACATAAGCATTGAGTCCTCCATCTGCTGTGACTGCAGAAAATAAGTATAATCTATGAAATTGTCATGAGATCCTTGGGGTGTTGCTTTGCTGGCCGGAAACTTCTGTGGTCACTGGCACCTTCTGCCTGAGTACTGCTTGTGGTCGCTGGGCTCATCCCACCCATGCAGCCTGGCAGGCTACATTCAGCTCACACTACTGGCCTGGATCCCTCATCTGCCAAGGGCAAGCCAGGCGTGGAGCAGCAAGGGGTGTGTGGGCAAGCGAGTGCAGGGTCTGGCCACTGTGCATAGCCAGGCATGCCAGTTATTGTAGCGGGGTGGGCAGCTACAGATGCTGGTATAGGTGCCAGCTCTGTGCAAGGCTACTTCTGAACCAGATGTACAGCTTCTGCTGCAGGCACCTGCGTCTGCACAAGGGGAATACAGTGAGGCCCAGAAGCTTGGAGAAGCCAGGAACTGCGGAGTCCCAAAGACGGTGTCACAGCCCTGGCTCTGGGAGCCTCTAGGTCTGGGCTCCCCAAAGGGCTACAGCTCTTCTGTCCTTCTCGTCACCCACAACATGGCAAGCAGGGGTGCATGTTTCAGCCCTGTTTGTGTCACAATTCTTTCAGTCCCACCATTCAGCAGGTCCCGAGTTCTTGTCCTTTGTCCTAGAATAATTAGGTATGTGGAAAACTGGAGGGTGAGCAAGGTGGAGAGGAGCTTCATTGAATGACAGAACAGCTCTCAGGAGACCCGCAGTGCATAGCTATTTTCCACAGGCAGGTCGTCCCGACAAGCATCCAGCGCTCAGTGAACAGGAGACCTGATGTGGGTAGCTCATTCCTGGGGCTGGTAGTCCTGATGTCTGTTGGAGTCTGGCTGAGTCCAGGGGCATTTGGGGGCTCAGAAGAGAGGAAGTGTGTGCTGATTGGTCCATGGGCAGCCATGGGTGGGCCCAGGAAAATCACCATAAGTTCTCACTTCAATCTGGGGACTCCACCTGGAATTGACAGCCCAATGCTTCAGGCCTTCCCTGACTTGAATGTTGGGCTTCACCAGGGACCTGCCCCTTTCTGCCCAGGAGCCTGTCTGCCTCCTGCCACCATCTACATGTAATCCACTGTGCCCAGACGGTTTGTGCCAAGAGGCACTTGCAGGCCTGCTCTGAACTGCCCTCAGCACCCCCTCAACCTTCCCATGCTCCTCAGTGCCCAAAGTCTGGAGGAAGCCGAGGTGGCAGGGAGTTGGTGTGTTAGTGCCTCCTCAAGCATGTGCATACCTGGCCGGGTGGCAATAGCTCCTGGGTTTGGCCTCATCTTTGCTCCAAAATTCAATCACGTGCTGGGAGCAGTGAGAGGCCGGGCAGTAGGAGTAGGCACTTCTGAGCCTGTGGGGGCCGTGGGGTAAGTGCTTTCTGGGGCCCTGAGAGCACAGGATGCCCCTATCTGCAGCTGTGGCTAGGTGATGGCAGCTGCACTTGGGGGAGGTGCTTTTTTCTGGGCCCACCTATAGCTATCCATGGACCAATGAGCAAGCACTTCCTCCCTTCTAGGCCATAAAACATCCCAACCCAGCCAGACTCAGACAGACTAGGGGCTACCAGCTGCAACTCGGAAGGGGGCGAGACTCCCACCTGTTCCTACCTCCTGCTGGCTCTGTGAAGTGTGGAGCCCCAGCAGTACCTCTTCCACTGCAGCCAACGTCTTCACAGTGGCCAGTCTAAATGGGCCTTAAATGGGCCATTCTAGATGATGCCTTAAAGTTCTTAAAGGCATTCTTTCATAGGGTACAGATACAGATACGCAACAGATGTGGAATACCTCTGTCTATATATATAGATATTTATACCTATAGATATTTTAGATATATATAGACACATACATATACACACATGTATACCTCATTTTTAAGTTAAATCTTAGACATTTAAAAGTTTTTATGCAATGTGAAATTTATCTTTCTAAGGATCTTAGAAGTATTGCCAATGATCTGGGCATTAGCAGAAATTCTGATGTGCATCTAGAATAGGCCCATTACTCCAGCTGAGCCTCAGTTTTTATATCAGAAAAAAATAGGAATAATTACTTTCACCCTGTCTTCCAAATCAGATTATGGGATAAAACCAATAATGTGAACATACTTGGAAACATGAAGCACATTTCAGATCCTAGACAGGGGTTGGAGGATTAGAAATTTAAGAATGTAAATGTCTATAGCATATTTGCATAAGCTTCAATTTAGTAGTGCCTTTAAAGGGAAGTGTGTTCATCTCTACTCATAATTCTTAAAATTACTTTAAATTCTGCAGCTTGGTATTTGGTGCATTATACATGAGGTATGACTAGTTTCACAGCTGGACTTTATAGCATGGGAGTACTTAGAATACTTTTGTGGATAATGTAGTCCTCTGGAAGGTTTTTTCTAAATTTTGAAAAAAAAAAAAAAAAAAGGATGTTCAAAGCATGATTTTCTATTCCCAACAAGTCCTAAGATGGTTTAGGACATATTTCAAGAAATGTCAAATTTCTTATATTCTTTTTCACATTCACAATGAAACCTTCACAGATTAAAACTCCAGTTCACACTTAAGCTAAATTGAGAAATCCAGAGTACAATCTTGAGGAATGATGAAAGAAGACAATCTAGTTCCTCCTTCAGAAGAAGGTGATGAAGCACTTGGAAAAGTTGGAAATATTTATGTAAGTAGACCCTGGTTCAGCAATAACAACATACAACTCACAACCCAGTGATAGTGAGGAGGTTAGTTCCAGGGTAATAACCCTGCCACATTTCATGGGAAAAGGACTTTGTCTCCCATGCCGTTCTCTGAAAGTTCTGTTGGTAGGTGATATTATTTCTAGTTTTTAAATAAGGAAATCAAGACTCAAGCAATTATGTGATTACCATGCTATATATTAATATTAATCCATATCCATCCTTTCTCCAGAAATAATTTAAGATAAAAAACATATGCATATCCATGTCCCCATTACTTTACAATTGGAATATAAGAGCTACTTGCTAGTCAGTGCTTCTGCCTTTTTTTTTTTCCACTCTCAGACAGGGTCAGCAAACTCTTTCTTCTTAAACTGCTAGATAGTAAATTATTTCAGGTTTGCAGGAAACACCATCTTTGTTGTAACTGCTTAATTCTGCCTCTGTTGTATGAAAGCAGCTGTAGATAATACATAAGCAAATGGACATGTCTATTATCCAGCAAAATTTCTCTTACAAAAACAGTCAGCAAGCTAGATTTGGACGGTAGTTTACTGACTCTTGATTTAAAGAATCTTGTAAATGTCATGAATTCTTTCCTTTCATTCAAAGTTCACTTCAAATTTGCTCTGAGCAAACTTAATCAATAATCAGCCCAATATGCCAGGAAACCCCACAGCCTCACATCATTTATAAACATTTTGTGTGATGGGGTGTGTGTATTATGTGGCTTATAATGGGCTTTACAAAATATTTTAGAATTTATTCTTTCTCTTTTTAGGTTGTATCCTCTTGAAAGACAAAGGCCCTGTCCTCTCATTCCTATTGGGATTGCTCATATAATCAATCCATTGTGCTGATGAATGTTTAATAAATGTGGTTGAATACTGAAAGGATATAAAAGAGTTCAAATTTGTTGTAATTTTAAGTAACTGAATATAAAACTTGTGAAGAAAGAATAACAGAATTTCATTCTCAGATATAGGAAAAAAATGAAAATGCACGTGTGACTGTTGACGTTTCCTTAAAAACTCCTAGATTTGGGCAGGAAGTTCACAAATGTTGTTTTATTTTGAAGAGAATAGTTATTTTCCTAATAATAATAGTCACTGTGCCTATGCACTGCCTCCTTCAAGGAACACTATTCACACAGCATTCTATGTAAAACCCTGATGAGTGGACAACTGCCGGTCAATTTGCTGTTCTGTTCTAGGTTGTTTCTTGGTTGGGGGATTGTTTTTGGCCTTCATTAAATGCCAATACAATACACTATGCTGAATCCTATAAATAAAAATTGTACTTGTGCCAGTTTACCAATAGCTCTTGGTGTCTGTCAATTTGATTCAACTTCAATTTGAATAACTTTATTGTCATGATAAAGTAAACATGAGCTCAAGAGTTGCCAAAGCCAGTAAGTCAGCACTTGGGTCTGGAGATAGTCTCTTTGCTGTCTTTCTCATTATTTTAAATGAAGGATAGACCAACTGCCACATGGTAGGAAAAGCTCTTTTTGCCTTGTATAAAAATGACTGAACAAGATTGATGCTCTCTTTCAGGCCAGCATACAGAAATGTCCTCATTTATTAGGCTTATGTTCATGGACAAATTAGCAAAGAATTTTGTTTCCAATGCCAACTATATGAGATAGAAGTAGTAATAATAGCTTTACTTTACACTTAAAAGTTATGAATATTCTCGTGGTTGGATATTTGTCATTCTATAGTCCAGAGGTTGGCAAACTGTTTTCTTAAAGGACCAGGTAACAAATATAGTAGACTTGCAGGTCATAACAGTTTGTATCGCAACTAGTTATCTCTGCCTTCATACTGATGAGCAGCCATGGATGATACTTAAAGAATAGACAGAGCTGTGTTCCAAAATATATTTACTTACAAAAAAATGCAGATGACTCACAAAATGTAGGTTGTCAATGCTGGATGTAAACATTTGTTCCACATGTTGGTCTAGGCAATTTACATTTATTTATTTATTTATTCTTTTTTTTTTTTTTTTTTTTTTTTTTTTTTTTTTTTTTTTTTGAGACAGAGTCTTGCTCTGTCACCCAGGCTGGAGTGCAGTGGCGCAATCTCAGCTCACTGCAAGCTCCACCTCCCAGGTTCAGGCCGTTCTCCTGCCTCAGCCTCCCCAGTAGCTGGGATTACAGGTGCCCGCCAGCACACCTGGCTCATTTTTTTTTTTATTTTTAGTAGAGATGGGGTTTCACCGTGTTAACCAGGATGATCTCGATCTCCTGACCTTGTGATCCACCCACCTCGGCCTCCCAAAGTGCTGGGATTACAGGTGTGAGTCACATTTATTTGTTTTTACTGCCTGAATTACGTTGTGGATTCCCGTAGGACTCGACATCCACTTTGGTAACATGGATGGCACTTGCAGCTACTTGGTTAATGTCTGGATGGTTTATGCCTGTTATGTTAGTGTTTACCACAGTCTCCAGTACAAAGTAAATGCACCACAAGTATTTGTTACGAAATGAGTTACCTGGGATGTACTAGTGTGTAACCTATGATACAGGGCATATCACTCAAGATTGAAAGGTTGCCCTAAGATGTCAAGAATACATAATGCATCTGTCTTTACTTTTCTCACTCAGAAATAAAACATCTTTAGAATAAATAAAATTGTGTGATTTTCCTAGGCTCTTTGTTTTGCATTGCCTTAGGAATTTAGCAGTGAGTTGTGAAAAATAAGTAGATAATAGCAGCTGATCTAAAGGTAAATTTTAAAGGACTTACAGCTCAATCCCAGTGGTCTGTACAACAGTTTATTTTCTCATACCAAGGCTCAATTCAAATCTTTATTTGAAAGCTGAGTCATTGACAGATCTCATCAGGCCTATTTTCAAAACAAACATCTTACTACTCTCAATGCCCTCATCTTGCTCCACAGGCCTTGGTCTATCCCCCCATCTTTTCTCACTTGAATTATAGTATCTTAAATGATCTCTCTGCTTCTGCTTTGCCCTCTTCCCTGTTCTTGATTGAGCCTTTAAAATACAAGTTTAGTTTTTTTACTTTTTCTTCAAAACACATAGTGCCTTCCTGTCTCACTCATAGTAATAGTCTTTTTAATGATGTGAAAGGCCCTATATAATATGATGTTCTCTTCAGTTAGTTCTCTAACCCCATTGTCTTCTTCTCTCCCCTTTCTCACTCTACTCCAGTCACATTCATCTTAGTGTTCTGCAAGAATACTGGGTATACTCCTGCCTTAGTGCCTTTGCAAATTCTGTTCCCTCTGCCTGGCATGCTTGTCCAGAAGTTACCCATATGACTTTTCTTAACTACTTCACATGTTGATTAAAATTTTACATTTTTGTGAAGCTGTTTCTGAGCATCCTATATATAATCGCAATCACTCCATTCCAGACTGTTTCTTCCCACCTTTGTTGCTTTGATATTTTTCCATCACATGCATATTCATGACAAACTAAATAAGCATTAGAATGTAAGGTTTATGAAGATAGAGAAATGTTATTCACTCCTATATCCTCAGTCCCTGGAACATTTCTTTATATATGGCAGGCTTTAGTCATGTGTAAGGAATTGAATTAATTAATATACGTTAGTCATTATCACTGTTCACCAAATATTTATTTCTCTCTTCCTTCCAGGCACATGGTAAGAGTTAAGCATGGTCACATGACTTACTTTGACCCAGGGAATCAGAGCAAGGTGGCATATGTCACTTTCTTGCAGAATCTCCAACATTCAGTGTGTAGTTTATGCATTTCACCAAATTCCACTAGTAGACGTGTATATCAAAGGAAAGCAAGTGTTGTCTCTGATCCTTGAATGACTATAGGGGGAAAACCTTTTCTGCCTGTTGGCATATAGTATGAGCAAGAAATAAACTTTCTTTAGACACTGAGATTTTGCATTATTTTGTTCTGGCAACATAACGTGACATAAACCTAACTGATACAGAATCTTTTTTTTATATTCTTTACGTATAGATAAAGCAGGAAAGCCCTACCCTAGTTTCCCATAGATAAATTGGGCAAAAAGTACATTCTGCACATAGGAGATTGTGAGCATTGCAGACTCTAAAGGGATATCATTTTTGTGCCCTTAGATACTACCAAGAAGGGTGATAGTAATGTTAGACAAAGTCATGCACAAGTCTCTGATGTGTCAGGAGGCTTGTTCATGAGTAAAATGAGCAGGTATGGAGATAATGGAGAGTGTATACAATTAGTATTCATATAAATTCTAAAAATAACTACTGTATAGTACGATTCAAATTTTAAAAGTGCTCATATCATGTGGCATGTTATACAACAGAGCTTTATAAATAATTATTATCCCAATAAACTAGACTTAATCGCAAGGGATTTTCACAGTATTTTTTGGTTCTCACATTCATTCACACCATGTATATTTATCACATACTTGCTATGTTTAGAGCACTGGCACATCTATAATTTAAGTATTTGGACCTTTCTCTAGCTCTATAGAAGAATAAATTTCAATAAGAAAGCAAGTAGAGGAGATTGCCTTGTGCAGCATTTCTACATCCCAAAACTTTAATTCATGAGAAGCTCTGCAAATTGCTGGGTCTTATGATCCTAAAACTCCTAACAGAAGGGCTGGCATATAGAAGGTGCGATATCAGGCCTGATGCAGTGGTTCACGCCTGTAATCCCAGCACTTTGGGAGGCTGAGGCAGGCGGATCATGAGGTCCAGAGATGAGACAAGCTGGCTAACACAGTGAAACCCCGTCTCTACTACCAATACAAAAAATTAGCGGGGCGTGGTGGTGTGCGCCAGTAGTCCCAGATACTCGGGAGGCTGAGGCAGGAAAATAGCTTGAACCTGGGAGGCGGAGGATGCAGTGAGCCGAGATTGTGCCACTGAACTCCAGCCTGGGTGACAGAGTGAGACTCCGTGTATTTTTTTTTTAAAAGAAGGTGTTAGATCAATAATTCTTAACAACAGTAATAACCCTGGGGCTTTCCTGGTTCTGGTGTGCCACTCAATAGTAGACTAGGCGCAGGATCATTTTTATGCAAAGCTGGTGTTGTGAATTGAGTTTTACCTTCCCAAAACTCGTATGTTGAAATCTTAACCCCCCGTATCTTAGCATTTGACTGTATTTGGAGATAGGATCTTTAAAAAAGGTAACTAAAATGAGGTCACTAAAGTGGGCCCTAATCCAATATGACTGCTGTTCTTATAAGAAGAGGAGAGTAGGTCACAGATACACAGACAGAAAACAATGTAAAGACACAGGGAGAAGACGGCCATGTACAAGCCAAGGAGGAAGGCCTCAGGTGAAATCAGCCCTGCTGACACCTTTATCTCAGACTGCTGGCTGCCAGAATTGGAAGGAAATAAACTGGTGTTGTTCAAATAATACAGTTTGTGGTGCCTTCTTATGGCAGCCCTCGGACACTAGTATAGCTGAGGTCAAGAAAAGAACTTCTATTTTAGAGTCTAAGATCCACCAGAGTCCACAGAGGCTGGGATAGAATCAAATGGTATCAAACGGTACCATAAAGATATTCATTGGCCTCTAAGCACAATCTTGTTACTAACAAGATAGGCGTAATGAAGGATGTATCCCTCTTTTTACTTAAAAATGTAATTTTTACAAATCTCAGTCTCCATTAAGTGAGTCTCTCCACCCCATTCTATTGTAGTGGAATGAGTTAATTTCAGCCCAGGGAGGGCTTCTGTATCTGTCTCGAAGATTATATCCAGTTCTCAGAGACTTAAAAAGTGTTTCTGAGGAGAAACAGTAGTATCACACATTAGGGAAGATCATTTCTAAATGTGCTTATTTTCATCTGTCATGCAGATTGCTGCTATGCTGTACCTCCCTTTTGGCCTCAGGGTCTTTTGTGTCTGAATATTTTTAGCTAATTTGGGTCCATCTGGCATTCAGGAATCCCTCTGCTATTACTAGGTCATGCCGTTTCTTCAAAACTGTGTCTCTTCAGAACAGCGAGTCCCTTCAAGTCTTCTGCCACTCTTGAACCAAGATTCCTTCAGTTACCGATTTTGCCCACTGTTACTATATACTTCTTGATGAAACTGATAGTTTCTGCACAATATCCATTCTCTCCTTATTTTAGTTTAAGAGAAAAAAAATATTTTGTTTAAGGGTAGCAAGGTGCCTAATAAAAGACTACTTCTTTGTATCCCTTCAGCCAAATGTGGCAATGTGACGAAATCCTGGCCATTGAGATGCACACAGAAGTTATGAAGTGGGATGCTGCAACGAGGCATGTCCTTTTGCCCTTCTGTTTTATCTCCTTCCTGCTTTTAAATAAGAATGAAATGGCTCACACAGCCATTTTAGAGCCTGAGAAACATGGAGATAACCTTGTTACCTGATGATTACAGAGTTATTGTACCTGGACTTTTGGAGCAAAAAAATAAACTCATTTGTTTCAAGTCATGCTATTGCCTTGAAAAGGTGGAAGGGAAGCCAGTCCCTTAGGATGAAGATGGAAAGGTTACAGCATTCGATGAATGTTCCAGTTCTTTATTTTCTTGCAGAGAAGCTAAGAGCCAGAGCTTATCTCCTACTTGCCCTGCCCTACACCAAGGAGAGGGTCTGAGACAGATACCTATATTCTTGGTCAGACTGCTCATTTGGAGCCTGAGGAGATGACTGCTGAGCGTTTGGGAGTTTAAAAGTCACCTCCATCAGCTCCCAGAGTGAGGTGATTTAGGAGCCAGTCCCTCAGGCAAAGGCTGTAAAAGTTGGGGCACTCATTGCATACAGAAACTACCTTCTGGAAGAATCTACAGATCTGGATTCATCAGAACCAAGCCAGGCAAGAACATGTGGCGGGTGCCCACTCTTCTTTCTTTTTGAACAAGCGGAAGTCTCACACTGTCCTAGCAGGGGGAGTCTTCCGCTCTGGAGTTATCACTGGAACAAGCCAGGGAAGAAGGCAAAAGAAATGTCAACTTTCCCTATCAGGAACAGAGGTCTCTGCCTCCTTCCAATGTGAGATTGCAGCAGCTCATTTCTTTTCTTTGTTTTTTGAGAAGGAGTCTTGCTGTGTTGCCAGGCTGCAGTGCAGTGGCGCAATCTCGACTCACTGCAACCTCCACCTCCCAGGCTCAAGCAATTCTCCTGCCTCAGTCTCCTGAGTAGCTGGGACTAAAGGCACCCGCCACCACGCCCAGCTAATTTTTGTTTTTTTTTTAGTAGAGACGGGGTTTCACAATGTTGGCCAGGATGGTCTCAATCTCTTGACCTCATGATCCCCGGCCTTGGCCTCCCAAAGTGCTGGGATTACAGGTGTGAGCCACTGCGCCCAGCCTACAGCAGCTTATTTCTAGAACAATCTGGGGAAGAAGGTGCAGGGAATGTGAGCCTCCATTATTTTGAGGTTTTGTTCTAGACATCTGAATTAAACACTAATTGATCTCTGTTATCTCAGGAGTGAACTCTTAGACTCACTACGAACTGATTTCTACTCTGGGATCGTGTCCTTTCCTGGGAATGGGGCTCAAATCTACTCTTGTCTCAGATTTGCTCTAAGCATACCTTGATATTCTTACTTTCTCTTTTTAGGGCTTAGCCCCTGAATGATTGAATAGTTATTGAGCCTCCTCTCAAGGAACTACTAGCATCCAATTCCTTATTCCTCCTTCTCCAATTTGCCCTCTTCTCTACAGTGAATGTTATTATTTCTATTCAGCATGACATGATGCTTAAGAGAACAAGGGTCTGAAACCAGATTGCCCAAGGCCGAACTCTGGATCTACTTATGCATGAACTTGGAAAATGTACTCAGGCTCTCTGTGCCTTAGTTTTCCAATTTGTAAAGTAGAGTACAACAACTCACAAGGAAATTGTGAAAAGGGTTGAAGACATTGTAAGTGCCTAACATATTTTAGCTATCATCGCTATTATTGTCATCATTTTCAGTGATTAAATTTCTTATATATACATCATCATGTGGGCTACCAAATTTATTGTTCTTATTAAAGACCTTCCCATTTCTTAGAGGAACTAATCATTTGAAACAGACAAGGAAACAACTCTTTATTTCCTGTTTTATACTCTATCTGGACAGTAATGCACATGGAATGGCTTAATTGACTGACTATAAGAAAGGCCATAATGTATACTCAAACAAAGGAAAGAAAAATATATAATACTTTAAATTATTATGCATTTCATACTAATATTTTCCTCTAAAACTTTTTTTTTTTGAGAAAGTGTTTTGCTCTTATTGCCCAGGCTGGAGTGCAATGGCATGATCTCCACTCACTGCAACCTTTGCCTCCCAGGTTCAAGCTATTCTCCTGCCTCAGTCTCCTGGGTAGCTGGGATTATAGGCACCAGCCACCACACCCGGCTAATTTTGTATTTTCAGTAGAGATGGGGTTTCACCATGTTGGCCAGGCTGGTCTCAAACTCCTGACTTCGTGATCTGCCCACCTCGGCCTTCCAAAGTGCTGGAATTACAGGCATGAGCCACTCCGCCTGGCCTAAAACATTTGATTTAGCAAATCTGTAGATACAGCCATCACATGAATCCATAATATGGTACTGTGAAAGAGCCTAGGATTTGGTGGGCAATCCCACTCTTCTGGTTCATGTAAGACCAAAAGGAAGTAAGAATTCTAGTGCTAAAATGGAAAGTCTTGGGAAAACTAGGACTACTTGATCACCCCAGATTTATTTCAGATAGATTAAAATTAAAGCCTGTTATCTTCTTCATTTCCTAAAGGGGAAGTTAGTGAATTCTCCTCTTAATGCTACTGTATCCCAAAGTTAATGTGCTTGAGCTTTGGGTCCTCAGTGTATTCATTTGGAAAATAGAAATAATATTACAAGGTGCCTGTTGTACAAGGTACTTGCAAATAGAAACCATGTTTATTAATAATCATTTTTTTCTCCACTCTACATGATACTTGAAGACTAAATTTCTTCAGTAATAAACTCAGGGAATTCAGAGCAGAACTCCCCATCTAGCCGTCCTCAGTCATGTATGACTTGAATAAAACTTTTAACAAAAACAAATGGCATACTGCACCTTCAGCAGTGATATGCAGAAACCTCCCGTTAAAGACCCTATTTTAAAACCAATGAAAAGAAACTCCATCACTCTAGTTGAATGAACATAGTCATCAGCAACTGAAAATGGAAATTAGTTAGCAGAGGGTCCCTGGAAACCTGTGGAGAAATGACTTAATAATCACAGTGACTGAGACAGAGCTTTCCTTTTTTACCACAGCAAATAAAACGAAATGTGAAAAATATACTTCTTTGGGCTTTTAGAAATAGCTTACTTAAAACTAACTTATTTATAACAGATACTATTAAAAAGTGACTAGGGAAAATATAATCTGAATTCAGAAGAAGAAGACATTGGACCACATCTTATAGATGTCAGTACATCTATTTTAATGAGCATAGATACTGGGTTATCCATTGTGGTCATGAGAAGAAACTTCCCTCTTAATCAACTCTTCTGCAGACTGAGAGAAAATACTTTCTTCACCTGCCACCGATTTTCCTAAGAAAGAGAGTTTGTGACATCGCTCATTCCTGTTTGAAATTTCCAATTATTGCATCAACTATTAAAACCCCAAATGGAAGGAAATTAACTTTGAAGGATATACAGTGGCCTCTCTTCTCACTTTGAGATCTTACCTTGCAGATCTTTCTCTGCACATTGAACTGTGCAGCTAGAATGTATTTGAATAGAGACATGCCAAGTCATCTTAGAAAAATAAAGTGGATCTGTGGTAAGACCAAACTGTAAACATGTCGATTGCTTTAGGTAAAAAATGAAACAAAACAAACAAACAAAGCTAAAGAAATAATGAGTTCACCAGAAGAATAGTTGCACTATAGCAAAGAAAAAAAGTCAGAGAGTTATGCCCATTTAAGAGCCAAAAATTGCCCGTTTAAGAGCCAAAAAATCAGAGCACTCGGTTTGGCCAATGTAAATACTTCCCTTGTCAAAGCCTTGTGCAATTAAACATTGACCTTCTTATAATGGTGGGATCCAGCTTCCAGCAGGAATATTTTCATCATGTTAAGAACTATCATATTGACTTCATCCGTCACTTGAAACTTCTTTTAAAAATGTTTTAGCCTGTTGTGTAAGTCTGCAAGGACCCTTATAACAGAATACCATAAAACAGTGGCTTAAACAACAGAAATTAATTTTCTCACAGTTTGGGAGGCTGAAAGCCCACATCAAGAGGTTGGCAGAGTTGGTTTCTGGTGATGCCTCTCTTTTTGGCATGCTATGTCCTCACGTAGTACTTCCTCTGTGTGACCACATTGCAGGTGTATCTTTCTTTTTCTTATAAGGATGGGCCATTTAACTTTACCTCCTTACAGGCCCTGTCTTCAAATATAGTCCCATTGAATTTCAGGGGGACACAATTTAGCCCATAACACTCATGGTGATTGCGTGAGTTGGCCAAAACATACCACATAAGGTCCACTCACGTCTATGATACCAAATAGCTGAGAGGATTTCTAAGAAATTAATATTAGACAAATGGCTCCAAATATGAGTTAATATCTTGAAAGTACCATCCATGGACTATGCTGGCCAGAAACAACTAGAGAGTTGACTAAAAATTCAAATTTCTGGACCCCATCCAAGATCTGCTGAATCAGAATCTCTGAGACTGAGGAAGGAGAATCATCATTTTCAATTACTTCCACAGGCATTTTTATGTGTTTTAAAATGTGGAAAACTGACTTAGGCAGTTGATCCTAGATTAAGTTACACCTGAGTTTCAAGATATAAATTGAAAAACCCTTTCCTAGGACCCAAATTAGAAGCATGAGTCAAAGACTGTGGCCTGGGAGAGGCCTAGATTTACATAAGGAGATTCTAGAATGCACTTTCTGAAAAAGCTCCTTATCATGGTACGCCATATCCCTTCTAATCTTATAATCTGGCCCTAGTTACCTGTGAGGTCTAGAGAGCTTCAAAGGGCACCTTCTTTTCATATTTTTAAAGGAGAAATCTGAAGTCTATAAAAACAAAGCCTAATTATTCATCCTATAAAGATAACGTATCCTGATGGTCATTCCTCAAAGCACCAATATCTTTAGAATTCACTTGTGAAACCTTGGATAAACATCAGAAACTTCTGGAAAAAATGATAGTCTTCAGGGACCTAATTGTTTTCATGTAAAAATAAGATAGATTTAAGTCCACAACGGATTCAAAGCGCACACAGTGCCATGAGACAGAACACAAATATATAACAAAAATATTTTCCTGTTTTCTTTATAAACAAAATTATTGGATTTAAACTTTTAAGACAAGTGAAAGCAAAAGAAAAAACACAGGAGTGAAACTTTAAAGGCCATTTCATCATGACGGGCCTCATTTATCATTTTACATTCATGTACCATATATGTGGTTTCAAATGGTGATTCTAAGTTGTTATCTGAGTATCCCTGGAGTTCAAGATCTACGCTGGGGGATCTAAGAGGTCAAATAATACAAAAATGTTATTTGCCATTTTCGCTCCCATTCTCTGAGAGCTGTACAGTGGACTTTTTCAGAGACATGAATTGTCATAACGTCATAGGATAATGGTTAACGGGCCATAGATGATGTAATGGCTATTGGAATGTATGGCTATGCATGCTTGCATTCCAAATTTTTCAGATTTAATTGCCAATATGTTAAATATTAATAAATACATCCCCCTTTAACAACAACAACAACAAAAAATAAAGATAACATATCCTGGCACCCTTCCAACATCCCTCTGTTGTTAAATTATAAAAATAAAAGAATGGAGGGTGAGTCTTATCACAGATATTTATGACCACTGTGCAGTAGCTGGACAAAGTGTTCACCATTTTTTCTGTCCAGTAGGAGATGACTATATATCTTCTAGTAAATTTAAACAGCTAGGCAATCACCCAGACATACCCTAGGTAATCTTTCCCCAAACATTTGCAGAGTATGAATGGAGGCCTACATACCACATATCTAAAGGTATAAAAGTTATAAACTCCAAGCCAATGAATAAAATCTACTTTACCCAGTGGCATTATAAAAATGTTTAATAATTGGGTCTTTGAAGGAGAAACAGGGGAGACACTGATTGGTAGCATTTGCTGATTTCTGTGGTATCAACATTCTCTCCATGGCTAATTTCAAGCAACTGACATGATTCCACTAGACATGAAGTTTAGTGGAACTGGCTTTAGCACATCACTGAATTCATCTTCTTTCCTTAATGATCTATAAGGATAGGTTCAAGTTTACAGGTCTTGGATTCCTGAAAATTTTATACCATAACTGACCTTCTTCCACCACTGGCTTTCAGTAACACCCTTCAGCCCCAGATACAGTCTGTCCCTTCTTTTCCCATCCCTAACTCCATTGTATACAGCTAAGCATGTTTATGTGTTGACCACCCAGAAACACTGCTAACCTTTATACACACTGACGCTCTTCAGCCCACTCTCTTGCAAATAGCTGTCTATGGATACCTCTTAATAAAGGCAAACAGGGAACTTGAAACAAGGGCTTGGAACCACTGGGCAGAAGATTCCAGGATTTGAGGTATCTATGCATTTTTGAGGTAGGGCTAGTGATACCTGGGTCCTGTGTGGTCATGCCCAGTAGGCCCTGTGGATGCCTTACTCTGTGGAGGATAATATAGCCAAAGGCAGCCAGAGAAGAGGTCCTTAAAATTTGGAGCTAAGGGCAGGGCCCCTCTTGCCTGGGTCTGAGACTGAGACTATGTCTCTAAGAGCAACACATTTTAGTTACTATTCCATTAATCTTTAGGTAGTAAATGGTCTCTGCAATATGTATTCATAAACCTGAGCATTTGATCCCCAGTTAGAAGATTTTCTGGTCCAGTTTTAAGTATAGCAAGCAACGTCAGGCAAAGTGGAGCTCCTTGATGTGGGGCAGAAGAAACTGTAAGAAGAAACTGAGATCCTTGAATGTTTCAAAGGAACCCCGTCTAGACTTGGGTTATAACATCCTGTCTAGCTTTGTTCAATCCATCTTTTAGTCTGCACTTTGCTTCGGCTGCCCTTGGGTGCCTGTATTTCCTGCAGGTTCCGCGTTGTTTCTCAGCACTCTGTCTTGGCTTGGGTTACTGTTCCATCTGAGTGTCCCTCTTCGTTTTCTGTCCCTGGTCCACACCATACCTCTGCCTGGTGTTGTTCATTCATCTTTTCAGACATCATGTACAATGCATCCCAGAAGAGCTTCTCAATTTTCATACCAATTCCCTTAACCCAGAGAACATGAACCCTAGTTCTAAAGATCTGGGAGGTATGCCCACAAAGGGGAAATTATTATTATTATTGTTATTTTAGATATCCTGTTTTTTCTTTTAAAATCAACATTAAAATTATACTGTCTTCAGAAAAGGTAGAGGGAAGAAAGAAAATAACATATTAATGAGTTAATGAAAGCCATCTAAGAAAATAACTTGTTATACTATAGAGAATAGTTACCACAGGACTATGGTAAAGTGTCACAGGTATCTTTATCTTAAAACTTAAATAATTAAAATTTCTCATTCTGTATTTCTTTATGTCAATATGAAGTAAAGCACTGAACTACATAAACATATGTGGCCAGGAGGTTTTTAGTGTAATCTGACAATGTTCGAGAGAAATTTCAGTTACGGTGTAGGCTGCTGAACAAAAATCCAGCTGTCCAAACATCACAATTTTTGTCCCTCTATTTTATGAAATATTCATTGGTTAAAAAAGATGTTATACTGAAGAAATTAAAATTTAGTGTTCAACTGCTATCATTAAAAATAATCAGAGTCTTATGGGGGCATTGTTGATACTTTTGCTTTTAAAGCATGATCTTCAGGGCATTTAGGTAAGCTGACAAATTAACGACTTAGCAGAGATGTGGACAGTTTAGAAAACTTACTTTGACAAAGGACTGACACCTAGATATTCACAAGTCTGCACAAATAATTCTGGGGATGTCATGAGTAGGAAAGGTATTAGTTTAAGTTCTGAATATCTATTTCTCCCCAATGACAATATATTTATTGTTGATATTTTAAAATGATATACATTACTAGTTTGTGCATTTCCTTCCACATTTTTCTGTGTATATACCCCATATCTGTATATATTCCAATTTCTTTTATTTTAACAGTATACATAATATTATTTAACTTATTTTTTACTTAATATGCCATTGACATATTTTCTTATAATAAATATAAACTCGCACCATCTCTAATAACATAATAATATTTTACTTATCTAAATAGCTTTATTTTACTTATCTAAGAAGCTTCCCATTGATGAATATCTCAAAATTCCCCACTTGATTTCTCAGGGGTTTTTTTAACCTTAAAAGTGATGAATATTTTTGTACATACATTCATCTTTCTGTACTAGCCCAATTTAGATAAATTTCAAAAGTTGAACCCCTATGTATCAGGGGTAAAATTTGACCTAAGATTTAAGATTTTAAGAATTGCTTTAGATAACATAAAATTCCTGCATTCTTCCTTTAGAATATCTCCTGCATACGCCTGCTTGTCACCAACACCACCAATGTTGGCCCAGGCCAAGCTTCTGTTATCTCTTTCCTGGATCCTTGCACTTGATGCTTTAGCCTACATTTGCCCCTATGCAGTCAATTCTCAACATGGAAGCAAGAGTGATCTTTTAAAATTCTGAGTCAGAGCATGTAATTTCTCTGGGTAAAATCTCCAGTGACCTCTTCTTTCACCCAATGTAACCCCATCTTATTACTCAGATTTACAAAGCCCTGAAAAATCCAGCCTATGTATAAATCCTTGAGTTCCTCTTACACCATTCTCTCCTTTCTGAATTTTTGTGCACACTGGAGTTTTCAGGAAGCCAAAGCTTATCCTTCCTATTAGTCTTTGCACTTGCTCAAAGTACATTTTCAGCCTTAAATGCTTTTATCCTTCCTTTAAAGATGGCTCAATCCACTTTGTAATTTAGATCTCAGTATTAACTTTCTAGAGGTGGCTTCTTTGACCATTCATAAAAACAGCCATTTGTTCATTTTCTAACATGTCTTGTATTCTGTGTCTCAGCTAAACACATCACTATGTGAAGTTTTTCTTGTTCATTTATTTAAGGCCTCACTCTTCCCCACTAGACTACCACTTCTGCAAGAATGAGGACATTGCCTGCCATACCTTACAGTGTCTGAGAGGTAGCAGAGGCTCAGTACTTTTTAACTGAATTCAGGTTGCTTCTTGAGTGTTTCCTCTTAGACTTGAAAGACTCACTGAGGTAAAGAAGTAAAGGTTAGAATGTAAGTGTTCAATAAAAACAAATCAGACCTATATTGGAATAATATGGTCTTAGCGAAAACGTTATCCAGAAAAAAATAATGTAAGAAGCTAAGGATGTATTAATTATTTCACTTTGTGACCATATGCCTTTACAATTAAAGCTAGTGTTTTTATTTACTCTTCATCAAATGACAGGCCTTTAAGGAACATGAATAAGAAGTTGTGGTCCAGTCTTTGACTGGCACACCAACGACAACATCATCTGTTTTATGGTGGCTTCATGCAGATCTTGTGCAACTTCGAATTTAAAATACTGCATGTCAGAGTTACTCCATTAGGTTCAAAGGAATTGGGCAGCTTTATGTGCTCCAGTCACATTCTTGGTTCAGAGAAAGACCTTGGAGGCCTTTCTTAGAAATATCTGCTCATTCAAAAGATTAAAAGATTAAGAAAATTTTCTAATCTATATTTATATTTTCCTTTTCTAAAATAGTGTGTGCTCTTTCAAGGCCTAGCTAGATATGTTTGTACTTCTGGATTCAGAAAAATAAGTTAATTGATGTAAGTACATGGCAATTATTTATTCTTCACATTCTACTGATCAACCAAACATGTTGTTTTCTATACTGTGTGTTATTATCAATCATTATACTATCATACTATCAGTAAAATTGTCTAAGAACTTCTTGTAGATGGACCTAGAGAGCTTGGTTACTAGTGTGTGACTAACTTCCTTCTTTTTAGCCCCCACATTGATGATCTAAAGGGCATAAAGAAATCAGTCCAGTGTTGTATCTCAATTGGCAGCTCATCTTTGGTTTATCGAAAGCCCTGAGTTTGGGCAAGCTCCAACCCTGGGAGTCACTCATCTTAGTATCTATTAAGCTATGAGATATGCATCATTTTCTCACTTTCCCATTGAAGACATCCATTTATGCTTATTTCCATCCTTCAGTTGATCCATCCTTATACTGATATAACAACCTAAACACATCATTTGTTTTTCCATCCAGTCCCATTGTAGCAGTTGTGGATTCACTTCTGGTGCCAGATTGAATCCAGGGTGATTTTAAAGTCTAATAAAGCAAGGAAAATCTCTTCTCCTAGTTGGATTTTTTTAAAAACATGTTTCCTAATATGTAGGAATCAGGAGAGAGATGAAGTCTGCGGCTCATTTTCAAGGGAGGAATCCAATTTGGATTTTATGGATGTTGCTGTCACTGGTCGGACATTGCTTTATTCTTTCACCAAGGAGGCAGAGTCAGGGTTTACCGCTGTTGCTGCTAATGTAGATCTCTCTGGCTGTTAAGAGTTGAGAGCATTTTCGTTTTTTATGTATTGGAGTAATTAGCCCTCCTGACCATATCTCAGGAAGTGTCTGGATTGGAGGATTAGGATAAACATCTTCAGTCAGGCTTTCTGAGTGTGATCAATGTGGGGCGTTAGCATCTCATTTGATGTGTTTTTATCAAGGCTATGGGGTTTCATAGCTCTCCCTTTGAAGGGGCACTCTTTCATTTCTGGAATCACCAGGGTTGAGCTTAAATGACTGGGACAAAGTTAAAGATACTTTTTCTTCAAAAAATTTATATGTCCAAGGCTGAGCTTCATCTTGGCTTCTGTCTGGGGCCGTCTCTAAATATAGGTGGGTGTGAACTCTGTTTCCTTTTTGTTTCCATAGTTAAAATCCTTAAACACATCAAAACACACTGTTTATGCAATACAAATTTTGTGCATTTTTTTAATAGACTTCATTTTTTAGTGATTTTAGGTTCACAGCAAAATTGAGTGAATGGTATAGAGATTTCCCATATATCCCCTACCCTCACACATCCATAGCCTCCCACATTGTCAACATTCTCCACCAGAGTGGTGCCTTTGTTGCAATTGATGAACCTCCATCAACACATCATAACCACCCAAAGTACTCAATTTACATTAGGTTTCACTCTTGGTGTGTATAATCTATAGGTTTGCATACAGGTAGAATGACATGTATTCACCATTATAGTATCACATAGAGTAGTTTCACTGTTCTACAATTTCTCTGTGTTCTGTCTATTTATACCTCCCTTCCCTTAATCTGGCAATTACTCCTCTTTAAAAAAAGTTTTCTTCATAGTTTTGCCTTTCACAGAATGACATACACTTGGAATCATACAATATGTAGACTTCGAAATTATTTTCTTTTACTTAGTAATATGAATTTAAGTTTCTTCTGTATCTTTCCATGGCTTGATTGAGAGCTCATTTCTTTTTAACAATAAGTAATATTCCATTGTCTGGATATACCAGAATTATCCATGTATCCACTGAAAAGTAACTGAGTTAACTGAGTTGCATTCAAGTTTTGGCAATTATGAATAAAGCTGCTGTAAACATCTGTGTGCAGAGTTTTATGTGGACAGTAGTTTTCAATCCCATATGTCCAAGGAGGACAATTGCTGGATTCTATAGTAAGGGTGTATTTAGTCTTATTAAAAACCTGTCAATGTCTTCCAAAGTGGCCATACCATTTTGCATTCCCACCAACAATGAATGAAAACTCGTGTTCCTCCCCATCATCGTTAGCCTTTGGTGTTGTAATTGTTCTGAATTTTGGTCATTTTGATAGACACGTAGTTGTATTTCATTGTTGCTTTAACATTTCCTTAATGGTGTATAATGGAGAACATCATTCCACAAGCTTATTTGTTATCTGTGCATCTTCTGTGATAAGATGTTTGTTAAGCTCTTTGTCTCCTTTTATAGTTAGGGTATTTGTTTTATTATTATTACTATTTTTTAGTTTTGAGAGCTCCTTGTATATGTTGGATAATAATCTTTTATCAGATATGTCTTTTGCAAATGTTTTCTCTCAGCCTATAACTTATCCTTTTATTCTCTTGAGAGTATCTTTTGCAGAGTAGAAGTTTCTAAGTCCATCTTATCAATTATTTCTTTCATAGACGGTGACTTTGATGTCGTATCTAAAACATTATTATGAAACCATATGTTACCTAGATTTAACCTTTTGTAATCTTCTAGGAGTTTTATACTTTTGTGTTTTACATTTATGTCTCTCATACATTTTGAATTTTTTTTGTAATGAGTAAATACTTGGATTTTTTTTTTGTTTTTTGCATATGAATATCCAGTTATTTCAGCACCATTTGTAAAAAGATTTTTTTATCTTCATTTTATTCCCTTGCTCCTGTGTTCAAAGATCAGTAAACTGTATTCACATGGATCTCTTTCTGTGCTTTCTGTTCTGGTTCAGTACTCTATTTGTCTCTTTTTCATTTTTAAATGTTTTGTCTTCTATTTTGCAGATAACACTGTCTAAATTATTGCAGCTTTGTATTAAGTATATTAAGTCAGGCGTCAGTCCTCCAACTTTCTTCTTCTCCTTCAATATTGTGTTGGCTAGTCTGGTTCTTTTGCTTTTTCATATATATTTTAGAATCATTTTGTCAATATCTACAAAATAGCTTGAAGAGATTTTGACTAACCTATAAATCAATTCAGGAAGAACTGACATTTTGACAATATTGAGTTTTTGTGTCCATGAATATGGAATAGCTCTCCATATATTTCGCTCTTTGCTGTTTTGTTTTGTTTTCTACAAGAGTTGGTTTTCCTCATACATGTTATATTTACACTTAAGTATTTGAATGTTTTGAGTGTTAGTGTATATGTTGCTGTGGTTTTAATTTCAATTTCTGCCTGTTCATTGTTATTATATAGGAAATTAATTGGCTTTTGTACATTAACCTTATATCCTGCAGTATTGCTATAATTGCCCATTTGTTCCAGTAGTTTTTTTGTCAAAATTTTTGAATTTTCTACATAGACAATCATGTCAGCTGCTACCATAGACTGTTTTATTTCTTCCTTCCCAATTTATATACATTTTATTTCCTTTCTCTGCCTTATTGCATTATCTAGGACTGCTAGTGTTGGAAAGCAGTGGCAATAGGGAACATACTTGCCTTGTTCCTGATGTTAGTGGAACACATGCTGTTTAATCTCTAGTATTCCGGAATTTTCCAGCTATCTTTTTGTTTTTGATTTCTAGTTTAATTCCATTTTGAACTGAGAGCAGGCATGGTAAAATTTATATTCTTTAGAATTTTTCTAGTATGCTTTATGGCCCAGAATGGGGTCTATATTGGTAAATATTCCTTGAGAGCTTGAGACAAACATGTATTCTGTTAATGTTTAATCAAGTAGTTTATACTCCCTTTATTGATGGTGTTGTTGAATTCAGCTGCAATCTTTGCTGATTTTCTGCCTGGTGGATGTATCTATTTCTGATAGAGGAGTGTTGAAATCTACAACTCTATTAGATTTCTCCTTGAGTTGTATCAGTTTTTTCCTCATGTATTTTGACTTTCTGTTTATAAATACATACATATTAAGAATTTTTATGTCTTCTTGGAGAATTGACCTGTTTATCATTATACAATACCTCTCTTTATCCATGATAACTTTTCTTGCTATGAAGTCTGCTCTCTCTGAAATTAGTATAACTACTCTTTTTCTTTTATTAGTGTCAGCATGGTATATCGTTCTACAACAATTTACCTTTAATCTGTATTTGTTTTCATATTTAAAGTGAGTTTGCTATAGACAACATACACTTGAGTCTTGTTTTTTGATCCAATCTGACAATCTCTATTATTTAATTAATGTATTTAAACCATTGACATGCAAAGAGATTACAAATACAGTTGACTGATATCTACTGCATTTGTTATTCTCTTTTTGTTACCCTCGTTCTTTGTTTCTATTTTGTCTTTCATTTTTTTCTACCCTTTATGTTTATAATTAAGCATTTTATGTACTTTCATTTTTCTCTCCTTCCTTAGTATGTCTTTCTTTACTGTTTTTAGTGGTTGCTCTAGAATTTGCAATATAATTTTACAGCTTGTCAGAGGCCACTTTCAAATGACACTATATTTCTTCATGGGTAGTGCAAGTACCTTCTAATAACAAACCATTCCAATACTTCCTTTCTGTTCTTTGTATCATTACTGTCATTTATTCCACACATGTAAACA
Organism: Rhinopithecus bieti; assembly: GCF_001698545.2. Classification (NCBI taxonomy): domain Eukaryota; kingdom Metazoa; phylum Chordata; class Mammalia; order Primates; family Cercopithecidae; genus Rhinopithecus; species Rhinopithecus bieti. The sequence continues at coordinate 2,493,016 of NW_016804139.1, forward strand.
TGAATGTATAATTGAATATTTTTGCTATTATTTTGAATGATATATTATCTATTTAATCAATTAAGAATATAAAATGGCCGGGTGTGGTGGCTCAAGCCTGTAATCCCAGCACTTTGGGAGGCCGAGATGGGCGGATCACGAGGTCAGGAGATCGAGACCATCCTGGCTAACACGGTGAAACCCCGTCTCTAATAAAAAATACAAAAAACTAGCCGGGCGAGGTGGTGGGCCCCTGTAGTCCCAGCTACTCGGGAGGCTGAGACAGGAGAATGGTGGGAACCCGGGAGGCGGAGCTTGCAGTGAGCTGAGATCCGGCCACTGCACTCCAGCCTGGGCAACGGAGCAAGACTCCGTCTCAAAAAAAGTTGTCTGGGTTGACCAAGTGTTTTTTCAGAGTAAGATCTTAGGTTATAATTACACCGGGTCAATAGGAATTGCCCTGCATATGTGAGAATTGTGATCAAGCTCTTTTAGATGGAATGATAAGATTAAAAAGCAAAGCTACACTAACCATCCAGATACCCACTCAGATTTGTAAATCTAAAACCATCATATTAGTTAAAAAATGTATATACATTAAGAATGTCTGAGTTTATTTAGAATGACAAAATAAAGGAACATGAAGAACTTTACAAACACAGGTATCAAACAGCATGAAATAAACACAAGAAGTTATAACAAAAGCTGTAAGGGCCCAGGAGACAAGTTTATTATCAGCTGGGATTACAAACAAACTGTAATAAATTATTTTCTTTTCATGGGCATAAAAATCACTGNAGTTTCTCACCTATATCAGTTTCCTTCTCTCTAAAAAACTTTAACATTTTTCTTTGCAGAGAAAATTTATTGGCAAAAAATTATTTCCATTTTTGTTTGAGAAAATCTATATTTCTCTTTCACTTTTGAAGAATAATTTCACAGGATAAAGAAATCTAGGTTGGCATTTTTTTTCTTCTTAATGACTTTTCCTCACTTTTTCTGTTTGCATGGTTTCTGAAAAAAGTTGGATGAAATTTTTTTCTTTGCTATCCTATAGATAAGTTTTCTTTCCTTTTCTCTCTAGCTTATTTCAGGTTTTTCTTTATTTTTGATTTTCTGTAGTTTGAAAATCAAATGCCTCATGTTAGTTTTCTTGCATTTATGCAACTTGATTTCTCTGAGCTTCCTAGAGATGAGACTTGGTGTCTGAGAAAATCCTCACTCAACATTGTTTTATATTTGTTGTTATTGTTTCTTCTTTTTTCTCCTTTTGGTATTCTCATTATGTGTATGTTACACAGTTGGCAGTTACCTCACAATTCTGGAATATTCATTCCCTTTTTTCCTTTTTTCTTTTCCTTCAGTTTTGGTGGTTTTTGTTGGCATATTCTTAAATTCAGAAATTCCTTCCTTAGCCATGTGCAGTCTACTAATAAGCCCATCAATGGCATTCTTCAATTCTGTTAATTTTTAATCGCTGGCATTTCCTTTTTGTACTTTCTTAGAATTTCCATCACTCTGCTTACATTACCCATTTATTCTTGTATGCGGTTTCTGCTATTAGAGCAATTTGTAAATTTATTATACTTGGTTTAAATTCACATCCTGATAATTTCAACTTCCCTGCCATATGAGTCTGATGTTAATGCTTGCTCTATTTCTTCAAACCATATTTATTGCTAGTTAGTATATCTTGAATTTTTTTTTTTGACTGTGGGTCATGATGTACTGTGCAAAATGAATGGCTGTAAATAAGTCTTTAGTAATTTGTTGGTAAAGTGCAGGTGGGGAGGGAAGCATTCTGTAGTCCTATGATTGATCAGGTCTTAGTGTTTCCCTGAACCTGTGCCTTTGGACTATGATCTTCACATGTGTTTCTCATTCCCCACCTTAGGTGGAACAGTGTTGGCTAGAATAGGCAAGAGTTGGGTATTTTCCTTTCCCCAGGTCAGTTAGGCTCTGAGGAAACCTCAGCAGGTTAGGCTCTGGTTAAATAGTTTCACTTGAGAGCAATCTTCCTTAGGAAGAACAGAATGCTCAGGCTGATTAAATTTTTTTTTCCCTTCCCCCGCTGGAAGCATTAGAGAATGTTTCCTCTGATACTCACCCTGAGAACCTGGTAGAGCATCAGAAGGTAAAACTAACAAAAGTGCAGGAGACCTCCTGAAGGCTGGGTCCCCTACAGTTTTTATCTCTCAGAGTTGTCCTCATGAAGCTTCCAGCTCTGAATTTACAATTCATTAATTACACTTCAGGTTTTCCTAGCCTGTCACTGGTTCCTGTGAAGGTTGTTGCTTGTGACTTTCTGCTCCAGTAAGTTGTGATTCTTCTCTGTTTTTGCCTCTCAGTCTCTGCAATTTGGGGGACAGTGGTTTGCCCTGGGCAAATTATGCATCTAAGGATCACATGGACAATTTCTGTTATAGGTTTAACAAGAGTTATGAATTTTTTGTTTTTTTCAGGTTTTTATATGTTGTTAGAATGGAATTGCAACTTCCAAGCTTCTTCCATGCTGGACTGTAAACTAGAATTCCTATGCATATCTTAGAATTGACTGTATAGATGGTCAGTTCTTTGAGGGCAGACACAGTGTTCTTTATTCTATACATTCTTTTTGTTAATGAGATATTCATCAATTACCAGTTAGTTACTTGATATTGTTCTCGGTGCTGATGATATAGTAATAAGCATCATACACATAAAGTCCGTGCCCTTCATGGATGTTATGTTTTAGCAATGCAAACAGGAAAAGTAAACATACAAATCAGAGGAAAAATAACATTATTAATGATAAGTACTTTGAGGAAAATAAATCAGGGCCTTATAATAAAAACTATCTACAATAGAGGGTAGCAACGTTTGATGTGAAGCATAAAAAACAAGCGAGAGGTAGTCATAGGAAAATGTGGCTGGAGAAAAATCCCACTCTATGCCCTTACTACCTGTGTGATCTTATGCAAGTTATTTATTCTCTCTGAATCTAAGTAAGTTTCAATAGGAAAAAAAGTTAAGATTTATAAAGTACAATGCCTAACTCATAAAAACACTCAAAACTGTTGCTATATCATTATTACCCCTATTGAGACACTTGAATTTTATTTTAATTCCAAAGCAAAATCATTGACATGCTTTCAGCATGGGGGCTCTTGAATCCCTAATGATGCTTAGCATAATGCCTGCTAAGTAATTAGTTTTATAGCATATTATTTTCTTTCTGAAATTTTCTAAGTGATGTTTAGTCAATCAAATTATCTCTACATACTCACAGATCAGCTACTCCATGTATTCCATGGCTTCCTGGTCTACAGTTTCCGTTGGAGATAATTCAAAATAATTTTAAGACATAGACCTTGATTTCAAATATATTGTCATTAACTCATGAAGTGAGGACTTTTATAAAGTTTATGTTTAGTTCTTTTTGTAGAATGTATCTAATTGACTCCTCTTTCTTGACTAGTAGTGATAATGTTGAAACAGTTGAAAAGTGATAATGTTGGTGAAAAATAAATAGTAATAGTCAATCATATGGGATTGATTAAATAAATTATAAGCATGAATACTCCCACCAATAAAAATTGGATTGTATCACAAATCATGATGGGGTAGATATCCAAAAATTAGATTTTAGGAAAATAAAACAGGTTATTAAAATTCTGGAAGAAAATGCTTGAAAATGTCAACAGTGATTAAGTCTGGGTGGTGGGATAAGATGATTATAGATTGGTTAATTTCCCTTGTCTCAGTATGTTTTGTGTTGCTATAACAGGATACCTGAGACTAGGTAATTTATGAAGTGCAGAAATTTATTTGTCATAGGTCTGGAAGTGGAAAAGTCCAAGATCAAGGCACCAATAGGTTTGGTTTCTGGTGAGGGCCTAGTCTCTGCCTCCAAGATGACACCTTGAATGCTGGCTCCTTGAGAGGGGGAGCAATGCTGCTTCTCACATTGGTGAAGAGTGGAAGGGAGAGAGCCCACCCTCAAAAACAATTTTATTGTGGCATTAATCAATTCATGCAGGCAAAGCTCGAAAGACTTAAACACCTCCCATTAAGCCCCCTCTACCAACATTGTTGCATTAATGATTAGGCTCTCAACACATGAGTTTTGGAAGGGACAAACACTAAAACTATAGCATTCCCTTCTGAATTTTTCTGTACTTTCTAAACATCTCAAGAAAGTGTCCATTAGTTCCATAATCCAATAAAGCCAATTAATTACAAACAAGATTAAAGAAGAAAAGAAATTCACAATCACTACAAAAGAATTAAAAGAAAATAACAGCGGATTATGTAACAGGATATATACTTAGGCTAAAATATGAACCATTATTTCAGTTAAATCTTCATATTTTCTATGGTATTAGAACAATAGATTTTTTTTTTTTTTTTTTTTTTTTTTTTTTTTTTTTTTT
>NW_016804139.1:2501075-2515071 GCF_001698545.2 Rhinopithecus bieti
TCCTACAGAAAACAAACCCAGGATGTGGTTACAACGTAGTGTTCTACCTCTTTGTGTTAAAGTGCCTTAATGATCAGGAAAAAAAAAATAGATTTGCATGAATGCTTTTTATGGAAAGCACTTAACACAATGGTTACGCAAGACAAACGTCAGCACAAGTGGATATAACTGATATGATGAGTCATCCTATGTGGTTTAAAGCCACCACAAGTGAATGTCTTTTAATTCAGCCTTCACAAGCCCAGAGCATCTTTTAAAGGACTTTGACATTGACAAAATACAATTAGCTTCTTGCCTGAATCATAAGATTGAAGGACAGTCTGATTTAAAAATGATTAAGGTAAGTGGCATATGGATGCCAAAGCTTCTTCTGAAATCAGCCTTGGTGATTTGTTTTTCTCTCCAGGTATAATGTCATAACACACACACACACACACACACACCCACACACAAATACATACACACAAACACACAGTGACATCACCTTAAGATCTGAGTAATGTAGGCAGGATAGAAACATAATTGGCCACAATATTGTCCCATGTAAGCACATTAGTGGTGCTTACTTAATCTTTTGGCATCAAGTCATTCTCTGGAGTAAGAAGTATGGCTTTCTGTTTTAATTTCATGATTCAAATTTGGAAATGCCTTTGCTCTTTGAAGAAAGGTACAATATAAGATTTCATTATTAAACTGATTACATAATTGATAGTTACCGGGTCTTATTGTCACTAGCATGGCTGTCATTACACATTGATTATAGCATTTCTTTCTGTTGACATCAAACAGGACCTCAGAATTCTTCTCAGCAAAGTGCCTGAAGAAAACACCGTAAATCAACTGGAATGATCATGTGAAATAAAGTCTACTTTTCATTCACAGCACATATCAGACAACCTAAAAATCAAGGTTATGATTTTCAGATATCCACTTAATCCAAATGAACATTTGGTAACATTTGGTTCTGCCACAGCAATTAATACAGGGACTTATTTAAAATTGCTGTTACTTTGTCTGATATTTTACTGGGTTGTCTTCAGTTCACATATTCTTTTTATTTTCCGTTTCTTATAGAGCCCAGTTATGAGGCCCACTGTAGTATAATCAATAAAAAATCGTTGACTGATCCATTAATTATGTGATGATTTGTCTAAAAGCTGCGTTGGTAGAAAGGAAATAATTTTGTATTAAGAGTGAAAACATTTGAGTTCTATTCTTTATATTTGCAAGTAACCATGGTTTGAAAAATGTGTTTCAACTTCTCTAAACCTGTTTCCTCATTTCTTAAAATAGGGTGCTAAACTGGATATTTTCTAAGGCTTCTCCCGTTAGAAAATACATTAATTGTTCTGAAATACGTGCATGAATAGGTGACTGTTCAGGTACTTTAAATAAGGTAAGTAATTGTCTATTTTCAAAGATAAAACTCCTCTTTATCTTTCCATTTCCATTCTCCCCATCTCCAACATTTATTTTCTCAGTTTACTCGGAGCGTACAATATTTAGGTAGGATGTGGCTCTGAGAAATGGTAAAAACATCCCCTCCCACACACATCCCATAAAACACACACATACGCACTCACGTTAGTGAGAAGACCAATGAAGGAATTCCCTTGAGTTACTGATTTCTTCAAATTTGACTCAGTTTTATTCACTACCAAAAGGAGCTATTGGAAACCTTGCAATCTCACTGAACTCACATTCAAGGAAAATCTATTTCTCAATAGTTCTTACCATTTTTGCATATGCTGTTCACTTTGAAAAAAACTTTCTCCAGGAAAATTCCTATGACTTCTAGACTGAGCCAAAATGCCGGCTCCTCACTGATGCATTTGTAATTCTCCTTGTCAGTGTCAGGTTCTCTGTCTGCAGTGCTTTCTTAGCACTTTAATTGCACCTCTGTGGAAGAAGTTATATATTGTAATTTAAAAATATCTGTTCATGTTTGTCTCTCCCAACTACTTAAAAGCAGTCCTAATTTAGGTACATCTAGTTTATCTTAAGGAGCTGTATTAGATTGGCCCCTTTAAAATTCTGGAGTCCACTTACTATCCCATTTCAAGGTAAGCCCCAGAATGCTTTTCAGCAGCATTCTTGACCTCTCTATTACTATGAAAGCTAGACTGACACTTTTGCATGTCAAGTCCAGAATCTCCCTAGAGAATCTCCCTTAAAGTTTTTAGCCTTTTTCAAAATGAAGCTTATCACAGAAGAGAGTGAACAAGAAGGCTTTAGGTCTTGTGATGTTAATTATTTTTAAAGAAGAATAGATTATCATATTTTAAAACTGAAATCATCATTTTTCTTCATGTTACTTCCTTGATTATCTGCATACATTACTAGAGAACCCGTGGTCTAAATTCTTAGAACCTTGTTCCTGGTCTTTCAGTCCTCTCCAAAAAAGGTGACTTACAAAAGCATCTGACTGGTATTTGACAATTCCCAAAGGAATTACTTCCAAAGTAAAGCATCTTGCATTAATTTTCTCATCTCTAAATTGACCTCAGACATCTATCCTCAGGTCAATATGAGTATTTCTGTGTGTACAGGTTTCATATTTAATAGCACATATGATCACAGATTTAAAGCATCAATTAGCAACTCACGTATAATGGCAAATGCATTTGCCAAATTGATGGAAAATGCTTTTTTTTCCATCTCTTCTTCCTCTAATATCTCTTACTAGACAAATCATCATTACTGGTGATCTCTGACAACAGAGCTTTCTAAGTCCGATTCTGTCATTTGCTTCATAGACACGTTGACTGCAGCAAACAGTCCCCTATCATCAACTTTTCCAGATGTTTGCACAGCGGGTTTGGTGTTTTTAAACTACCTAAGTGACGGTCCCAAATGACAAATGTTCATTTTCAAAATTAAAGCTTATTACGAATTACCTGCCAAGTACAATGTGTCAGGAGAGACTGAATGAATTAGAAATTTTGCCCATTGAGAATGAATGAATAAGAAAAAACATAAATGAGGCAAGCTATTACACATCCTGGAGGAGCTTAGAATTTTAAATAACAGTAAAATTTACTAAAAGCTATTGCATTAATACTTATGCCTTACCTTAAAGAGGCCCATCCCTACCTTTTGATGTGAGTCAGGCTTCAACTTTTTTAAGTGAAAAGAATAATGTCTGGGAAAGACAAGGATAATCTCTAAGATGAGCCTGTATTTCTGTTTTTAATCATCATCCACAGAGGTTCAGGTTTGATATACTGGGAAGAACATGGCCTGATATAGCCAGCAAAAGACTAACCTCTTTTTGCTCTTAGTTGTCTTCTAGCTGTGTGACCTGCTGCTGGTTACTAGTCCTTGAACCTCAGTTTCTTCACCTATAATGTGAGAATAATAAAACCTGAACAAATAGGTTGTGGTGAAACTTAAGCAAATCAACATAAGTATTTGAATGTACTTTGTAAACTAGGAAGTATCATAAATATATACTGATGTCATAATATTAACTACCACATATTAAGTATTTACTCTGTACTAGATAGTATGTACATCTTCATATATATTATCTTGTACAATCTTCACATCTATTAAAGGTAGGTAATATTATCTCTATTTTATAGATGAGGAAACTGAGTCTTATATAGAGGTTGAGTAACTGGCCTAAATAACTGCTAGCTTGGGCTGGACAGGATTGAAAAAAGAATATCTGATTCCAAGAACATGCCTTTAATCTCTATACTGCACTACTGTCCTTTTAATTTTAAGAGCGTGATGTTCAGTGATGCCACTTTGATGCAAAACATTTTGGAGCTTTCATTTAAAATTGCCTTCAGATACAGATTCATCAAGGCACACAAAGCAAGCAGCCTAATGATTCTATAGACAACTCTTCTTTCGGGTCCCCAAAAGTGTCATTAAGTCTAATCATCCCGCATTCCAGGGAGGAAGACAATGAATATCCACAGTCAAGAGTTCTCTCTTTTGAAGGTCCTACAAGATTGACGTTTCTTTTTAAGATAGACATGGATCTTTTTTCATTACATCCACATAGCACTGTGTATAATATTAATTATACTTCCAATCACACGGTGTGTTATCCTTTTTTTTTTTTTACAGATCCAACTTTCAACTCGCAAGAATTTTAAATTACTGTACCCCAGAAGCAAGAATAGAAGGTGCATACTTATATTTGAAGAAATTTTTAAAAGTGCAAATTCTCTTGTTGCTGCCTAGGAAAATTTTTGATCCCAGCTAGAGAAATATGAAACCAGGCTGACCAGAAGTCAGGGTTTGTTTCATAGGGCAAAATAGAAACATCTCGATTTTCCATCTTTAAAATTATAATCAGCAGCAGGAAGCAAAGCAATACCACCGTCCTGTTATAGGAATCTAATAGCTTTTTATAGAATGCACAGCAGCAAATGTTATCACTATGCTTGAAAAAACCATTTTCATTATCAGCTGCTATTTTTTTCAATTGACTATGACTTTTCCTTTAAGAAATGTATTTAGGCCAAAATTTCCTATGTTTGATTTAGCTCAAGGAAAACATTTTTGTGGGATGGGAGACAGTACTCCAAACTGAATTCCTTCTGTGTTTAAGTTATGCAAACATGGATAACATATATCACATTCTACTGAAATTGTTTTTTATTTGTCCTTCAATTGCTTAGAAAGAGTGTATCAATGGAAAATACAGCTTTACAACATTACAGGAGCCACTGAATGGGACGAAGGTTAAATTTTTCTTCAGCGTTATGAAGGGTTAAGTGGTAGGAAAAAGGATGCTCTTGAAATCATTTCTTCTTTTTTCTAAGGTGTTGCATTGGACTGAAGCCTCTTCAGAACACTGAGGATATATGAGTTCATTTTAGGGACCTCCAAGGTGAGCAGTGAAAGCAATCAAAGTTAAAACTAGCATCATTTAAGACAAAGCAAATTAATGGCACCACTCAGAGTGGAGTGTGAATGTATTTGTATGTCTGGCATAGCCTAAGGTTTGTTTGTTTGTTTGTTTTTTACCATGGAGAGAGGGCAAGAGATCAAGGTGTTTTAAGATGACCAAATCTCTTTAAGATTCTTCAGGAAAAAAAACAAAAACAAAAAACAAACAAACAAAAAACAGTACATAGATGTGAAATTTGAGGCTACACCCTTTATGCTGAACAAAGAGGTAGTACTCCCTGAGAGCAAATACTAAGGCTTGTTTGAGAAAAACAAGGGATTTAGAAGTCTAGGACAAAACAGTCTTTTCATTTCATAGAAAAGACAAATAGCTTTAGAATAACATTTTGATTGAGCAAATGTAAGGGACCCCTATATTTAAATTTCGATATATAACTCCCAATTTTGCCATGTAAAATTAATAATGGATTTCTCTAAAGCCAAACCCTCTTCAACTTTCATTGTAATTCTCTTAAGAAAGCATTAAATAAAAGCATTTCACTTTAGTTGAAAATCAATGGCACTTCAGTGAAGCATGCATCTTCCAACTATTATGGAGTCAAGAATCATACAGTTCTGCTAGTAAGACATGGGGCCCTGGCTTTGGTGGTAAAAACTTCGTGTAACAATGCAACATAGGAGTCTTTGGGAAAAAACACATGCAAAATAAAGAATTGAAAGTTGAGTGTGAATGTGCTCTAGTTCTCTTTGAAATGCCAACCATGATACATAAAATCATAAATAATGAAAATGATGTGGTAGGAATAGGAATGAGAGTAGTAATAAGTAGAAAGATATTGTTTACTATGGACCAGACACTAAATGCATGGTATGCATCATCTCATTTGATTCTCTTAAGAATCCTGTAACTTGGTATTATTACCTACATTTCTGGAGTAGGTTTGAAGAAGGAACAGCTACATGTGGAGACATTCAATAAATTTAAGAAGGGTTAAAATATTTTATTATACATTAATGTATGGCCATTTCAACAATGAATCAAAAGGTATCATAAATTCTATTTACTTGGAAAGTTCTTTCTCCCTTTGCATAGTGATAAAATTGTGTTCGTTTTTCACTTGATAATGATAAGGGTGAATAAGATATAGCTCCTGCCCTCCAGGAACTCACAGTCTGAAAAGGGACATGAAGCATGCATTAAAAAGCCAAATATAGTTCATGGTAGTTTGTGGTAAACTCTGTAATACAGGTATATTTAAAGCTATGGATAGGTAGAAGAAAGAAAATAATTCTCAGAGCTAGGGTAGAGTTGGAGGAGGAAAGGATTAGGGACATCTCCTTAGAGGAGTTCAGCTGGTTTTAAAGAAGGGCAGAGTTGAAACAGACAGTGTTATGAGGCTCAGGGAAATTTTTGATGTGCAACGCTTTTGAACCGAGGGTATATCCAGAATGTCAATGTTGCTGAAATTTTTGACATATGATTTAGCAATAATATGGGTAAGGACTAGATTGTAGAAGACCTACACTACTACTCTAAGCAGTTTAAACTTCATTTGGCATTCAGGGGCAAGTTTCGGACTGGAAGTATAATATGATCAGAGCTCTGCTTTGAGAATATTAGTGTAGTAATGCATTAAACTCATAATTTTTTACTGAATAAGTATTGTCCTGTGACTATATGCCAGGACTTATGCTAGGCAATGGGGATATAATGGCGAATATGACTCACTCTTTGCTTGCATAGAAATTATAATCAAGAAAATTAAACATAAAGTAGAACACTGTCATCAACATCATAATAGAGAAAGTACAGGGTAGCATGTAGAAGTGCCTTCTGTAGTATTGGGATAATCGAAGAAACTTCCTGTAGACATTGATTTCAAGTTGTGTGTATGGCATGTATGTATACACTTGTCTGTAGGCTTATTGAATAAGAGAGTCAGTCTATGAAAAGGCTCAGAGGGGAAAGTGTGCTTCAGGAACTTAATGCAGAGTTATTTGCTTTCCAACCACATAGATCCTTAACAACCTCAGGTATGTGCACAAGGTTTCTGGTCATTTCATCTTGGACTGGACAGGCAGGGTTCACCATCTGTCACATTCCAGGAGAACCAATTAAGTATTATACACAAGGACCTTATGAAAGCAAATTCTGTTGAATTGAATTGGCTTTCTTCATAGACCTAGAAATCATCTGGTTTAAGATTCCTTTTCAATGCCAAATATGAATAATTCAATCAAGCCTGAAATAAACACCATGATCAAGTGTGGATTTTATTGTCCAATTTATTCACTCACTTATTCAGTATTTGTTATTTGTCAGCACCACATAACCCACTCTACTAGGTACTAGCCTTATCTAATCTTTTAGTCATAATTAATTATTGTTTTATCTAAACATTTACCTCATTTTTCCTGGGACATATTTCATAGTTTGGGTCTATCACTATAAGTTGTACATAACTGTGTCCTCAAGTGGACTGTGGCATCTGAAAAAAAATGTGTTCTCATCTTGTGTTCCATTCAAGCAATGTCAAGAATACAATAGAGGTTCTATAAATGGTGGGTGGATGGAATGGATGGATGAACAGGTGGATGGACAGATGGAGACAGACATGAATAAGAATTTGTTTCTGTCCTCAGAATCTTATAGTCTAATAATGCAGATCAAGGACAAGCATGCAGTTAATGAGAAATATTTTCCACTATTAAAACCATCACGTTCTCTCTTTTCAGTTTATGTTTAATGTTCTAGAGCCACAATCTTATCATGACCCTAAAGATATCATGAAGGAGCCTCATAACATATTGAGAGCTTGAAATATGAAACTTTTTTATAATAGCTGAAGTTTGATTTTTAAATTTCTGAAAATACTAATTACTGAGCTTTCTCTTTAAACTCAGATTAAAAGCAGCCCCAAATATGTCATTTAACCATTTTAATATGTTGTTATTTTACTTCCGGTGAGATGCAATGGAAGTAGATAAGAACAGAATAGGAATTCTAGACAATGTCTGTAGTCATCATTAATCCAACAACAAAACAGAAGTATGTCTTTGCATTTACATGTAATGGGATTGACGTCATTTCCTACGTTTCTATTTGGTGGTCTCATTTGATTGACATTTCCCCAGGAGTGTTGCCATGTTTTTCTCTTTCCATTCAGTAGTTCAGCACATCTTTATTGATTGTTGCATGCCATGGGCTTTGATCTGGCCAACCAGATGAAACAGATTTCAAATTTTCAATGGCATTTTCTACTTGGACTCTTGTTTCTCCATGACTTATTTTGAGAAAAATAAGTAAGACTTTTCTTTCTTTTGTATATATTATTGGAGACACATATCTTTGGATTTCAATGGAGCAAAGTGATTCAGTAATACAAAAGGTAGTTTTTCTGTTAAATTCAGGGAATTGTAATCATTTAATATGCTCTAGAAGTTAAGGAAATGCATGATTTAACATGGAGATGAAAGAGATAGGAATTATAGTCAGAAAAACTATTTTCGTAATCTTATTGAGTTTCCAATTCCTCTTCTGTAAAACGATAACAATAATCCAACTTTTAAATATTGTTATAATGTTATTGTGAGAATTTTAAAAGGTAATAGGTGTCAAAAATGCTGGGCATTATTCTCATATGTGATAGGCTGTCATTTATTTGTTTATTACTATGTGGAGATGATGTACTAAGCATTCTACCTGCATTTCCTCATTTATTATTTCCCCAAAACTCTATGAGGCAGGTTCTGTTTTTATCATTATTTTAAATGAGGAGACTAACACACAAGGAAGGCAAAGTGTATAATTTGGCACTGATCCTAGAACGAATACAGAGAAGGCCAGTATCTGAGTCCCCTTGTTGATGGAGTGTGGTTCAAAGACAATGTTCAAACTTCTAGGTATTTTTGTTGTTGTTGTTGTTGTTGTTGATATTTTTTCTGCCAAATTAAGAATAAAACACTGGATTTAGTAAGGAGAGGCTTTATTTGAAAAGGGAAGAAGTGGAAGAGAAAATGGACTATTGTAGTGAGAATCATGTTCTAACCATAAGATCAGCAATGTCTCAGAGGTTAAGAAAACAGGAGCTCCTACTTTATTAAGGAGAGGGAAGGAGGCTACAAAGAGCTGATGTGGAATGTAAGGGTTGTGCAGTCCCATAGTAGACCACAGGACATTTTCACTCTGAGACCAGCCTCTTCTCAGGAAGGACTTTTAAGCAGGGGTTTATACCAGCTCAGGCTAAGGTTTGGTAAGAATTCAGGACCTGGGAGGAGAAGAGAAACTTCACCAGAGTTTGATTAGCAAACATTTGGTTCCAAATAATCATAGTGATAAGCAGTTCAGATAATTCTTTACGAGTCATAGAATTGGAATTTCGAGTTTAGGTCTAACCTTTTCCTAAGTAAACAAGGGGGAATTCATGCGTGTTATCTAACGTATATGAAAAAGAGTCATTGTTTGTGTACCAGGACACAAAAGGAGGAGGAGATTTCTTAATCTTCACTGTTTTCCAGAATCATAGGGTTCAGGCAAGGGTCAATATTGTCACTTCTCTCTGGCTAGACATGATGAAAATGAGAAACCATGTCTTTGGAAACCATGTGATAAGGGTAGCAGAGTCTCTGGGTGGCATTGTGACCTCCCTGCCCTAAAGTGTCAATTAAGTCAGTTTTAGGAATCCTTTGCTACAGTAGCTTCCCCAGCATCCTGAAGAGCAGTGAAGTGCTCAGTTTTACAACTCATGCCCATTGTGATTTAAGCCAAGTCATTTCATCTCATAAAATTTAGTTTCCTTATCTGCTAAATGATGGAGATGGACTTGGCAAAGACTTAGAGTCTCCTAACTCTGATCTTCAGAAAGGCACAAAGATATGCCCAAATGCCCTGTGGTTTGAGGTGTGGAATTAGAGGCTGAACCATGCATTAGTCTTCTTCCTAATACTCAGGCAACATCAGTACAGGAAGTCATTAAAGAATGCTCTGGTAGTGGATGTCACTGACTGTATATAGCTTTTCCATCAGCAATTCAGAATAATGATATCAAGGTTGCTTTTGTCTTCCATTCTGCAATCAGTCATTTGCCATTCCTAAACCTTTAGTACCCCCTTTGCATTACCTTGCATAAATTGGGTGAGTTCTTTATTTCCTCTTTTTCAGCCTTTCTGATTTTCTTTCCATCGAGTCTCTGAAATTTTTTCTCTGTCATGCAAACTCAGTTTGGGTGTTGTTTTATGCCTCTGCAAAGGCCAGAGCTGGTTTTCTACTTAATATTCAAGAAGCATGCTTGAAGATCACCTCTTTCAGGAAGAGCCCATGAAACTCACCACTGCTCAGCTGATGATGACTTACTTAAGACTCTTTGGTTGCTATGCATTTGGATTCATGGTATAAGCTAGCTGAAGCAGGACTCTGTGGGTCTTATTATCACACAGTGCCTTGAGCATAGCATTACGATAGATGTAAAAATTACCCACTTTCCAAACCTTTAGGGATACTTAGAAAAACTGCATATTGTTACTAATAAATGTGTGTTGTATTATAAATATGGTGACAGCTGAAAGTGGGCTTTCCGATGAAATTAAGATATATTAGAATTTAAAATTAGTAGTACACTTTACTATATTTTTTGTTCAAATTGGAAAGCATTGAGTGCAAATGTGGTGGATATATGGGTCAGAGGGTGGATGTAGCCAAACAGCTGCCTTCAAGCATTTAAATAGAGCAGAGTGGATGAGACCTAAATCCAAAGACCTGTTGGTGACTCACTGCCCGTGGGACCTGGAAGGAGGCACTTTATCTCTCTAAGGCTTAGTTTTCTCAGCTATAAGATAGGAACAACAATAATTACCATAAAGAATTATATAAGGAAATAAATAACATCATATATGTAAAATATCTTTAGCTCTATTGGCATATGGTAGATATTCATTAATGTTTGGGTTGTTGTTAAGACTTTGTCATTAATTAACATTGACTTACCCTACTGTGCTTAGGAAAATTCACTAGCCCAAATGGTAGGCTATGAACCTAGGAGCTAGAGAATAGAATCTCTGGGCTCTAAATGTGGACCATTATGTGGGCTTATAAAGGAACCACTGTCCATGGAAAGAGAAACATAACCAAAATCTGAAGAGTAACATTGATACTTTCCATGTTAGGCTAGTTAAACTTGCCCCGATCTCCTCGTCACAGTCAGTATCAATCTTTTCTTTTTTTATTTTTATTTCTTTAATACCTGTTCTACTCACATCGCTGAATTCTTGTCTGTCATATTTCCTGTTATTATCATTTACTAGACTTTCTGAAGGCCGTTACATTTGGGTCATGTTCTCAGATGTAAATTCTCCTCATTTATCTTGCTAGAGTTCTGTCAGGAGACAACAACTAGACAAATACACACAGAGAAATCAAAGTCCAAAAGTGGAAAAAAAAAAAAAAAGAGAGAGTCTGACTTTTGCTGGTTGATTAGATCAAAGATGATTTACATGGTTTGGAGTTACAAAGAGTATATATTTATTGGATAATTAAAATCTCTCCATTTATTTTGAGCTGATAGATCCAGTCCTTCAAACTCAATGCTGTCAAATACTGGAATTACATAATCAAACACAAAAACAATAATCTGAGAAAAGATAATTTATTAAACAAAGTAAAAACTTTGTCTTTAGGAAGTTCATAAGTAGATTTGGCTGGTCATTGCAATTTGGGAACTTTTTGAATGTTGAGGGTAGTAATGGGACAGAAATTAATCAGTTGGGGTTGGTTTTAAGAAATGGCTTCAGACCCTAAGTGGTTCGCCAAGTTTCCCTTAAACATCTCACGTTATTGAGGATACAAGTCAAAATCACTTATCAGCAGTTCTTCTAAATAGCAAGGAACATGTATTAAAGAGGCCATGAAGGAATTTCTAATGAGAAAAAATGTTCTTACTTTTTGAGAAATTAACTGCTTCAATAAATTGCAAAGATAAAGTAGGAAAAGTTATCACAATAATGTCTGTTGTAATAAAACTAAACTGTACAGCTGATAACAGTTAAAATGCCAGAAGGTGAGTTAATGACATACTATTTTCCTAAAAGCCCCTTTGGTCCTTACTCTGAAATATAATTCTGAGACCCACTTATAAGGAATATGGTAGAAACTACATGGAAATACTTTCTATTCTTGTGTTCTACAGATTCATTGCCTGTGAAATTTTGAATATATGTAAAGTTTATAAGCAGAGTATATTAAATGAAAGTTTTGGGAAGGTGAAATCAAATAACCCTAGTAGCTCAAATTGATTCTTGAAGTATATACGAGATGGAAGTTTGTAGTCAGAGAAATAAGTCTGAATTTCTTACTTGCACTGGAAAATTTATATCAAAGATCATGGGAACAGGCGCAAAGAGGGGACCATTTAATCCTCCCTAACACTTTCTGTGGATTCACGAATGTAGGAGAGGCCCAAACCTTCTGCTATGATTTTCTTCAGTCAAATTCCTAAGCAAGTTAAAGATTATAGCAATGCAGAGGAATTCATAAGGATAATGAGAGAGGAAAAAAAGAAAACAAATGGAAGCAGAGCAAGCAGACATTGGAAAGTAATTTGAAATAGGAGAGTTTGGAGCTAGTTTTACTTTGCATTATTGAATTTCTCCCATACATAGTAATGACAAAGTGTCCATGAATGGTGAAAATGTGTGTGTGTGGTATGTGTGTGTGTGTCTGTGGTGTGTAGGAAGAAAATGAACAGAGAGAGAGAAGTGGAGAGAGAGAAAGAGAGAGGAAGAGAGAGACAGAGAGAAAGAAAAGCAACAAGGGAAAGACTAAAGTTGAGAAAGCATTAGAAAGCCCAAGATAACATGTGCACACATGCTCAGATACTAGGACTGAAATTATTAGGGCCAGTTTCTTGCTGTATGGTGAAAGCCAAATCAGCTAGAGTATTTTTCAAACAAACAGCAGAAGGAAAATAAACAGAGCTGTCTCCTGTTACCATGAGTTCAAAGGGAGCCAGGCTAGTGCTCCATACCCATAAACCACATTCTGACTAATTAAGTGAAGACAACAACAAAAATATAGAACAATTATGCGATAAATAAAGAAAATTGAAATATGCCAAATATCCATTTTAAAAAAAGAGACATGAAGAAATAGCACCAACCATGACAGAAACAAACCTCTCTGCTCTGAGCCATCTGTGCCACCTATCAGCTGGTAATAATGTGACTCTGAGTAGCAGTAGAAATCATCAAAGGAAGAGCTTTAAGAAGGCATGGCAATACTAATAGATTTTTTTCTGGGTTTCTGGTCTTTGTTTATGGATAATTATAATTTGGCAATGTGTTCAGAGGCCCATAATATGAATGTCTCCCTTGCGTTTTATTTAAGCAACAGCTCACAAAGGACTCGCTTCTGTTTCCCACCATGCCAAGTAATGCTCGTAGAAGGAGAAAACTTCCAATGATGTGTGAATTCAAAATTATGGGTTGATTTAATGAATTACAGCAACTAGATTCCTAGATAAGTGTATTTAACATGTTTACCTGTCCAGTGAAGGCAAATTTGGTTATCTTATTTGAAACAAATTTTTCTTTCAAATGACGGCAATTTCATCCTAGTCTATTTTAGGGCTTGCTTTTAAATATTCCCAACACATCTCTCTATACCATTATATTTGTTGAAATCTCAAAGGAATGAAAAGTTAATAATATGGCTGTAATGTACATAAGAACATCTTATTTTGAGAATGAGAAAGTATTTTATGGACAGGATATGAAAAATAATAAGCCAATTAAATTAAGCTCATTTATACTCAGACTTACCTTCAAATACAAGTTGCCCTTTTGTTAGAAATGAATTCTCAGACTATCAAAGATCAATTAGGATTTGTTGGTTGCATGCAACAGGAACAAATTCTGATTCATTTGAGTAAAAACAGAAAATTACTAGGAAGAAGACAGAATAGCTCAAAGATTCAAAGAATAGTTTAACAAACACATATCGGCAAGGGCACATAAGGCAATTTCAAGAATCTAGGCAGCAAGGATCCAAGAATCTAGGCAACACTTGTTTCTTCAAAGTGTTACATGTAGATGAGTGAAATGTGGCTTTTTTTTTTTTTTTTTTTTTTTTTTTTTA
>NW_016804139.1:2515608-2533255 GCF_001698545.2 Rhinopithecus bieti
AAAAAAAAAAAAAAAAAAAAAAAAAAAGGAATAGATGCTGGGGAGACATAAAGCAATTCTATAATTAAGCTCATTCAGGATGAGAAATTAGTATACAAAGTATGGTGAAAAACTCAACATGATGAATAGTTCAGGGATATTTTATGCTTTTTAAAACTTTATAACTGCCCCATTAAAATAATGAAGAAAGATTCATATTGAGTCACCATTTATTAGAAATATATATAAACTACTGTAAGACAATGTTTCACATATTAAATTATTGTGTAAAATTCCTGTTAGAATTGATATTTCTATTTTGCCCTTATAGCAAGTGAGGATCAGAAAGTTATATTGAATTGCTTATTGTCACTCCATAATCAAGTGTGTAAAAGGTCTTATAATACAGCTCTACTGAATTAAATCTTAGTCCACTTTTGGTTGTATTTCTATTTTTTGGACAGAAGGATTTGATTGAATAGTTACAAAGCACTGACGTGGTATTACTAAAGTAAAGAAATAAGACCTAGGTAATGATGCATACACACACACACACACACACACACACACACACACACACACATTTTTAGGTAGCCATCAGCACTGAGGCTCTATCTACAAATATAGAACCTTATAAACAACATGATGAGCTTAGCTATACACAGCAGATGGAAGACACACTTACCACAACTCCTTCCAAAAATCTCACTAAAATGAGAATAGGAAAATGAAATAAAAGTACCAGGGGAACTATTGGTAAACCAGAGAGGACAACAACATTTTGGAGCGTAGAAAGCAGAAGAGAAGTTAGCAAGACAGAAAATAGAATACTAATACATTTTCTGAATCTGTGATGTCATTTAATATAAGATGCACCATTAGTTTGTTTCATTAAGGAAGAAAAATCACTGCCAATTATAACTGTTAAATTTATAATGATAAATGTTCAGTTATCTATTGCTGCATCATAAGCCACACCACACTTTGTAGCTTAAATCAACAATGTTTTCATTACTATAATTCACAGTTCTGGGAGCTGACTGGGTTGGCTGGCTCAGGGTTTCTCATGAAGTTGTCATTAGATGCAGGCTGGGGCTAGGGTCATCTCAAAGTCTTCACTCTCATGGATGGCGATTAATGCTAGCTGTTATCTAGAACTTCAGCTGGGCTTATTGGCCAGGACACATACATGTGGCCTCTACATGTAGCCTTGGCCTCTTTATAGCATGGTAGCTGAGTTGCAAGATCGAAGATCTCAAGTGAGACAGCTAAGCAGAAGCTGTATCTCTCCTTATAATCTATTTCAAGTCACATAGCCTCACTTGCACCTTACACTGCCAGTTGAGGCAGTCACAAGGGCTCAACCAGTTTCAGTGGGAGAAGATGTATATTTCATGTCTTGATGGCAAGGTCATAATAAAAACATAGGTCATAATAAACATAGGTCATAAACAAGGTCATAATAAAACATGGCAAGGTTATAATAAAAACAATACATGTGAGAGAGAGTATACTTTTACAGTCATCTTTGGAAAATATAAGCTGCCATATTGACAATAACTGTAATATGGTTTCCCATGTTCAAAAATGTTAAGATATGAAAAAAATTATCTAATAATTAGTGAACATAGTAATTACCTATACTTAAGGAAATATCAAGTGAGAAGCAAGGCAAGCCCATGGTGTAGAATCTTAGCTCAGGCATTTAAGGCATCAGCTACCTTAGAAGTTCCTATAAGGCTTGGAATTGGTTGAAAGTTTGAAGAAGGAGTAGTTAGATTCATGAAACTCTTTCTTTATCCTCTATATCTGTGTAGCTATCCCTCTCATTCATGGTGGGAGAAAGCTTGCTATGTAGAGAAAATAAAGTCAAGATTCTCCAGCTCTTGCAGATAAGCAGCACAATAATGATAACAGAGATATTAACAGAACTCTGCACATTAAACAATAAGACCCTCATCCTTCTTCTTAGCTCCCAGAATTTTGTCATGGTGATTTATTCTTTATTCTTTCCACTGCATTGTCATTTATGGATAGGGGATTGGAAGATTCTTCTCTGGAAATCAAAGGATGATAACTAAGCATGTAATAGCCCTAGAAAGTGCACAAAAAGATATGTAGATAAGAACATTTGAGTTCACTGGGGCAAAAAGTGTTTAATTTCTGTCTCAGGCACGCAACCGTGAAGCCTTGTTCACCTAGAGCTTCTAATCATCTCGTCAGTGCTTTCACTTGAAATTAGAGTGGGTACTCAGGAATCAACAGGCATGTATGGGAAACATCACCATGGAAGAAGGAGAATGAAACAAATAATAGAGGGAGCTTGCCATAGACAGGGACAGAGAGCAGGAAAAATCTCAACACAAAACAGACAAATCACATTGAATTTTTAACAATGGAAAGAGAAGAGAAGATACAGCATTCCTAAAATAAGAGCAAGGTAATATACAAAGGGAATAGTTAGAGAACAATATATATATCTTGAAAAGGCAGCATCAATTAAAAATTCAACAGAAATATCAAAGAAAGTAGAATCAAAAGGCCAATATTTTTAAAGTAGAAAAAAGGCATATTTCTTAAATAATAAATGACAATCTGGAGGTCCATCATCTGGCTAACATAAATTCAAGAAAAAAAGAAGAGAAAAAAATTTTAAAGGGGAATTATCAGAGAAAAGTGCATGGAAATTTCTCAGAATTGAAGACCCATTGGTGTTCAGAACAATTTAAAAGAAGGGAAAAAGGATCCACACTAAGGCTTATCATCATAAAATGCCTGAAACTAGAATAAATTAAAATCAAAATATTCCCATGGAGACAATAACATGTCACACATAAAGGAAGGAGAAGTAGAATGGAAATTGACATCTTAACCAAAGCTAAAAACTACATAAGAATAGAGTAATTCCTTTTAAATTCTGAAAAAAATTCCAACATAGGATTTTATGTATGTATGTATGTATGTATGTATGTATGTATTTATTTATTTATTTATTTTGAGATGGAGTTTTGCTCTTGTCACCCAGGTTGGAACACAGTGGCGTGATCTCAGCTCACTGCAGCCTCCACCTCCGGGTTCAAGTGATTCTCCTGCCTCAGCCTCCTGAGTAGCTGGGATTACAGGCATCTGCCACCACATCAGGCTAATTTTTTGCATTCTTAGTAGAGATGGGGTTTTATCATATTGGTCAGGCTGCCAACATAGGATTTTACATCTAGTCAAACTGTCTATCAAATATGAGAGTAGAATAAATACATTTTCAGACACGTTAGCTTTCAAACCACAGTGGACCTTTGAACAACACAGGAGTTAAAGCTGCTGAACTCTGTGCAGCCAAAAATCTGCATTTAACTTTTCACTCCCCAAAACTTCACTATGAATAGCGTACTGTTGGCCTTACTGGTAACATAAATAATCAATTAACACATATGTTGTATGGTATATGCATTATATACTGTGATCGTACAATAAAGTAAGCTAGAGAAAAGAAAATGTTAATAAGAAAATCATAAAGAAGAGAAAATCTATGTATTATCCATTAAGTTGAGGTGGATCATCATGAAAATCTTCATTCTCATCGTCTTCACATGAGCAGGCTGAGGAAAAGGAGGACAAACAGAAGGAGTTGGTCTTGCTGCCTCAGAGGTGGTAGAGGCAGAAAAAAAATCCACTTATTAGTGAATCCACAGAGTTCAAACGTGTGTTGTTCAAGAGTCAACTATACTTACTGTTCAAGTACCTTTTTGTTTTTTTTTGAGACGGAGTCTCGCTCTGTCACCCAGGCTGGAGTGCAGTGGCCGGATCTCAGCTCACTGCAAGCTCCGCCTCCCGGGTTTAAGCCATTCTCCTGCCTCAGCCTCCCGAGTAGCTGGGACTACAGGCAGCCGCCACCTCGCCCGGCTAGTTTTTTTGTATTTTTTTTAGTAGAGACAGGGTTTCACCGTGTTAGCCAGGATGGTCTCGATCTGCTGACCTCGTGATCCGCCCGTCTCGGCCTCCCAAAGTGCTGGGATTACAGACTTGAGCCACCGCGCCCGGCCTCAGGCACCTTTTCTTAGTCAACTATTCTAGCATCTCAAAATGTGTTCCATCAAAACAAGAAGATAATCAAGAAAGAAGAGCAAGAATCCAGAAAGAGTGGGTTTGTCATGAAGAAGGGAGAAAGGAAAAGGGAAATCCTAGCCTGAGAGCAGCATACCTGGCCTGACACACAAACTGGTGAAACTCGAGCAGGAAAATGGAGCAATACCTCCAGTGGGAACAAATAAGTAGAGGATCTGTGTTTGACCCTCTAAGAAAGAGGACTCAAAAGTCATTTGATAATTTTTGAAAAATTTAAGAAAATTAATAATAGGGACATAAAAGTTATGCAAAATTAATTTTAAAAAATCATTTAAATCTAGAAGAAAACAAAATATTGCACAAGAAAGGTAATTGGAACATAGTGCTTGACCTGGCTCATGAGCAAATAATAATTACTTAGCATTTATTAGGCAAACATTGAATTTTGCTTTCTGAACTATTTTGAAATTATTGGGTGAATGAAATAATGCAAAGTAGATGGTGAAGACATTTGGGTGTTAAGTCTTCATTATAGAAGACAATGAAGAATACTTAAAATTAATAAACCAATACATAGAAATATTAAGGTGTTACTGGAATTAAGAGGAGGAAAAGGAAGAGGGTTGCTGTTGTTTACATTTAAGTCTTATTTATTATTATTATTTATTTGATTTGATTTTTCAGTTTCTTTTTCCCTCAACTTTTATTTTAAACCTGGGGTACATGTGCAGGATTTGCTGGTTTGTTACATAGGAAACATGTACCATGGTGGTTTGCCGCACAGATCATCCCATCACCCAGGTATTAAGCCCAGCATCCATTAGCTATTCTTCCTGATGCTCTCCTTCCCTGAACCTAACAGGCCCCAATGTGTGTTGTTCCCCTTAATGTGCCCATGTTCTCATCTTTCAGCTCCCACTTATAAGTAAGAACATGTGTTTGCTTTTCTGTTTCTGCTTTAGTTTACAGAGAATAATGGTTTCCAGCTCCAACCATGTCCCCGCAAAGGACATGATCTCATTCCTTTTTATAGTTGTATAGTATTCCATAGTGCATATGTGCTAGTTTTTAATCCAGTCTGTCCTGGCATTATGTAGATAAAATTAATAGCTTTTATAAAGATAAGGAAAAATAAGTCTTTCAATTTAAAGAAATAGAGTCTAAATCCCCGCTCTTCTACTTATTAACTGTATACTGACAGACAAGGTATTTTCTTTCTACAGTCTCAGTCTGAGGTATTTAAAATGAAGAAAATAATAGTAGTTACCATGTATAGCATTTATAACTTGCTACAGTAAACACTTAATACATTATTTAGCTTAATCATCACAAAACTTCCATGACTTTTCCTGTTCTTTTTATCCCCATCTTTAATGAGAAAAACATGCATCACAGAAAGGTTGGATAATTTGTCCAAGTTCATGTAACAGGTAAGTGACAAAAATGGAATTTGAACTCAGGCAGCCAAATGGAAGAAATATGTCCAATCCTTGCTATTGCAAAGTTAATATGAATTTAAATAAGAGCACTTATTAGTGTATCATTACAAACAGTAAATGTTCAATAAATATTTGCAAATGAATGATGTTCATGTAACTTCTTCATATGCATAAAACACATATAATATACACATTATAATGCTAATGTATTGAACCCACACAGTTGTTAACAAGGCATTGCCAGGACTTTAGTGTATGATTTTGAAACATATTGAAATCTACAGACACACTATCACCAAGATCTCTGCAATTTAATAGATCCTACAATAATGACAGTTTTCTGTATTAGCTTATTCTGTGGCCTAATTTTTAAGAGTTTACATATTGTGAGGGCTATTTTTCATCCTGAAAGTCTGGGCAGGTCAAGAAATTTCTACTGTTACATAACAACCAGAAATTATGTTTTTAAAATATGTGCTTCAAGAAGGAAATGCCTTTGTCAGTTCTTCCTTCTCATCTTTTTACTGGATCAATTTCCCTATTGATTATGCTAATATGCCTCACATCAGACATGCCACCTAGAAGCTAGAATGTCTAGAATTGAAAGTCTGTGAGAGGGTATGAATGAATTTCTTATCACTCTGTTCAGGTTGGCCTTTTTACAATATTTTCATCAGTCTTTGAAGGAGAATCTTATCAAAACCAGTTTAGATTTTATTTCAGATTTTATTGAAACAAAATCAATAGTTAATTACCATATATCCATAAAAGTTTTGCCATTAGAGTTTTAAAAGCCTAAACGTCTCCAAGATCTTAAAGAATGGCAAAACATTCTTCAAGGTTTTAAAGATGAAAAGCCAGTAAGAAATATTTTGTTAGCCACACATAGTCTTAGAGCTCAAGAAAATTGGCTTTTAAAAAAGATTTAAAAGAAATGCTGAAAGGAGTTTGTTCACTGGCAAGACAAATTTGTTTAATGGGTCAGCCAGATTCAGGAAATTAAGTGGAAACAAAGAACTCTTAATTCTAAGTTCAGAGTTGTTTTCAACTATACCATATTGTCTGCTATTAAAAATAACTCAGTGAACATAATGAATTGTAGCATCAAATTAAAGATTACTAAACTTGAATATTGATAAATAGTATTATCACTGGTTGCTCGTATTTGTAACCATGATACCTTGTTCAGAAATCCCCGAAGCTTAAAACGGAAATCTGACTTTTAGCAAGGTTTCCATTACCAGACATGCAAACCAATTTCTCATTGCTGTTCACAAGTTATGAAACTCTAAAAATTGATTTTGTTTTCATTTGAGCTTAGAAGAGTTTGTTTTTTATGAAGAAAACAGAGCTAAGAAAATAAGCTTGATTTTAAAAGGATGAATATTAGGAAAGTTTACTTCACTTTTATGGGAATATCCACACTACCAGAAGTTTCTTTTAAACCCATCTTGGCATTGTTTATATGATGCACATTTTAATGCATACTCATTTTAATTCTTTCAGGCCAAAAAAAAAAATCTATAATTTTAGCCTAATACATTAGGTATACTGATCTTGAAGTAGTTTTTGCTTTACTTCTTGCTGGTTGTAAATGGCTGCTGTATTCTATTTTTTTTTAAAAATGGTTTATTTATTAACCTAAAGATTTATATATTACTCAGCAATTTTCACAATTATATCATGGGTCAGTTCTTTAATCTCATTCTGTCCTTAGTAAGAAAAGGATTATTATTTTTTCTAGCTGACTTTGCACCTGTACATTGCCATTATTATAAGCCATTATTTACCACTTATCTTAGTAGTCAAAGTCTAGTAGTGAACTACTATCCTTAAAAGAATGTAGATAATTTTAATCAATCAGGTTAAAATTTGCACTCCCAGCATCATTATGCAACTGTGATTATGCTTACCAAGAAACAAAAATAAAAAAAATAAATAAGACAAAATAAAAAAAGAAATTGTGCGTTTTCAAAATGTATCTGCTGTGAGACAACATGGAATAAATAGTGTAGGTAGAGTGACCATATCATTAGAATCGTATTTGAACATGCTTGATCATCCTGAATGGCTTCAGATAAATGAACACTGATATTTAAGCAAGTGATTCCTTTGCTCAAATGATTATAGAAAGAAGAAAATGAGAAACTGAAAAGAGTTCAAAAGGATGGTATTTGATTTGGTTCAGATTCCATCCAAGTATTGCCATTGTTACTGTTTGGGAACATCTCATGATGGGAGAATCTATTGACCAAAGAAGTGATAGGTTTAAAGTACTATCCTAACATAGAGCAGGTGGCTTGGGGATTCAGACTGTATATTGGCTTGTAGCTTTGTAACTTGGTGGTATTATTCATTTGAGGGAGACACAGGAGCAGTCCAGAGAAGCGTGAAGATTGCATCATAGTGCTCAACAGTATGCCTTTATAATTTGTATACAAGTCGATGGAAGAGCACTGAATCAGGAAAACTTAATTTTGACAGGTCTGATGTATAGTCTATTTTGGTTAACCAAAAGGAACACATACATTTACTACATTAGAGAAATTTCCATTATTTTTCTCTCAGCCATGAAAATCGATTTTTATGTGATTACACTCAGGGCTGCTTGATCTGCCTCTGACAGGACAAAATGGTTAGAGACAGTGGGTGGCGTAGCATGTGGGATACTGTGGTTTGGCTGGACTCTGTGACAAACTGGTCAGAGTGAAATTCAATTATCCATTAGGATAATTTGTGTGAAAACGAACGTAAGACAAAATACTCACTATGCTATATGTAAACTGTAAGAAAAAATGTTTTTTTCTTACAAGTAACCAGGTATATTCATCATTTCACTTTTGCTGTAAGTTTTATTTAGAAAAGTACAAGGATATCACTAGTTGTAACCCATAAATATATTTTATCTCTTTAATAAAGTTATTGAGCTTTTATATGTAAGGTGTTTAAGAAGTCTTTATTGAAATATAGAGTTTTTATTTTTGTAAAGTAATAATTAGAGACTATGTGGTAGCTGGCAATTTTATTTCTGAGCACCCCAATGAAAGGTGCTTTGCTACATATCTGGGATACAATCGTAAATGAAGTAGACAATACTTGTTCTCATGGAGTGTAAAATCTAGTTGGGAATTCAAACAAGTAAAGAGTGATTATAATAAAGTGTGACAAGTTCTATAATAAAAGAAACACAGTGTTTCATAGGAGCATCTAGAAGGGATGGCTAATCTAGTATAGTGTTCCAAGATTTACTGAAGGAAGTTATAACTAAATTGAGCCAAGGAGGAATGAATAGACTCTGTTTGGTAAAGGTTAGTAAGAAATGGAGACTTAAGATGAGGGTAGGGATCTGGGAGGAAGGAGGATATCCCAAATAGAAAATAGCATACTCGTGGTTCTAGAGGGAAGAGTGTACATGACAAAGAGAAACAAGATGAAGTATTTATACTGCCTGCAATGTAGAATGTGAGCAGAGGGATATTGAGCAGTAATGAGAAATAAGATCAGAATGTAAGCGATGGTCATTTTTTTGCGGGCACCATAGGAGAAAACTTTGACAAGGGGCTTGGACTTTTATCTGAAGGAAAGAGAGGTCATTGGATGGTTTCAAGCAGCAAATACATGTATTTAGACTTGCACTTTAACTACATGGAAAGCATGTAGTAGACGGGAATTAGATTGACAGGAGGAAGAAAGTTAAGGGATTGTTTAAGTAATATAGGCAGGAGATTAAGGTTGTCTTAACAGGAATATTGGGAATGGGGATGGAGAAAAGTAGCACATTGTAAATGTTTTTTGATTTTTTGTTTGTTCACTTGTTTGGAGGATAAATTTGCAGTCCTATAAATGTATATGTACAGATACATAAATGTATATGTATGTCCTATAAATTAGGACTGAAGACAAAATAAACTAAGGCCTACAAGCTAGGCAGAAACCACAGTTGCTGAAGTCCCCTGGGGAATTATTAATAGCAATGATGCCATTGGGAAATGGCAGGAGGTTGGGAAGGAGAAATGGAGTCCAGATTATCAGAAAGGTCTGAAATTCCCCCAAGTTTCTGGCATTCATTGGCTTCTAGCACAAAGCTTCCTAACCCTTAATTTATTTAAACTTTCGCTATTTAAGAAAAACATAGTTCAAGATTCCCAAAAGAGGAGAGCAAGCCATTATGTCTAAGGACCATCATAAAGGACAACTAAAATAAAATGAGAAATTAAGTCAAAAATCCCTGCAGTTGATGTAAATGTCAGACACAGAATATAAAAGAATATTCTATATGAGACACAATAAAACAAAAACTGCTGTCTTAAAGGTACTCAGTCAGAAGTGTATTAGAAATAAAAAGATACATTTTAGATTACATAACTTCTAAAATTAAACATATATTGGTTGAAATAAAAACTTTGACCAGATTAAACAACTCAATGGATACAGCTAAAGAGAGAATTAGAGAACTAGTGTACATATTCAACAGTAGTCAATAGGAAGCAGAGAGAAAAAAGATGGGAAATATGAATGAAAGGTTACAAGATATAAAGGATAATACAAGTAATATTAACAAACACATAATTTAATACCAGATAAAGAGAATAGAGGACAGGCAAAATGTAAAGAGATGAGAATCAATTTTCCAATATCAATGAAAATATATATCTATGAATCTAGGAATTGGAATGTTCCTCAAGCAAGATAAATAAAAGGAATCAAAATTGTAACATATTGTATTAAAACTTTGGAAGAATAAAAACAAAAAGAAAACTTTAAAAGCATTCTAAGAGACATAGTAATGTTCAGCAATGTTAGCTATTTTGCATATTGGTGTATTTAACTTATTAAACTGCTTCCTGAAACCCAGACTCATGAGCAGCTTGTGTACAGTTCACACACGATGATGCAAGTCAGGGGTTGAATAAGCTTCCTTTTCTTCTCTTGATTTATGTCTCTGAACTAGGCTCTCAGGTAACTGTTTCTATATGCTATCTCCTTCTGCCCTCTTGATAACTCTGTGAGGGGGATACTCACTTGAAAGAGGGAGATACTGGAGCTTGAGGGGCTTTTGTGATTTGCCAAAGGTCATACATCTAAGATGTAACATAATAGGGACAGAAATCCTGGACTTCCAATTCCACATTTATTTTCCTCTGAACACTGTCCCTTGTAGTGATTTGCCTTTTATTTCTTGTTCCTATGAGTCCTACATTAGAATGTTTTCAATGTATAAAGTAGAATATAATAATTGTTCATTCTAAAATAAAAATAATTTAAATAATTTAAAAATAGACAAAGAGAAATAACATATAACCAACAAATAGATAAATAGAGCATCATTGGAAGCCAGCAAGCAGTAGTGAGAGAGTTGCAGATGGAAATGACTGCTAACTTAGAATCATATCATCAGCAAAATCATTCTTGAAGGAAAGTGTGAAATAAATCATATGAAAATAAACCATATGAAAATAAACAAAAGTGAGACATTACCACAAAAAAGCTGAATGAAAGAAAATTCTAAAGAATATATTTAACATAGAAGGAAAATGAAACTAAAATGTGCCACATGTTTTGTATATTATTCGAGTCAAAAAGGGAGTGATCTAATTTAGAGAGTTCTATGGTTCTGAAATTATTACAAAAGAGGATTAAGATTTTGTTTAGTTTGTGGCTTACTAAAACTAAATTTGCATGATAAAATTTCAGGGGTATGCAAACCAAAAAGATGAAAAAATAAACAATAGTATGAGGAAAAAACATTAACTAAACTTTTTTAATGTAAGTAGCATGGTAATAGGGAGTCATGTATAAATTTAAAAGTAAGATGGTAGAAACAGACCCAATTATGTTTTAATAAAAAAATTATAAATGTATTATGATCATCAAGAAGAGACAGTGATTATGAATTTGGATTTTTAGAGTGTCACTATATGCTGTTTACAAAGACATGGCTAAAAATTAGACATGGAAAGGCGTAAAGTAAAATAATTTAAAAAATACAAAACAAATACTAACTTAAAAGAAAGCAGACATAATTATCTTAACAGAAGAAAAATATATCTGAAGGTCAAAAGTATGTTTATGGATATAAATTGTTATCAGATCAGGATAAAAGACTGTATTTACCGTGATTCTCTAACAATTCTATGTTTCTATGCTCCTAATAAAACTATCTCGAAATAAATAAATAAAATATTGATAAAGCTACTTCAAAAGTTAACAAATCCTTCATCCTTCTGTCAGATTTAACGTTTATCAACTCTTGATAGATAAATTGGAAAATATGAGTATAAATACAGAAAACTTGAAGACTATTAAGAATCTAGAATTAACAGACTTATATAAACTCCTTCAACCAAGAATAAGAAAATGTACATTATTCTGAAACACCTAAAGCATCTACAAAACCTGTGCACTGGGTCATAATATAGGTTTTAATACATTTCAAAATATGGTCAATATAAAAGGTCAAATCACAAGGCTATTAATGACGAAAGAGTTATTACACATACACACTTCTATTTAAGAGTGATAACTTATTATTCTTAAGTTGTTGTGACCAAATGTAGCAAAAGTACTGCATATTAAAGCTTTTACATAAAAGGGAATATACTAAGTGCTTATATATAAAAAAGAAAAGCTGAATATTAATGTGCTAAGTGTGCAACTAAAGAAGGTAGGCCATAATAAACCTAACAGCAGAATTAATAAAATATAAAATTACTTAAAATTATTTTTTAAACATAAAATGTTATTTTGAAGACATTAATAAAATGGATAAATATCCAGGAGGATTTATCAAAGAAAAAATGCCTAAATAAGTAATAATATAAATGAAAAGGGTGATATAACTGCAAATGCACAAAACTTAAAAAGGTATTAAATAAGAAAGAAGTGTTGGGAATGAGGTTCTTAATCAATAACTATGCCATTCAATGGGTTCTGAAACACATTATGAAAAAGAGGCTTGGGAAAGTATGTTCAGACATTGGATTTGTGGGGCTTTCTGAGTCAATCAAATAGTTGTATCAAATAGCCAGTTTACATACGAGTTTGAAATTCAAGAGAAAGAGCTACAGGTAGAGGCAATAAAAAAATAGGTAAACTGTATTAAGCACTTTTTAACATGTCACTGATTCTCTTAAATAATGTACACATGCTTACTTAGAGTATAAAACAAATAATTTTCAACAATTTGTTATAGTAAACTTATCTGAAGCTTAGACTAGTTAAATCATTTCTCTATCAGATATCCAGAAAGTAGCAAAGTAAGAATTCAAACCTTGAGCACAGGTCTCCTATCCTTAAAATTTATGTTTTTAAACACTGTCCCACTCTTCTTCATCTGAGCTGGAGATTTATAGATTGGGACCTATCAGGTTATAGATGGAAATTGGGGCCTTGAAGGCAGAAAATTTTAGCCAGAGAAATTATTTAAAATATGAAGGTAAAAGAGTTTAGGGCAGCGTTCTGAAAATTGCCAATCATTAAAGGGTAAGCCAAGGAGAAAGAGGAGCTCACAAAAGAGACAAAAATGAAAGGGTCAGAGAAGTATAAGGTAAGAAAGGAGAGTGCAGTAACAGAAAAGTCATAGGGACAGGGCATTTCAAGAAAGAAGAAGCAGTCAATAGTGTCAAACTCTGCCAAGTGTTCAGGTAGATAAGGCCTGGAAATTATTTATTGGATTTAACTACAAGGTCATCATCGCTGACATTGACAAGAGCAGGTTCGGCAGAGTTGGAAAAGCAGAATCCAGATTTTGGAAGGTTGTGGAGTGAAAAGGAGAAACAGAAGCAGAGACCAAATTCAGACTTCCCTGATAAGTTTGATTGCGAATGGGAAGAGAAAAATATGTGAGCTACTGAAGAAAAACATGGAGTGAGTGTGTAAATGCTGGTTAGAAGTGAATATAATAGTAGGTTTGAAATATACAGGAGTGCAGAAATGATTTGTCAAACACTTTTATTGTGCTTACTGTTCTAAGGTCTTTATAAATATTATTGTTTTCAATTCTCACCACAACTCTATGAAATAGACATATTTCATATCCCCATTTTATATGTAAAATACAAGCCTGAATAGGATAAGTCACCTGTTCATTGTCACACAGTCGTTTATTGAGAAGCCATGGTTCAAATCCAGGCTGTGACTGACAACATTAAACCAATTACCTATGGATAAGCAAGAAAGCAAAGTCTCTGAGAAGGAGCCATAGGGATTCAGCAAACAAGTTGAGAGGTGAGCTTTGGATGGGAGAGGAAACATTTATTACATTGCAATTAAATGAAAGACACAATATCGTGCAGAAGCAAATATGCTCGATGCTGTGGTAGCTGAAAGTTCAGGGATTTTTCATTAAAAGGATTCTGTTCTTACAGTGAGGCTGTCATTTAAGGACATCTGTGAGAGATGATGGGGATAGAGATTTGATGCAAATGGAGATGGTTTGACATGTCTCATAGAGAAATGGAAAATTGAGTTTATTATGCACACAGTAGGACTGCAGGGCAGCTACAAAAATCATCTTATATTAATGACTACAAAGTATTGACAATAGCATTATGAAAGGTTGTATGTTATTCTTCTTTCAGCTTAGAAGCTCAGGGCAATACTTTTCAAAGAGGCCTTAAGCATTACCCATGAGAAAAAATGTAAATGATTATAAAATAATGGAATTGAGACTATTGGCAAAAGGGTAATTTGAAGTGATGAGACTTGGAATCCAAGCTGGGTATAAAAGTCAGTGAAGAAAGAAATGAGAGTAGAGACATAAATGCCCCAGGGCAGTGGTTCTTAACCTGCCTACACAGTGCTTGGCTTTACTAGAGCCTAAATGTGAAGTGTAGAGATTGTAAAATAATTAGTCTTTCATAGGACAAAAAAGCATCCACATTGTCTTAAAAACCCTCAGGTGACTTGAATGTATGCCAGTCAATGCCTTCGGTGTTCCAATTAGGTAGAAGAAGTGATGCAAGAGAGTTGAGTTGAGGAGCTGCAGGAATGGGGGGATTGGGAAAGAGAGTGAAACCATTGAGTTAATGATTTCAGAGATACGACTTTTTCTGATGAGGATAAAATTTAAGTGACAGCCAACTTATGGCTCAAGTTTGTGGCAATGGCCCGTAATGTACGCATCCTGTGTGGCTCAAGAGTTACCCTGTATAATAGTGGGAATTTGATGAAAAGGAAGAGTGAGAATTAAGGGTCAAGGTCTTCAGTTGAATGAGAAGATTAACTCAGATGTTTGTGGATGATTCCAGGAAGGAATACAGATGATTTAGCCAGATGGCATGTACTTCAAATCAGTAGATTTTAGTTTCACTTTTTTTTTTTAATGGAGGTTAATGCATAAGTCAGAAGAAGCACGATAAGGGTATTAGGATTCTCAGGTTATATCTTGAGATGTTTTCAAAAGTGTACAAACAGGAGCTGCCATTTAAAAGAGAAAGTGGAATCCTCCAGAATGGGATAAATTGCAGTTAAGATGGAGAAAAAAAATTAAGATCTGAAAAAAAATTTTGGATATGTAGCTTTATAAAAAGTATGGAGGATTAATCGGGAAAGGAAGGAAATAAAGACTAGTTATTAACAAGAAATTAATGGGATGAGAATTTTTGGAAGGGTAGATAATTGGACAGATTTAAACATTCACATTGAAATCAGATAAGGCATAGAAGCACCTTACCACATAATGTTTCCAATAATTTTAAGGGCATTTTTTTATAATTGCATTTTGTGTCATCTATTGTATTGTCCAGGGAAATAATCTATCTATTAATATAATGAACATAATAAGCCATTATGCTTAAATGTTGGGGGGGCGCAGTCCATTCCATCATCTTCTACTATTTATTTAATATAATACTAGGCAAAATTTGTAGTGTTTTCTTAAGGATCTTTATATCTATAATCTTAAACACAGTCACTCTATGATGTATTTTTGTATGCTAGTTTTGAAGGTTTATAGATCAATCTTTTCTAAGCTTCATAAAGTATTATCTATGTTCTAAAACAGTTTAAATAAGAAAAGAATAATTTTGACATAACTTTTTCATAAAATCATCTAAACCATCTTCCACTCTCACAGTTTTGGGAGATAATTTTAAAATTCTGTAATCGTAATTGGTCTTACATGATTCTCACGTTTTAAGTTAATTTTGATAATTCATATAATTTTAAATATATTTTGCAATTTGTTTTCTAATTTTAGTTTATAGTAATTTTACATTAAAATAACGTTGTGTTTTTAATCTAATCCTTCTTACTTTGAATGTTTCATAGGTAATTTCCCTCACTTTTATTTCCTTTCTCAATTAACATTGCAAGGCTTGACTATTGTATTTTTTCAAATCATATTTTACATGCATTTTTCATTATTGTATCTCTTGTTTATATAATTCATTCCCTTCTATTTCTTTTTATTAACACCTTTATCTTACTTTACTCATTTAATTTTTCATTTGCTTTGTTATGAGTTCTTGATCTGAACATTCACTTTAAAAAATATCCATTATTTCTTGCTTAAAATATGTGCATGTAGGTTTATATATTTCTCCATAGATGGAGATTTGCTGCATTTTATTAATATAATATGTGGTACTCTCACTGACATTGCATTCTATGTCACTGTCAAGGCAAATTTAATTTGTAATGACCTCAGAGTTCTTTATGATATTTTAATTTATTTTTCTAGCATTTTAAACATACATTTTTCTTATTAATATCTAATTTTGTTGCATTATCATATAGTATGGTTCATGGACTTTTAAAAAAATTCACCTAGTTTTTCGATGGTGACCCACTATATGTTCAGTTCTTCTAAAAGATTTGTGATGATTAGCAAGGTTTAGCAAATTAGCAAATTTGCTATTTGTAGGGTAGAATGTTTAGCCTAAACATATACTATATTACATATAATAAAGTAGGATATAATAAAATGTTATGACATATAGTAATATATAACAGCTCACAAAAGTATATGTAGTATATAGTATAAATTCATAGCTTTTATATCCTGATTAACTTTGGCTAATAAGATTTGCCAGAGACTTAAATGAGTGTGCTATTGACTCCCATTAATATTATATTTTAACTACACTTCCATGTATTTGGAGCCAATTTTATTTGATAGCTGACATTTATATTATTATAAATTATACTTATTGCTATAAAATGACTATTTTTTCTTATAAAATGCTTTTGCCTTAAATTTTTTTTGATGGATATTAATATTGTGACCTCTGCTTATCTGCAATTTCGGTATGCCTGAAAATATATTTACTCCTGCTTTGTTTATAATCATGTAGTTCCACTTAGCTTTAAGTGTTTCATTTTAAATTCAAGCCATCGGGCAAGGCTTGCCATTCTGCCAGGGCGCTTGCGACCGAGTCTCCGAGCCTTTGCTCTGTTGCTCCTGCAATCTACAGGATTCTCTTTTGAGGTTTCCTTGTACTGCAAACTTCCCTTACAATACTAATTTTGTCAACTTCCATCCTTAGCCATATTTTCTGTACTTCCTTCACATTTTTCTCAAAGCCACTATATTATGGCATTCATATTTTACATATGCCTTCTCACAGTAACTCTGTATTCTTTGAGGATAGGAATGGTGACTTAAAAAAAAAAATCTGAAGTATCCAATAATAGAGGACAATTAATGCTTTATGCCAGCAGTAACTGGATTATATATATTCTATTTTATCTCATACATTACATTTACACATGAATTGTGTATTATATATATATATTACACATATATATAAACTCTTCAATCTTTATATGTATACATAGTGTGTGCAAACACCCCCACACACAGACATATACACATATACTCTTCCATCCATTGATCTCTCTACCATCTATTCATATATCGACTCCTCTAAATTATTTTCCAATCCAGAAAGCTCTCTATGAAGACATATTTGTATAATGAAAAGTTTTACTTTTTGTCTCAGGAGACAAAATTTTCGGGGAATCTTTTGTTTCTTATAGTATTCTCCTTCTTTTATTATTGTTTTCCAGAGAAATTATCTATTTTCTTTATTAAAAACATATCAAGCCATGAATATTTCCTACTCTATTATTTTCTAAGCCATTTATGAAATCAAGAAACTTCTACTTATAAGTAAAAAATCCTTATTGCCAACTTATTTAATCTGAATCTTTTTTTTTTTTTTNNT
>NW_016804139.1:2534707-2553238 GCF_001698545.2 Rhinopithecus bieti
GGTTTGCCAGTATTTTATTGAGAATTTTTGCATCAATGTTCATCAGGGATATTGGTCTAAAATTCTCTTTTTTTGTTGTGTCTCTGCCAGGCTTTGGTATCAGGATGATGTTGGCCTCATAAAATGAGTTAGGGAGGATTCCCTCTTTTTCTATTGATTGGAATAGTTTCAGAAGGAATGGTACCAGCTCCTCCTTGTACCTCTGGTAGAATTCAGCTGTGAATCCATCTGGTCCTGGACTTTTTTTGGTTGGTAGGCTATTAATTGTTGCCTCAATTTCAGAGCCTGCTATTGGTCTATTCAGGGATTCAACTTCTTCCTGGTTTAGTCTTGGATATCTGAATCTTATGTGGACTTAGTATATAGTATTAGATATAAAATTCCTGAGACAAGTTTCTATAGTTGATAGGCACTTATTCAGGTCTTCAAATAAGGTAAATGAAGAAACCAGCCAACAAAATTCTGTAAACATCAAACCTGAATGAACTGTTTTAATATCCAATAAATATTGATTTTATGTTGTGCAACTGTACTACTCTTTTAAATTAAAAATATTGTTTGGTCTCTCAATACCCATATCAATGGATATGTTTTCCTTTGATAGACACATATTAACATTAATGAAAATTATGTTCTGGATTAAAAACAAAAAGGAAATTATCTCCTTAAAGTTATACATTTTGTACTGCATGCAAATCACATCATTGAATAGGAGTTTGTTCATTCAATTTTGTTTGTGTGCCTATAAATGTATCCCTTGATATTAAGAGTTTTTATGTATCATATGTATCTTTGGGCCATTTTTACATTTTGACTCCTTAGGGGTTTTCTTTTATCTACCCCATTCTGCATATTTGGAAAGATATAAATATACTAGATGGCACTATCATGTTTACCTGTGGTTTGACAGTAAGTATCATCCAGTAGATTCATTCCCTCTGCTAACATTTCCTGTTCCTTCTGTTGACCCAGGTAGATAGATATGGTCTGGCTCAGTTGACAATAGTGTAAACTATTTCAAGTCTTGTAGTAAAGAATGCTAGAAATCACAGGCTTTGGAACACAGTAGAAATAACTCTCTTTTTGTATTCTAGTCCTGGTGTTGTCACTAATTGTGTGAACTTGCATGAGTCTCAAACTCTTTACCCCTGAGTCTCAGACTCTTCAACAGATTAAATAAGAAGGTTGTAATGGAGAAATTGGAATCTCAATAGGGTTTTCAGAGAGAATACAATGAGAAAACTAGTGACAGGTAAGTGGAGGTGTTCTAGGCCTAGAGGAGGGAAGAAGAGTGCTACAAGGTAGAATTTCACTGGGGATATTAACCAATGTGTTTAGTAATGAAAAATAAGGTAACATATGTTACTGTGGGCCAAGCTGTGGAAATGTGAAATATCACATTAAGTTTTTTAACCTGGCTTATTTATATACCCATATTTATCCTTTCATATTTTTTGGACTTTGGCTTAATTTGCCTTTCACTTTCACCTATATCTTGTTCGACCTTTTCTTATTCATTTGCACTAACGTTGTTTGCTTTGCTTTGCACTTTTTCCAGTATTTCAGCTCCACAGTTCTGATGTCTACCTTTCCTCAGACACAAAAGAAAGAACTGTAACAAGTCACAGGTATCCTCGATGTTCAAAATACGTTGTTGCTGAAAATTTAAAAGGATTTTTCCAACAACATCCAATGAATTTATCCAATATCTCCCCGTAATGGCATATAAATAAATGTACAATTTATTGTGTTATATTTGCTGAAGAGAAATCTGTCAAATGAGGATGTCTAGAGAGAGTAATAATGTTTTTATTCATCCATAAACTCACCAATCCATTTATTCATTAAACTGATATTTATAGAGCCTTTTCTGTGTGACAGCCACTACGCTATGGGCTAGAGACATCGTCCTCGTCT
This sequence comes from Rhinopithecus bieti, assembly GCF_001698545.2. Lineage (NCBI taxonomy): Eukaryota > Metazoa > Chordata > Mammalia > Primates > Cercopithecidae > Rhinopithecus > Rhinopithecus bieti. The sequence goes on from NW_016804139.1 coordinate 2,536,625, forward strand.
TCTAGACACTTAAGATCTAATATGGGAAACGCACAGTAGACAAGCAAACACTGACTTAAATATATAATTATAAATTGTGATAGATGCTATAGAGGAAAGAGCGACCTGCTATGATAGACTACCGGGGTGGACATAATTTACACGGGGTAGTCAGCACAGGCTTTGATGAAAAGTGTTTTCTTAATTACAAGCCATGGCTTTAACTTCAAGATAAGTAATTGTTGGGAAATACTCGTCTCTCTTTGGCAACTATACTGACTGTCATTTTGCAAATCAAGCATTAGGCCATTTTCCTTTTTTTTTTTTTTGGTGATTTTTGGACTTTCATTCATTCATTGGTTTGATTCAATTCAACTTGCAGTGGAAGTATACCAAGGATCATCGTAATTTGGAGTTTTGAACTCAATATAGACAAGCACATCTTTTTGTTTTTTTAATATTCAGTAAAAATTTTTAGTCAGGACCTCTATTTATTCCTAAGAATTAATAACATGCAATACCTGCTTAGGCTTGTAGTTCGTTTTTAGTGCCATAATTACACAAACAATTGAACAGGAATTTGAGTTTCTATGCACTCCCATTTTATTTATATTATTTCTACAGTTCTGCAAAATAGTTACTACTACTATTTGGTTTTGGCTGATAAGACTGAATCAAGACATTGTAGCAACCTTCTAAGATCAACAGTGCAAAAAATGGTAATGTAAAAAGTTAAATGACTGGCTGAGTGTGGTGGCTCATGCCTATAATCCTAGCACTTTTGGAAGCTAAGGCAGGTGGATCATGAGGTCAGGAGTTTGAGACCGAACTGGCCAACATGGTGAAACCCTGTCTCTACTAACAATACAAAAAAAACAAAAAACCAAAAAATTAGCCAGATGGTGTGGAGTGTGCCTGTAATCCCAGTTACTCCAGAGGTTGAGGCAGGAGAATTCCTTAAACCTGGGAGGTAGTGGTTGCAGTGAGCCAAGATCATGCCACTGCCCTCCAGCCTGGGTGACAGAGCAAGACTCCATCGGCGGGCGGGGGGGGGGGGGGGGAGGGAAATAATTAGCTATCTAAACTGCTAGGTCTGTATTCTTTCTACTCACTTTGGTTGCTAAGTACTTCACATTTTGTGTGTAAATTTTCTTTCTTTCTTTTTTTTTTTTTGAGACAGGGTCTTGCTCTGTTGCCTAGGCTGGAAATGCAGTAGCATGATCTTGGCTCACTGTAGCCTCTGGCTCCCAGGTTCAAGTGATTCTCCTGCCTCAGCCTCCTGAGTAGCTGGGATTACAAACATCTACCATCATGCCTGGCTAATTTTTGTATTTTTAGTAGAGACAAGATTGCACCATGTTGGCCAGAGTGGTCTTGAACTCCTGACCTCAGGTGATCCACCCGCCTCGGGCTCCCAAAGTGCTGAGATTACAGGTGTGAGTCACTATGCGCAGCCTTTTGTGTAAACTTTAGAAATGACCATTGTGGGTTGAATTGCATCTCCCCAAAATATATGTTGAATTCCCAACCACTAGGGCCTCAGAATGTGACAATATTTGGAAATGGGGTCATTCTAGACCTAAGTGATTAAGATCAGGTCATCCTGGAGTAGTGTGGGCCTTTCATTCAATATGACTATTTTCCTTATAAAAAGATAATAGAAAAACAGAAAATAGTAAAACATGAGGAGAGAACACCATATAATGACAGAGGCAAAAATTACTGTGTGCAGCTGCATGTCAAGAAATTCCAAAGATTGACAGCAACTCACCAGGAGCTAGAGGAGGCAAGAAAGGATTCATTCCCACAGGTTTCAGAAGGAGAATGACCCTTACTCTTTGACGTAGAAGCTGATTTTTTGGAGTAAAGGTATCTAGAAAGAAGAGAAGACTATCTAATAGTAGTACATAGTGGACTATGTATACTATATATACTATATATAGTCTATATAGACTATATATAGATATATATAGACTATGTATACTATGTATACTATATATACTATAGTATACATAGTCTACTATGTACTACTATTAGTAGTACGTGGGGAGACATATTCAAGTCAAATGCTCCTGGGAACTTGCCCACTTCTTCATCAGTTGCCTTATTATGCTTAGAGTGGGGCAGCCACCACTTCAATTTTGCCAGACGTGACTCTGCAATAGGTGTCTTCGTCGTTACCCCATTGGGAATGGCAAACACAGGGAACTCCTTCCTTCTGGTATAAGGCAGAACACTTAACCTTGTATGTGAATACGAGTATGCTTAATTAAGTAAATTTGATTTTTGTCAACAATACATTATTTTTCAGGGTCATATATTAATTTCTTTATTCACATGTCATTTAAATAATTCTTTCCTGCCCATCTCTCTCACTCTCAGTTCCTATTACTTCTTATCTTGTCATTATAGCTTAACATTATAATTCTTTTATTTCCTTTCCTCTTTCTCTTCCTCCTGCCTTCCCTCCCTTTTTTGCTTCCATCCTTCCATTCATCCTTTCTTCCTTCCCTCCTTTCTTTTCTTCCTTCTTTCCTTCTTTCTTTCTCCTATTTTCTTATCTTGTCTTATTCAGGACTGAATCCCTAGCATCTTGAATAGTGCCTGATTCTGCAATAATAATATACTCAAGAAACACTGGTTAAATAAATAAGTGTAAATATGTACATTGTTAGGGGAAGACATATACATCGTTATGTTCCATTAAACTATAAACTGCCAGAAACATTACTTTATAGGAACTTGAAACAATAAGACCATGAAAAAGTTCAAACAATCTAGCAAAGAGTTTACACCAGCCATGAGATATTGACAGCAAAAATAATGTTTATGATGCTTTTGAGCAACATAGATGAACCAAGCATCTTATAGGCCGATGGTAAGTAACTCACACAATAATGTTACCCTCGGTGAACAAAAATGCCCACAGACTTGTGACTAGGGCTCAAGTTTGGGCAAAATGAGAAAAGTGGGTAGACTTGAAAGAAATACAACTTATTTTAATATGATTCTTACCTTGAGTTCCCATGTATTTAAAAGTATTTTTCTGGAAGGTTTCAAAAGATTGTCAAAATGATCCATGGCACAAAAGAGGTAAAAACCTCTGACCTACAGTGACCTCTGATGGTGGTGACGGGCAGCCCTAATGATGTATATATCTGTGCCTCTAGTGAAGGCATAAGACTGAAGTAAAGCACTGCAAAGGGTTTTGATAATTTTAAATCAGAGATGTAAAGCAAATGGGTAATGTGCTATTATTGTCAGCTTAAAGGATATGGTTTTAGAAATTACAGCATTTTCCCCAAGTAGTCTTGGCTGAGATGGAGGTCCTCTCTGTCCTCTTTTGTCAAGTTAGACTTGATAGATATTTCCAGCTATTCATTAAATAATATCTAAATCATAAAGCAATAACCATCATATGACTCTCACATAACTATCTGTTTCTCAAAGAATTATAGCGCTGATGGCTTTTAATGGCCATTTACAATGCCAGAATACTCTTAGGTGATCTCCAGTGGAATCAGTCCAAATTGGTTACCCAGTGGAATTGATCTTTAGTTAAAGGTCAAATTCAATTTTACCTTCAAAATTGAGGAGACTTGGATGTGAAGGTTGCCCCTTGATAATAATCTTCAGTGTAAAATTCTTTCTGTATTCATTTTAAAAATCTTTAGGTTAAAGACAGAGGAATAATGTCATCTTCTACCACCCCCCAGTTTCAAAAGGATTGACAGATTGACATGGAGACTATCAAATAGAGATTCAAGTCATCACTTCATTCTATATAAAGCTCTTTAGAGAAAGTCTCTATGGAACTGCAGCAAGCTAGACTTGCTAACACTTCACCAGATATTTAAGTCTACTCATCTAGTCAAACACAATTGAACAGACATAGACATCCCGCTGAGGGGTTGACTCTTTAAAACTTACATTACAAAGAATTAGAAAACGCATTTCCCCCCCTGTAAGTAAGGTGGGTCCCAAAATAAGAGGACAAAGGGGGTGGCTAAGCTAAGAATACCCAGTTGCTTTTTTCCCCAACTCATCTGTCAAACGATATGCTGCTATGGAATGAGAGAGACCAGAAGTCCCGCCACATGACAAAAAACAGTGAAACATGAATAGTCATTTCAATCTTATTATGTCCAATGCTGTGATCCTAACCTTCCTACCATCCTCCCTCTAACCTAATTTCCTTTCAGTCTTTCCATGTCTTTAAGTGGCAACTGCATGCTTGGCACCTATTTTTTTTTTTTTTTTTTTACAAATCCTACCTCACAGCAGGTCTATGTGCTTCAAATCCTGCTACCTAGAGCTTACTCCCAATACTTGCCATCCAGAACTTAGTCTCGGTAATTTGAGTAATTACGTTAAAGCAATGGTCAGATCTTGCTGCTCCTCTGCACAAAACCTTTCAGTGGCTCTCATTGTACTCAGAATGTAAACCCAAATTATCATTTTAATTTGCCTGGGTTATTGCTGTTAACTTTAAAAATAAGTTTTATTTACACCAGTGTTTATAAGGTCCTTTTTAGTCTTTAACCTGTTAATTCTCTCAAGTCCTTTTCTAATACCTTCTTGATACTGTCGCAGCCTCTCCAGCCTCCCAGTGGCTTCTTAAACCCCCAGGTGTGCCTACCCTATGGCCTTTGCTCTTGCTGTGCTCTCCATCTAAAGACCTGGTCACCTAAATATCTTCTTGTCTGATTCTCTCTCTTCCCTGACATGCTTGTTCAAATGTCATCTATTCAAGGAGGCAGATTCTGGCCATTTATTACTTTAACCAAGTTGCTCTTCCTTACCCCAGCCCTTTTCTTATTTTTTTTTTTCCCATAGCATGGAACAACTTGTAACATACTCTGTACTCTATTTTTTTCAATGTTTACTGCCTACATATCAGCATTATATTTCAAATCCTATAAGGGCAGGAATCTCTTTTTTGTTCACGATTCTATCTTGAGTACCTAGCATAATACCAACCCATAGTAAACACTCAATAAATATGTTTTGAATGAATTAATCTATCAGAAAATCATGTTGAATGTACCTTCAAAATATAACTTGAATCTCTATCATATCACATTGTCACAAACTCCTTTACCACTAACTTGGTCTTAGCCATCATTTTAATTTGCCTGCATTGTTGCTATTAACTTCCTAAATAAGTTTTAATCTACACTTTTTCTTGCCCTCCTTCCCTCCTTTAGTCTATTCAAATACACGCACATACACACACACACTGCACGTACACCACAAATCAAACAAATGCAACAACCAAAACACACACACACACCACACACACTGCACATACACCACAAATCAAACAAATGCAACAACCACGATTGTAAGCTATAAGTCAGATAGTGTCAGAGCCCCAAGTCCTCTAGTGTGCTCCTTTTTGTTTTTTACTGTGAGTAGAATCCACAGTCTTTCTACTGGCTTTTAGGTCCTGCGGGATCTACCTTCCTCACCTGTTCTCCTGCCTGACTCACTTCACTACATCATGCTGGAGTCTTCATGGCTCCTTGAAAACGCCAGGCTCACTTTTGTCTTGGGCCATCTGCCTCTACTATTCTCTCTGCTTAGTATGCCTTTTTCCCCAAAAAAGCTTCATGGCTAGCTCCTTACAGCTTTGATATATTTGTTGAAATGTAACTTTCTCAGTGGAGCCTTCATGACCACCCCCACTTTAAATTCTCCCTACACCCCAACATTGTTATCTTTATTTTTTCTTCATAATACTAACTGCTATATCTAATATGATGTTGCATATTTATTTTGTTCATTGTCATCTCCGACTGGGGTGTAATCTTCATAAGAACAATTGTTTTCCTCTATTTTGTTCACTGGATGTCCCCATGGTCTATGAGAGTGCCTGGCACATGATAGGCACTCAATTAATAACTGCAGGGAGAACAAAATGAAGCATGTACTCTTGGCATTTGGAAATGCTCAAAGGAAATACATGTGTATTAGCTCCCCAGCAAGAAACAAATGACACATTTGAACTAATTTGAGCAGAGTTTCATAGGAGGACTATTTTCAAAGGTGAGGGAAGGGTATAGGGAGCCCACATAAGAGAGTATTTTATTCCCAGGCTAGAATCATTGCCAACCTCCCTTTATTCTTTTAAATGAAATCCAGAAAACAAGAGAGCCCTTTGATGTGGTCAGTCTTACTGGCATCATGCAGTTGGAAGGAGGAGGCAGAGTAAACCCAAAGGGACAAACATGATATTTGGAATAATACTGTTGGCGATTTTTCATGGTATGACTGAAAGAGGGTCAACAACATCTGACCGCTGTTCATATTCTCTCTCTCTCTCTGTGCATAAATGTATGGGTGGATATTTATATATACATATGTATGCGTATATATAAATAAAAATATATGTTTTCTATAATATAATTAAATTCTCTAGAAATGCATTCACCAATTACCACTATTTACCCAACTTAAAGGCTAAAGTTTTGCTTATCTTCTAAGACTGACCTTAGGTGCCATCCTGTACAAGACTTCCTGGATTCCTAGTAGCATTGGTTAGTTTGGTGCCATGGACTGGAGGTGGAGGTATTCATTTAATAGGTCATTATGATGTAAAATTGATGACTTTGTGAGGAATTGTATATGACGTTCACAAATAAATAGTATCAAGTGATTGGAATATTGGGAAGGTAATAGTTAAGGAAAAGTGGTAGAGCATAACAGTGGGTCACTTCAGGTAAGATGGGGAGAACATCTCTGAAGAAGTGATCTTTGATCTTAGATCTGAATGATGGATGGGAAACCATGTCAGGGAAGTGCCAGAGAGAGAGAACATTTTAGGCAAAGAGAAGAGTGAGTATACGGATAAGTTTGGTTAATAACATTCTCAGTGGACTCATAACATAGGGAGGGATATCCAGAGAGGAGGAGACAAGGTATAAAAGTAGGCAGGGACCAACTAGATGATTTGTGACTTCATAGGTCATTGAAGGAGTTGGTATTTTATTCGAAATACAGGAAGAAGCCATTACATGGCTCTGAACCTGGGAATGACATGTTGTGATGAACATTTTTAAATATTCTCTGGTCAGTCTCTAAAAAATATTACAACTCCTTACATTCGTGAAAATGAGATTGTCATACCTCTATCTCATTTTGTTTCTTGAAAAGCATATTTAGAAATTTGTTTTAAATTATTGCTTTTCTTTAAATTTCCATATTTTACTTGAATTTATATCAGCCATCTTATCTGGGTTTCTTCTCTTTTTTTTTTTTTTTTTTTTTTTTTTTTTTTTTTTTTGAGACAGACTCTCGCTCTGTCGCCCAGGCTGGAGTGCAGTGGCCAGATCTCAGCTCACTGCAAGCTCCGCCCCCCGGGTTTACGCCATTCTCCTGCCTCAGCCTCCCGAGTAGCTGGGACTACAGGCGCCCGCCACCTCGCCCGGCTAGTTTTTTGTATTTTTTAGTAGAGACGGGGTTTCACCGTATTAGCCAGGATGGTCTCGATCTCCTGACCTCATGATCCGCCCGTCTCGGCCTCCCAAAGTGCTGGGATTACAGGCTGGAGCCACTGCGCCCGGCTCTGGGTTTCTTCTCTATGCTCTTTTTTGGCTTTCTGAATTTTACTGCCTTTTGCAGAATTTATGGAGGACTCTGTTTCAGTTTAATTTCTGCTAGTTGTTTGGATAGCATACAAAGGGATTTTACATCCTTTATTGTATGCAATTCATTTGTAGCACTTAAACTTAACAAATTGGTAAAAGACATAAACTTTAGAATTAGACTTGTAGATTCTAACCCTTACTCTACCACTTACTACTATGTGTGTTATCTGGGGCAATTTTTCTTATCAGTAAAATGGGAAAATGTAGTTCATAGGGGAAGATTACATCAGTCCCTACCTATGAAGCACCTAGTGCTTGACATATTGTAAATGTTGTAAGAGTTTGCTACATTGGAGCGGTAGAATTGGGACCAACCAAAAAAATACTTCTTCCCAGAGCCTGTGAATATGACCGTATTTGGAAAAAGGGTATTTTCAGATGTAATCTGCGCAAGGATTTCAAGCGGACACTAGTTTGGATTAGGGTGGGCTCTAAATCCAATGACAGGTGTCTTTATAAGAGGTAGAGATAGACACCCAAGAGGGGAAGGCCTTATGAAGATAGAGGCAGAGACTGAAGGGATGCAACTACAGCATGAGGAACCCCAGGAAACTGTTGCACAGCTGCCACAAACACTAACAGCAAGGCGTGGGGTGGGTTTCTCCTTCAGAACCTTCAAAAGGAACTAACAGGGCTGACTTCTTCATTTTGGACTTCTGGCCTTTGGCCCTGTGAAAGAATAAATTCTGGTTGTTTTAAGCCACCCAGTTTGTGGTAATTTATGATGACTGTCCTAGGAAACTAATACACACATTCAAAATGAATGTTTAAAGTACTTTAATACCTCCCTCAAATCAAGGCAAAATTCTTACCTCGCTGTTCTATTTCCCTCCTGTGTCCAATGCCCTCCCATGTTTGGTGAACTCATCTAGACTTTTACTTTCAGTTTTTTATAATTGTGTGTTATGTCTTCATAGTTTTACAAATCATTCTTTAACAATTGTTTTAAGATTAACAACCATTATATTAGTAATAATTTAGACAGTCGTAAGGCTTACAAATATCTTATTCACCAACGTTCCTTGAATTCTACATCTTTTTTCCGCTGGGAAGCTTTAAAATAGAAAGCAAATGACAGGTAGGGCCCTAACAATTGGGTTTATGAGGTGTGCTGGTGCTAAACCTCCTGTAATCTATGCAGTACATAGCATATGTTTATACATGTGAAATATAATTAATATAGGTAAATGTTACAATTATCATCAACTTTATCATCATCATTACATTTAAGACAATATGACATGTACAGTTGCAAACTTTCACATGGCAAGAAGAATAGTGAAAAGCACAGATTAAAAGGTGCAATTTTGTGTGTGTGTAATCACTTTTGCTTTTACTTTTCAGTCCTTTTCCTACGTATCTGTCTTTCTACTTAAAGACTTAGTGTGAAGGTCAATTACTCAAGCCTGAATTAAAAGAGGTGAGAAATCTTTCTGTTTATCATGTATACGATTTTCACACAACACATCTACAGAGCCTAGGAGCATTAAAGGAAACGCAGTCACCTTTTATTTTCTGCCCAATTATTTACACATTTTTTGGAGAAAAGTGACAGAAATGAGCACTTTTTAAAATGTATATTCATTAATTTCCAAATGAAATTGCTTAAACTGACCAGAGTAGTGTTTGGGATCTTCCATAAGCAACGCTGACAACTGTCTCATATTTCATGGACTTATTTAAAGTGAGTTCCTGACTCACATCTGTATTTTGCCACCCATTCATTTATTCAACAAAGAATTTTGATCACATGCCCTGTGATGGGACCGGTTTTTGGTGTAGGTATTCCTGAAAGTGAAGAAAACAGATAAAGTCCCAGCTTGCATGGAGTTTTCATTCTATCAGGATTTCACTGACCATACACAAGCAAGTGAATATGCAAGTTCAAGTGATGACAAGTGTCACAAATACATTAACACTGAGAGAGACAGTGTGAAGCTATAGTATTCTGACAGGATTTGATAATACCCTGTAAATAACTGTTTTTCAGTGAGTGCTTTACTTATTTGTTTGCTTTTCTAGCTTACTTTTAAGTTGATACAGTACAGGAAAGTTTCAGTCATCCTCAAGGGAAAAGAGGTCCTGAAAAGAGGAAACAAGGCAAGACCTCATGGAGTCAAAATTGAGGTGTTCACAAGCATTGAATATGGACAATGACTCAAGCTGCTTAGGATGAGGCATATGGTCAGAATGATTCAGCATAAGGGATATACAACACCTTGAGGATCAAAACAAAGGTAATGTCCAGAATGTTACTGAATATGACAAAGAACTTTTAGACTTGAACTCCAGGAATGAAGAAGATGAAGAAAAACAGACCTCATGATTATTAGCTAAGGCCACTCCTAGTTCAATCATGTATAGGCACTGACTATACCATCAGTAAAATAAACAAATATTATATCTATTTCATTTTTCTATAATCTGCTCATTCTTCTTATTCATGTGGCTTATCAGAAAAAAATTGCTATAATCTTTAAAATTCCTATAATTAGATTGATTTCCCATGTTATTTAATTTCCTTTGAGAAAATGTATTTAAATCTAAGCTTTTTGAATTAGCTATTGCTTTAATCAGACTCCCAAGCTATTGCTTAAATTGACAAATATATATTAAACAGAAAAAGACAAGAGAGAGAGGGAAGGTGGACATGCTGGAATGCGAATCAATTTTAGCAGCCAAGGAGCAACATTAGGGAGTGTCAGTGACCAAGAACCCAAATAAGCAAAGATGAGGGCTCCAACAGAAGAAAGGCAATAGAGGCTATCTTTACTCTATTGGACATTTTGCCCGGAGAAGTTTTAGGTTTTTACATTTTATTCATCCATCTCTTACACTTTGATGTTCATTAACTCATTTTTACAATGAGCCCAGAGGTTTCAGTGGCTTTGGTTTTGCTATTTAAAATGGGCAATGGTGTGCTAAACAGATTGACTCACTCTACATTATACAGAATGCACGAAATAGTCACTTTGGGAGTAAAAGACCCTTTTTGTTCCTCATACCAACACAATCTCCTTATAACTTCAGCACATCTAAATGCTTGATATCTTATGCACATCCCATTTAGATAGAGCTCCTAAATAAAAACTCTCAGCATTTTCTCTTTTGCTCATCTTATTGGCATTACTGTAAAACTTGGTTCATTCTCATTCCACAGAAGCAGCAGATTTTTATCTTGATTTGATGGGTATAAAGTGAAGATAAATCTTGATGTCCATGTTGTTCTTTCACTGGGATGGAGAGCTATTGACACTGAGGGAATCAGGTATCCATATGCCTTTTAGGAAAAGAAAAAGTGCCCCAATCCCTTGTACAGCACTTTTGTGTATGTGTGTGTGTGTCCAGATATCTCGTAAGTTATACCTCTCCAAAATGGAATTGGCTTCCTTCTTAAAACTTGCAGACAAGATTTGCTCGAATCCACTGTTTCTCTATTCAGGACCATAATAAGATGGTCTAGAAGTACAGTAAATCCACAATATTTGCAAGTGAAGATGGGTAGTCGCACACATCCATAAAATTTTTTCTCCAAGTTTCTTTGCAATGTGATTTTTAGGAACTTGGGACATTTTCTCATGAGTCTATCATTCTTCTTTGGCAAACTCTTTTAGCTTTCTCTATTGGTACATGGGATGATGGTGTTGAGCAAGTGGAGGCTGAAGCCCTCCAATCCCATAACCACCAGAATAAATTTTAACTCATTTGTTCTATTTGTTTACATATTCTTCCAGAATTCCACAGCAAAAAACGAATTGAAATTATTGTACTGGCTTCCTTTATCAGCGATATGAAATTCTAATTGTTTTCAAATTGTCCAGCTACAAAATTCCTTAAGATGTCCTAAAATGCCATTTTAAAACTCCTTCTCCATATAGAATTAATTTCACAAGAATATATGAGAAATCCTTAAGAAATTAAGACCCTGAACAGAAGCAAATCCAGAATGGCAATTGAGCGAGGAAGCTAAAAGCTATCTTGGTGCAATAGGCAAGAATAGTAATCTAGAGCTTTGACCTTTAATTATCACAGAGGTTAAAAAAATAACAAAAGATTCTTGAGTCTGCTCAGACTGGGACATGGAATAGCGACTTCTGCATAATGTCATGACCCTCAAGAGCCTATATGATCAGGGAAAAGGTATACTAGGGAAAATGTCTGCCTGTAAAAGATGACAGTAATATCTTTTACCACTGCCATAATGGAAAGGAAAAAGTTTTCAATGAATACGTATATACATAAAACAGTCTAAATTTATTATCAAGTTTAAATTCTTGTTTTCTATTTTGCGAAAACCCCTCAAACTGAGAAAACAATTTATAGTGTTCCAGATTTGATAATTGCCCCAGAAGCCTAGCAAAACCAAATGCATTAATTTATATAGAAACCATCCCTAAGCCTACTCACCATAGAATTTTCAAAAATAAAACCCACGAAATATGAGTAGATTTTTTTTAAATGGATAAGCAAGATTTATACAGTTGACTCTTGAACAACATGGATTTGAACTACATGGGTCCACTTATATGTACATTTTTCTTTCAATAAAGATATTGGAAAACTTTTTGTAGATTTTGTGATAACTGGCAAAACTCACAGATAAAGAGAGTAGTCTAGAGATATTTAAAAAATAGATATGTTATTAATGCATAAAACATATGCAAAACTATTAATAGTTAATTTTCTTATTTACTACCATAAAGTATATACAAATCTATCACAAAAAGTTAAAATGTATCAAAACAACACACAAAAACAGAGACTGGACATGGCACCATTATAGTTGAGAGAAATGTACATCAGTATATAGATGCAGTATTGAATCATAACTCCATAAAATTACTGTAGTACATACTATACTATCATAATAATTTTATAGCCACCTCTTGTTATTATTGTAGTGAACTCAAGTATTGCCAGTATCTGCTTAAAATGTACTGTGATGCTAATCATATTCATGTGAGTAGTTAGTCTCTCCAGTAAATTGCATATTTCAGTAAAAGTGATCCCTCAGAGTTCTCACGTATTTTTCATCATGTTGAGTCCAACACCAAAAACCTTGAACCCATGTGTAGTGCCACTAGTGATGCTAGAAGTGCTCACAAGAAGCAAAGAACAGTCAAGATACTATATTTTGTTAAAAGTTGAATAGTTCAAGATACACCATAGATTGAGGTCTGCAACTGTGGTTGCCCATCATTTTAAGATAAATGAATCCAGTGTAAAGACATCTGTAATAAAAGAAAAGGAAATTCATGAAGCTGCCACAGTAGCTGTGCCAGCAGGCATGAAAAGCTGATATTTTTATAAAATATCTTTTAATCTCATACTGAAAATGTAGCTTTTCTGTGAGTGCAAGATCGCTATAAAAAAGGCATACCTATAGACTCTAGTATGATTTGAGAATAAGCCAAGTGATTACAGTATATGAAAAAGTAAAATGAATGTGAATAACCTAAAGCTAGAGAATTTAATGCCAGCAAAGGATGGTTCAATAATTTTAGAAAGAGAGTTGGCTTAAGAAACATCAAGATAACAGGAGAAGTAGCTTCTGCCAACGAGGAGGCAGCAGAAAAGTTCCCAGACACCATTCAGAAAATCATTAAGGAGAAAGTATATTTTCCTGAACAGGTTTTTAATGAAGATGTAAGTGCTGTATTTGGGATTTAAGACAGGGAGGGATACGCTAATTCTATTGTTTTGTTTCAATGCAGGTGGGTTTATAAACAATCCTTCCTTCATCTATAAAACTGTTAACTCCTAGTCTTGAAGGAAAAAGATAAACATCATCTGTCAGTTTTTTTTTTTTTTTTTTTGCTATACAACAAGAAGGCTCATACAAGAACTCTTTTTCTGAATTTCTTTCATTGATTCTTTGTCCCTGAAGTCATGAAGTACCATTGCCAGTTCAGAATTGCCTTTTAAAGTTCTTTTGATATTGGACAATGCCAGTGACTACCCAGAATGCCATGAGCTCAACACCAAAGACATGGATTTTGCCACCAAACACAATATCCTTAAGTTTAGCCTCCAGATTGGGGGGTCATAAGGACCTTTACAGCTCATTACATACAGTATTTTATGAAAAGATTGCCAACACTATTAAAAAGAACCCTGATAGAATATCATGAAAGTCTGGAAGGATTACACGATTGCAGATGTCATGGTTGTTACAGAAAAAAAGCCCTGAAAGCCATTAAGCCAGAAATAAATTTGTGCTGGAGAAAACTGTGTCCAAATATTGTTCATGAGTTCATCAGAGAACCAATAAAAAAATCATGGAAAAGATTGTTGATATGGTAAAAAATAGTGAGAGTGGTGGGGGTGAAGGAGTTCAAGATAGGGATCTTGGAGAAACTCAACAGTTAATAGACAGCACACCAGAGGACTTAAAAGATGTCTGCTTGATGGAAATGAGTACTCTTGAACCAGTTCAGACAATAAGGAAGAAGATGTAAAAGAAGCAGTACCGAAAAGCAAATTGACACTAGACATTCTGGCAGAAGGATTCTAATTATTCAAGACTTCTTTTGACTTCTTTTATGATGTACCCTTCTATGATACGGGCACTGAAACTAAAGGAAATGGTAGAAGAAGGATTGATACCATATAAAAAATATTTTTAGAGATATAAAGCAAAAAATTCAGACATAAATTATGACATATTTCCATAAAGTGTGCTTGCCTCTCCTGCCGCCCGTTCCATCTCTTCCACTTCTTCTGCCTCTGCCACTCCTGAGACAGCAAGACCAGCCCCTCCTCTTTCTCCTCCTTTTCAGTCTACTCAATGTGAAGACAACTAGGATGAACACTCATATGGTGATCTACTTCTACTTAATGAGTAATAAATATATTTTCTCTTCCTTATGATTTTAATAACATTTTATTTTCTCTGGCTTGTTTCATTTTAAGATTACACTATATAATACATATAATATTTGTTAATTAACTGTTATATTATTAAGATTACAGTATATAATAACTTACAATATATATGATACTTGTTAATTAACTGTTTATGTTATTGGTAAGGTTTCTGTTCAGCAGTAGGCTATTAGAAGTTAAGCTTTTGGGGAATCAAAAATTGTACATAGGTTTTTCACTGTGCAGGAAGTCAGCACCTCTCACTGCCACGGTATTCAAGGGTCAGCTGTGTAAGAATAACAAAATACACCATCAAAACTGACCAGACATTTTTTATGAAACAAATATGTTTCCTGTGAATGAATGTATACTTGACATTTGAATGCCAATGGATATATTAAAAAGCAGACCTGATTTAGCTAAAGAGAGAATTAGTGACCCAAAAATAAAGCTAATATAATTACCCAGAATGTAATACAGAGATAGGAAGAGAGAGACAGAATACAGATGATAATACTTAACATGGATTTAATCAGATTTCCTGAAGGAAAATAATATAGAGGACAGAGTCAAAATATTTCAGGTCATAATGGCTTAGAATTTCCCTGTAATGATGATATTAAATCACAGATTAGGAAACAGAGTTAATCCAAATTGGAGTGAATTTTTGGAGATCCACACCAATTTATTCTGTACTCAGCCTATAGAATGTAAACTAAGATCTTAAATATAGCCAGGAAAAAGCCAAACTTCCTCAGAGAAATGATGAATATTATGTTGATTCCAAGAGCAGAAATGATAACTATAATATATATCAATGTGTTTCCAATAATAACTTTAAAGTGATGGGAGAAATCAGTTGCTAACTTAGAACTGTACAACCGAATAACTTATCAGAAATGTGGACAAAATTACCACATTTTAAACTAAAAAGAAAGAATTTACCACGACAGCTTGTCACTAAAGGAATTCCTAAGTGCCTTTTCCAAGAAAAGAATAATTCCTGAGAGTCTTAAAGTGCATGAAGAAATGATAAGCAAAGAAAACAATAAGGCAATAATAAACTTAAACAGACTTCAATGATACAAAACAATAATAAAAATAGAAAATATATGGAGATAGAATATAGAATTATGTTTCTGGACAAATATACATGTGGGTGATTCGCTAAAAAAATTCTCTAAGGTCCTTATATTATTCAGGATTAAATTAATTATACCTGTTAAAATATCTAGAATCATCACTAAGAGATTAGAAACAGATGACATAACTTTCGACTATACAGAAGGATAAATGGAATAAACTTTTAAAAACTCAGTGCCATAAAGTCAGGAAACAATAAAAAATAAGACAAAACACACAAAATAAGATGCCAGAAAACTCCAATATAGTAAAAATTTCTCTAAATATAGACTAATCTTGATAGTTAAAAGATAAAATTTGTCTTTCTGGAGGAAACGGTATCTAGTTATATGCTGCTTACAAAGATATATTTAAATCAAAATAAAAGAGTAAGGTCAAACAAAAAATTATTGAAAATTTCCAAGCATTTGCTAACTGAAAGTGTAGCTATATTGACATAAAAGAAACTTGATGTTAAGCTGGAGGGCATTGCTCAAAATAAAGAGTATCTCCCCATAAGAATTAAAGTTTCAGCTCAACAGAATTATATATTTTAGACTTACAAAAAACTTTGAGTCATAACATAAATAAACATTTACAATATTAACACAGGATCAGCACTTAACACACATCATTTAGTAGTTGTTAAATTAAATGTAAAAAATAAGTAAAAATATAGACGATTTTTATAAGTTGATGTATTAAAAATATCCTGCATCCGGTAAGATCTAAAATTGACACTCTAACATCACAATTAAAAGAACTAGAGAGGCAAGAGCAAACACATTCAAAAGCTAGCAGAAGGCAAGAAATAACTAAGATCAGAGCAGAACTGAAGGAGATAGAGACACAAAAAACCCTCCAAAAAATCAATGAATCCAGGAGTTGGTTTTTTGAAAAGATCAACAAAATTGACAGACCACTAGCAAGGCTAATAAAGAAGAAAAGAGAGAGGAATCAAATAGATGCAATAAAAAATGATAAAGGGGATATCACCACG
>NW_016804139.1:2555723-2567197 GCF_001698545.2 Rhinopithecus bieti
AAACATACTAAGAATTTCTTAAAAATTAATAAGACATGTTATTGTATTTGTTGGACATAAGACAAATATATAAAAATCAATTGTATTTCTATGATATGACAAATAGAAAATGTAATTTTAAAACAAGATAAAAATAAATGCTACATGAGAATAAAATTAATAAAAGAGGTACATGCCCTTTATAAAATTTAAAACCTTACTATTAAAGAAGACCTAAATCAATGGAGAGATATATCATATTCACAGATAGAAAATCTCAACATTTTAAAATATCATTTCTCCCCAAATTAATGTATACATTCAATCTAATTTCAATAAAAATTCCAAGCTTTCCAAGGTGATTATAAAACGAATATGGATAAGAAAATGGCTAAATTTAGAAGACATTTCTTAAAAAGAATCATAAGAGGAAACTTGTGATATATATTAAGACATCTTACAAAAGCCTAAGAAGCAAGACAACATTATTGGCACACCTTGGACAAAAAAACCCATGGTCTAGAATAAAGAGTTCAAAAAATTAACCCACACTTATGCAAACATGATTTATGATAGAGGTGACATTTCAGAGCAATAAGAAAGGACGGACTCTTAAACACTACTGGAAGAATCCGTTATCTATATGAAAAAATATGAAATTATATCTCTTTCAAGTACTTATTAGGCTTTAGGAGATACTTTTAAAAGGCAAACTTTTACATTTTTAGAATAAAATACAGAAAATGAACTTGGCATAGAGAAGGATTCTTAATATACATAACTCATAAAATAAAAGAGAATTAATAAATTCACATGTTAAAATTTTTTTAAACTTTTGGTCATCAAATGGTATCATAAGAGTGAAAAGATTAGCCGCAAACTGGAGAAAATTTCTGTAAAATATAGACCAGTAAAAGATTAGAATCCAAAATATGTAATGAAAATATAAATCAATAATTAAACAGTGCAATAGAAAAATGAACAAAATGCATCCGGGCGCAGTGACTTATGCTTGTAATCCCAGAACTTTGGGAGGCCGAGATGGGCGGATCACGAGGTCAAGAGATCAAGACCATCCTGGCCAACATGGTGAAACCCCATCTACTAAAAACATAAAACTTAGCTGGGCGTGGTGGCATGCATATATAGTCCCAGCTACTGGGGTGGCTGAGGAAGGAGAATAGCTTGAACTCAGGAGACGGAGGTTGCAGTTAGCTGAAATCGCGCTACTGCACTCCAGCCTGGTGACAGAGTGGGACTCATCTCAAAAAAATATAAAAAGAAAGAAAAATGAACAAAATGCATGAATAAACAGAACACGAAATATATGAGATAACATTTTAATAACTATTAGAGAAATAAAACAAAATCATAATGAGTTATAATTTCACAGATTGAGTAGAAATAAAAAATTTTGACAAAACCCTAGGTAGGCAAGTATTTGAAGCAAAGAAGAATCTCCCACACTATTGGTGGTGCCGAGACCAGCTCGGTCAGGGAGACTGTAAACCAGCAGCGCTAGAGGAATTAAAGACACACACACACAGAAATATAGAGGTGTGCAGCAGGAAATCAGGGGTCTCAACAGCCTTAACAGCCTTCAGAGCTGAGAGCCTTGAACAGAGATTTACCCAAGTATTTACTGACAGCAAGCCAGTGATAAGCATTGTTTCTATAGATTATAGATTAACTAAAAGTATTCCTTATGGGAAACAAAGGGATGGGCCGAAATAAACGAATGGGTCTGGCTAGTTAACTGCAGCAGGAGCGTGTCTTTAAGGCACAGATCGCTCAAACTATTGTTTGTGGTTTAAGAACGCCTTTAAGCAGTTTTCCACCCTGGGTGGTCCAGAGGTTCCTTGCCCTCATTCCTGTACACCCACAACCTTCCAGCGTGGGCATCATGGCCATCATGAACATGTCACAGTGCTGCAGAGATTTTGTTTATGACCAGTTTTGGGGCCAGTTTATGGCCAGATTTTCGGGGGCCTCTTCCCAACAGGTGGAAATAACTCTGCTGCAAAAAATACTGTGGGAAAGCCTTGATATTATTTAGTAATATTGAAGATGTGAATGTCTTATAACTTTACAGTTTCTTCTCTGGGTATATGTGGAGAAAATCTTACTCATCTGCGCCAGAGAACACAATCAGAATGTTCATAAAGCCCATTTTTAATAGTTCACTCAAATACATCTCAAGGGTTATTCAGCAGTACAATGTTTAAATAAACTGTGATGCACCCATACAATTGTGAAAATAGTTATGTAGACTACACACATGATTCTTAACAAAAGTCAATTTCTGAATAATGTAGTATTTTAATAATATTCAAAAATAGGCAAAGTTATGATAAACATAAAATTTATATTAGTTGTTATCTTTGGAATGTATAGCTGACGATGGGGAGAACCCTGGAGAGTCCTATAATGACCCTGGCGATGTGCAACTTCTTAAGCCAGAATTATGAGAGAGTTTATTTTTAATATAATATTAAACACATACAATAATATATACATATCAAGTATATAACAATTTTGGAAAATAATGTGACTAGGCATCTAGGCAACCTTACTTCTTTATTCAGGAGTCCT
Source organism: Rhinopithecus bieti (assembly GCF_001698545.2). Classification (NCBI taxonomy): domain Eukaryota; kingdom Metazoa; phylum Chordata; class Mammalia; order Primates; family Cercopithecidae; genus Rhinopithecus; species Rhinopithecus bieti. The sequence goes on from NW_016804139.1 coordinate 2,558,295, forward strand.
CTGGTTGCAAGTAAAATAAAACATAACCCAAATTGACCTAAGTAGAAAGTAAATACATTGGTTCAGGTAAATGAAATCGCAGGCTGGAAATGATGCTTCAAATGTTGCTCTTAAGATCATCCCTTTGCTGGTTCTTACTCTCTTCTGTTACTGGCTTCATTTGCAGTTGCTATGTGGTGACACAAAAGCTGCAGTAGCCCCATGCCTTTTCTAAAGAGAATAAATTTATTTCTTACAGCTCCAGAGACTGGGGAGTCTAAGGTCAAGGGGCTGCATTGGGGTGGGCCTTTTTCTTAATATGCTGGAGGGCATCACATGGCGATGGGGCAAGAGCATGTCCGCTTAGGCCTCTCTTCTTTTTTGTTTATTGAAAATCATTGCTTTTTTTAAATACTGGATTCTTTCTCCAATTTTTAACTATCATCCTAGATGGCATAAATAAAATGTTGGAACTATTAGTATGTTTTTATATTGGCATAAGAAAACCATGTAATTTTAAAATAGGATTTTATATTGCTTTCTTACATCATAGTAGTCTTAAAAATGCCTCATAATTCTATAATCACATAAGCATTTCTCTTCTACAATTTAAAACTTTTTTTCTATGTGTTACATTTTCTATTGTGATATTTTATCACAATGTACTGTATTTGTATTTACATTTCTATCATCTTAACAGGTTGGGATCTTCTTGTGGATAATGTTAAATTGACCATTGAATCTCTAATATTGTTCCTTGCACTTCAAGGGCGCAGTGTGGCATAGAAGGAACCCATATTGATTAGGAGTCTACTAGATAACATGCTATAGGACATTTATTACATACATCATGTTATGTCTTCCTCATAAGAACTCCATGATATAAGCTGTATTATTCTCATTTTTAAAATATAAAGTTATTACTTTATATAACCTGGCTAAGATAAAGCATCTTGTAAGTTCCAGAGCCAGGATTAGAATTTCAGTCTATTTGGGGCCCAGAATAGTTCGTTTTTCCTCTACACTACCATTCCTAAAACTGTGGAATAAGGTCTCTGGCATTCTTAGGATATATTTTTCTGGTCCACATGATCTCTGAATTTCTTTTGAGTTTCAATAATGATATTAAAAATACAGATGAACATATTACTGATGATCACCTTATAACTTGGTATTATGTTTCAAAGGCTAACATTAGAATTTGTTTTCAACAACATTTTAGTATCAAGGGAACAACTAAAGTGGCAGACTGACTTTACCTTTTATTGCAGTTTCATAAATTGGCATCAGTAGACTCTTGAGGATGGCTACATTCCACTTGATAAATGTTTGTTGAATAAGCAAAGTGATAAACCTGTCCCCAAATAAGAGCTCTCCCTGGTGGCAGAATTTGGGATGTTCCTTTCCTCTAATACATTCCTACTTATCAATCCTCAATTTCATTTCAAAATCTACGTTTCATGTCCTTGAGAAGGCAGGGGCAAGGGTGGAGGTGGGGAAGGACTTGGAAGTCATGCCAGATGACTGCCAGATGGGGATGAAAGCATCATTAGCTATCACATAAAGAAAGACCTTGTGGAAGTCTGAGTTTAGGCACTTGAGTCAATATAACATTTAGAAACACTACCTGTCTATACCAGTCCTGCCACCTTACGAACAATCCTTTCAAAGCCATGGGAGTTGAGCTACCCATTTTCTTCCCTCATCTTTTGCTTCCAGCCAATTCAGAATATTTCTTTCTGCTTTCATTGTGCCTGATGAAAACAAAGGAACTCTTAAGCTTTCCAAGAAATAATCCTACTACAACACATAAAAGCATGTGCAGCAGTACAGACATACCTCTGAGATATTCCAGGTTCAGTTCCAAACCACCACAATAAAGTAAAGGTTGCGGTAAAGTGAGTCACATGAATTTTTTTGTTTGTTTGTTTTCCCAGTGAATGTAAAACTTATGTTTATACTACAGTGTAGCCTAAGTGTGCAATAGCATTATGTCTAAGAAAACAATGTATATACTTTAATATTAAAAATGCTTTATTGCTAAACATGCTAAGAATAATCTATCTGAGCTTTCAGCAAGCCGTAATTCTTTTTCTCATGGAAGGTCTTTCCTCAATATTGATGATGGCTGCTGACTGATAAGAGTGGTGGTTGCTGAAGGATAGAGTGACTATGGCAATTCCTTAAAATAAGACAGAAATGAAATTTAACCCATGAACTGACTTATTCCTTCACGAAAGATTTCTCTGTATCACTCAGTGCTATTTGATAGCATTTCACCCACAGAACTTCTTTCAAAATTGTAGTCAAGATCAAGTAAGCTTATGTATTAATAATATTCTGACTTCTTTGTTGTCATTTCAACAATGTTTACAGCCTCTTCCCCAGGAGTAGATTTCATCTCAACAAACCATTTTCTTTGCACATCCATAAAAAGCAGTTCCTCATCTGTTGAAGTATTGTCACGACATTGCAGCAATTTAGTCATCTCTGAGGGTTGGAATGAGCTTCTAAACTCTTGCTAATGTTAATATTTTCATGTCCTTCCATAATTCTCAAGTGTTGTTTTTTTTAAAAAAAAAAATAGATTCAGAAGGTAAACATGCAGATTTGTTACATGGATATATTGTGTAATAGTGAGGTTTGGGTTTCTCATCACCCAAATAGTAAACATGGTGCCCAATAGGTAATCTTTCAACCCTCACTCCCCTTTCATCCTCCTCCCTTTTGGAGTCCCCAGTGTCTACTATTTCCCTTTGTATGTCCGTGCATACCCATTATTTAGCTTTCACTTGTAAGTTAGAATATATGGTATTTGATTTTCTGTTTCTGAGTTGTTTCACTTAGGATAATAGCTTCCAGCACCACCAATATTGACATAATTTCATTCTTTTATGGCTGTGTAGTATTCCACGGTCTATATACACATATACACCACATTTTCTTTATTCAATCATCTGATGGGCATTTAGGTTGATTCCATGACTTTGCTATTGTGAATAGTGCTTCAGGGAACATAGATGTACAATTTTTGATATAATTATTTCTTTTCCTTTGGGTAGATACCCACAGTAGGGTTGCTAGGTGAAATCTATTTTAATTCTTTGAGAAATTTCCACAGTTTTCTTCTGTATTATTTTTAGCATTTTTTATAGATTCATAGGGTACATGTTGAGATTTGTCATGTGGGTATATTGCATAATGCTGGAATTTGGGCTTCCTGTGAACCCATCACCCAAATAATGAACATAGTACCCAATAAGTAGCTTTTCTATCCTTATCTCTCTCCCTTCGTCCCCTCATTTGGAGTTCCCAGTGTCTACATTTTTTCCATCTTTATGTTCATTCATTATGTACCCATTGTTTAGCTCCCACTTGTAAGTGAGGACATGCAGTATCTGATTTTCTGTGTTTGCATTATTTTACTTTGTATAATGGCCTTCAGCTGCATCCATGTTGCTAAAAGGACATGATTTTCTATTTCTTTTAACTCCATATTGTTTTCCATAAAGGTTTTACTTTTCTTAGTGGCACTAAAAAGGTGAACCCTTTCTGGAAGTCTTTCAAATTTCTTTGCCCAGAGCCTCTAGAAGAATCACTGTCTATAGAAGCCATAGCTTTACAAAATGATAAGATCATTTTTTAATGTTAAGACTTGAAAGTTGAAATTACTCTTTCATTTATGCACTGCAGAATGAATGTTGTGTTAGCAGGCATGAAAACATTAGTTTTCTGTACATCTTTGTTAGCTTCTTGGGTAACCAGGTGCACTGTCAATGAGCAGAAATATTTTTAAAAATAATTTTTTTCTGAGTCATAGGTCTCAACAGTTGGCTTAAAGTATTCAGGAAACCATGTGGTAAATGGGTGTCTCATCATCCAGGCTTTGTTGTTCTGGTTCGAGTGTGCAGATAAATAGATTTAGCATCACTTTTAAGGGCTCTAGAATTTTCAGAATTTTAAATAACCATTTGTTTTGACTTAAAGTCATTAGATTCCTTAGCCCCTAAAAAGAAAGTCAGTCTGTCCTTTGAAGCTTTAAAGCCAAGTGTTGACTCCTCCTCTCTGACTATGAAAGTCCTAGATGAAATCTTCCAATACAAGGCTGTTTTATCTACACTGAATATCTGTTGTTTTGTGTGGCCACATTCATCACTTACCTTGGCCAAGTCTTGTGGATAACTTACTATAGCTTCCATATCAGCACTTGCTGTTTCACCTTGTACTTTCATGGTATGGAGATAGCTTCTATCCTTAAACTTCATCAACCTACCTCTGCTAGCATCAGATCAGATTTTTCTTCTTCAGCTTTCTCTCCTGTCTCAGTCATTGTAGAATTGCAGAGAGGTTTTGGTTTAAGGGAATGTTGTGGCTGATTCAATCGTGTATCTAGACCACTCCAACTTTCTCCATGTCAGCAATAAGGCTGTTTTGCCTTTTATAAATTTAGTTTTTAATTTTTATTTTATCTGTGTGTTCACTGGAGTCACACTTTTAATTTTCTTTGAGAACTTCCTCTTTGCATCTCCAACTTAGCTTTGGCACAAAAAGGCCTGCCTTTCAGCCCATCTTGGTTTTCAACACACTCTCCTCACTAAGGTAATCATTTCTAGCTTTTGATTTCAAGTGAGAGACATGCAACTTTTCCTTTCACTTGAACATTTAGGGGCCATTGCAGGGTTGTTAATTGGTCTACATTCAATATTGTTGTGTCTCAGGGAATAGAAAGGCCCAAGAAAGGGAGAGAGAAGAGGGAACAACTGGTTGGTGGAGCAGTCAGAACACACACATCTCTTGATTAAGTTTGCCATCTTACATGGGCACAGTTCATGGCACCCCAAAACAATCACAATCATAACATCAGAAATCACTGCATCACAGATCACTGTAACATATAATAAACATGAAAAAGTTTGAAGTATTCAAACATGAAAAAGTTTGAAAAAACTAAAGTTTGAAATATCGCAAAATATGATGCAGAGACATGAAATGAGTACATATGGTGGCGTTGATAGACTGCTGGACTCAGGGTTGTCATAAACTTCCAATTTGTAAAAAGAAATGCATTATCTACAAAGCACAATAAATCAAAGCCTGGTAAATCGAGTTATGCCTGTGTGCATTTAATCCTCTAACTTCTCACACTGCACTTCAGTATTATCTCGCTATCTTATTCCCTCCTCCTCTGAAGAAGGAGAACAGCTGACCTTGATTAGTGAGAACCCAGGTATGGTAGGAACATACTTTTAGCAGTGGGTGTGGTTACCGTGCAGCAGCTCATTACTGAGGTCAGGCATAGTCTCTCGATGTCCTGGAACTGCTTACACATATAGAGAGTGAGCTTTCCTTCTCTGTTCTCTGTTCCCATAAGATAAGTGCCCTGAAGAAGATCTGCCATTTCTCTTTGTCTCTCTCTCTCTCTCTGGTAACCATGTATGAACCAGGCCTACAGTTCTTTCAGCAGGCCGGCTTTGTATAATCGAAGTCTATTCGGCAGACCCAGCTCTCCTTGAAGGTCTCATTTTAAAATGAAAATAAAAACTTTTCATCAGGCTTTGGTTCTAAGCTACATTCTCTAACATACGTTATCAGGAGGCCTATGTTAGGGGGACAATTGGGCACCTGATTAGCCATTAGCAAAGATAATACCTTGTCACTTTTAGCTAGTGATCCTTGTGTCTATTTTCTATTTTTCTGACATGGAGGGAAGGAGAAATAATGACTCTTAAGCTTTGTAATCTCCAAAACTATATTTTGAGGGATCCTTCCTATGTCATGCTCTAACTTTTCTGATTTAGATGCTGTAGAGAGGCAAAGTTACACATGGATGATATTCTTCTGGTAGATAAAAGTGGCCTGATACCTTTGTAGAGGAGTAAAGCTGAGGTCCATCATGGACCTTGAAAATACAAACTGAACTGATACCAAGAGGGAGACATTGGAACAAAAGGAATAACATTGGTTTGTTAAGAAAAATTTCCTTCATCATCCACTTCATCTCCTTTAATCCATTTCTATGAGCTGTTATACATGAGGGGCATCTGTGAAAATGTCTTTTTCACAGAAAACTAAAAGCAGCCACAATACCTGAAGTCATTATCTCTAACACCTGAGCTAACCTATTGAAACCAGAACCCAACAAACAACACTAGTATTAGTATTCATTTTAGAAAATCTAGTAATATCAGGGCAAGGTGCAGTGGCTCCCGCCTGTAATCCCAGTACTTTGGGAGGCCGAGGCAGGCAGATAACAAGGTCAGGAGATTGAGACCATCCTGGCAAACACGGTGAAACCCTGTCTCTACTTAAAATACAAAAAATTAGCCAGGCGTAGTGGCAGGTGCCTGTAGTCCCAGCTACTTGGGAGGCTGAGGCAGGAGAATGGCGTGAACCCGTGAGGCAGAGCTTGCAGTGAGCTGAGATCACGTCACTGCACCCCTGACTGGGCAACAGAGCAAGACTCCATCTAAAAAAAAAAAAAAAAAACACAGAAAGAAAATCTAGTAATATCAATGATCTTACGACTACATACTTATAATATCACGTGTGGAAGCAAATCCAGATATCAAAATGTTCTTTAAATTGACCAAAATGTATATAATTTTGTTTTCAGAACTAATAGGCTATTCATGCAAAATTAATGTGGCCACTGAAGAAGTCCTGCAAGGAATTCAATTGAGAGTTTGAGGAAAATGCTCTGATACCTAATTCTTATAAATCAGTTTATTTTACTAAATGCAAAAAAAGTTGGGTAAATATTACTACAAATGGGCACCAAGTGAAAGACATGCAATGAATATTGCTTATGAAATATCTCCAATCCCTCACTGGAGAACTGTTATAGAAAGACTTGGAATGGTATCTTGTTCCATGTACTTAATATAGGAAACATCTAGAGTTTGCACATTCTTTGTTACCAGTTTATTTATGGGTCTGTTTATGAACACATATAGGCCAGAAGTGGTGGCTCACGCCTGTAATCCCAGAATTTTGGGAGGCCGAGGCAGGAGGCTCGCTCGAGCCCAGGAGTTTGAGATGAGCCTAGGCAACATGGTGAAACCCCATCGCTACCAAAAATATAAAAATTAGCTGGGTATGGTGGAGTGTGCCTGTAGTCCCAGCTACTCAGGAGGCTGAAGTAGGAAAATAGTTTGAACCTGGGAGGCAGAGGTTGCATTGATCCAAGATCATGCCACTGCACTCCAGCCTGGGTGACAGAGCTAGACCCTGTCTCAAAAAAAAAAAAAAAAAAAATTAAAGAAAGAAATAAATTAAACACATAAAAACCATCCCCCACCTCTATCTGATAAATCTTTGAAAAGCATCAGTGGTAGAACCAGATGCAAGAGCTAGAGTCTATGAATAAGTCCATGGAAGTGACAGCTAAGGAAAGGCAGGATACAGAGAAATGGATGGTAATTTCCAGACACGCTACTAGAGTCTAATACTATTTTGGGGCCTCTCTGCACCATTATTCTTAAATAAAATGGAGAGAAATAAGTGTTAATACAAGTGTAGAATTACACTACAAGTTCTATTTGTATGTAGCCCTGTCATTCAGGCAAAAGAGGTAGTAATGACTTAGAGATCAGATTGGCTCACTGGAGCACAGCAGTAGCAAAGAAAAGCCTCAAATGATTTACACAGAAGAAAGAAAAGGAAGGCAAGATTGGCCTTTTTACATTCAGCCACATTTCCTTCACTTAGTCTTACAGGCAGCTATTAAAAAAATTCTTTTTACCAAAATATTTAAATCATGAATTCATTCATGAAGGATAAATGAAGACATTTTTAATTTCTTGTGAAACAGAGAATGTGAATTATTACTTTTCATTCTTTAGGATATTCATCAAAATTACTTTGAGGAAGGCTCCCATATTTCAAATGCTCTATGAGCTCCGTTATACCTTCCAGTCCTCAGTCAGCCATAGATACAGTCTCGCAAATGTGCAGAGGGCATTCCCCATCAGCAGAGACATGTGAGGATAGATGAGCATTTGCTGCACGTGTGTTTATTTCAAAAACAAATGAATCTTAGTGACTCATTCCCACTGAGTCTCTCTCAAACATTTCAATTAGTTTTACACAATTTACAACTCTCTTTTTATGCTCATGTTTACTTCATTTACCTATGTAATTAACTCCCATAAATACACTAAAAAGAAAACTGGTACATGCAAAATTTAGAAACAAAAAAATCATGGTTTTTCATAAACCCATACTTCAACAGAGTAGGAGCAGTTGCAAAAATGCAGGGTGCTACATTATTCAGTAGGTTTGAGAGGGAAAATGGAGGGGTTGATTAGCAAGTTGTTAGGCTGGACAGGTTTGAGAGAGCCTCTTCTGTATTATGTACCTGGCCTTATGTACAGATATAAGAAAGTGTATATTATGATACAGCAGCAGCTAGAAGACCCTGTTCACTAGTAACACCCAGAGCCTAGAAGTGCCTGACAAATATTAGCATCCTAATTAGTATTTGTTGAATCAATAGATGATATGCCTATATAAGAATACAAAATCCAGATATCTTTGCTAAGTACCTATATTTGTTTTCTTAACTACTAAAATAGTTATGTTGTTTTATAAATGACTTTTGTTGCTTGAAAAGTGCTGGAGGGCTGGGCATGGTGGCTCACACCTGTAATCCCAGCAATCTGGGAGGCAGAGGTGGGTGGATCACTTGAGGACAGGAGTTCAAGACCAGTCTGGCCAACGTGGTGAAACCCTGTCTCTCCTAAAAATACAAAAATTAGCTGGGTGTGGTGGCGCATGCCTTTAATCTCAGTTACTACAGAGGCTGAGGCAGGAGAATCACTTGAACCTGGGAGGTGGAGGTTGCAATAGGCCGAGATTGTGCCACTGCACCACTCCAGCCTGGGTGACAGAGCAAGATTCCATCTCAAAAAAAAAAAAAAAAAAAA
>NW_016804139.1:2567604-2585033 GCF_001698545.2 Rhinopithecus bieti
AAAAGAAAATGCTGGAGATACTGACAACATCCCAAGTTCCGATTATCCAGCTCCTAAGTGATAAAATGTTCTTTTAAATACTATTCTTCTAAACATGAATACTTCTTTTCTCTGGATTATTGCATAATGTGCCCACCTCCATGTTGTTGTAGTTGTCCCTGGATTGTCTTCATGTCACAGCTGACCTTTTACAAAACATGTGGGAGCAGAGGTAAAGAAAGAACAGAGAATGTGTTTATCATTTTATTGCTGTACGCGCTGCCTCCAGCACACTGCTTTGGCAAAAAAAAAAAAAAAAAAAAAAAAAAAAATCGCTACTGAATTAACGAATGAATTTCCTGTTGTAGAAGCTCAGGACTAAAGTACAGGTCACAGAAATATGTCCCATAATCTCCCGTTGACAACACCAGCCAGAGAGCCTGGAAACAAAGACTTTCGTTCCTATTTAGGAAAAAGGGAATAAAAGGAACCCCCCCAAGAAAAATCCATACAGTTTTATGATGGAATAGAGGGATTTGAGTGTGTTTACCATGGTCCTGAGGTACAGAAAAGACCTTCAGGTGATTTCATAAGAATATTATGTAGATGGCAAAATGTCCTGACTGGGAAAGTCATGGAACTCCCACAACAAAGGGCCTTGGATGGCACTTGAATGATCGCATCCTGCCTCTTGATGCCCAAACACCTAAAGCACCTCTAGAAACAAATCCATTCAGTGTTAGGTGCCAGGATGCTCAACTCAGGATGGCACTGTTAGGCTCTGTACTGCCCTGAGCTCCTTCCCCTTACATCCCTCCTACGCTTTCTAGTTGGGTGCGTGAGCAGTTGACTATGTGGTCAAGGGGTTGAGCCATCACTCCCAACACTGGGATCCCTCTTCTTGCCAGGAATCAGCTTAAAATGCTGACTCCTAAAGACCCGCAGCTTGAACGTTATCCTGGTAAATCTGACATCACATTAGAAGAACAATCTTTAGGTTCTATATTGAATGAATAAGATCTTTGCTATCATAACCAAGATCTCTATATTTGGCAAATCAAAACTGGAAGGGAACATGAAGCCAATAGAATTTTTCAATTCAAAATGAGTTAGCCCATTTATAGAAAGAAAGAAAAAAAGAGTTATGCTTTGTGTAAATAACTCTGAGATAAAGCAGCACATTTTCAGCATGACATTGGTAGAAGTTCAGCATAGCAGCTTTGGAAAATCACTTCTTTGTATGGGCTTTTGTTATTTTTGTTTGAATCAGAATAACTTTCTAGATGATCAGGGAAGTCTGTTTTACAAATTAGTAGAATACGTATCTACATATAAATTAGAACCTACAAAATGATTCTTAGGTTTTAAGAGTGACTTCAGATTCTCCATGCATCTATACTCCTTCATAATTCTAACAATAATAATAATAAAAAGTACCCCGTATGAGTCAGGCACTGTGTCGAATCTTCTGTATAAATTCTTTTTGAGTTTTCTCAGTAGCCCCTCCTCATGTAGGTGTTATTCTCATTATACTGATGTAGAAACGTAGGCACAGAGGTTGAACAACTTGCCTAAGTCACATGGCAACGAGCATCAGAACCAGAGCTGAAACTCAGCTTTGCTTGACATGACACAAAGCATATGTTTTTTTCTTTATGCTTTGCTGTTTCATCGTAGATACTTTCCAAGAATTCATTGCAGGCATTTGTGTAATATTCTGAAACATGCTGGTTGTAGATGAAAGAGGGCATGTGCCACAAAAGTTTACGGACATGGCACCAGTATGAAATGATTTGATTTTTAATGCAGCTCTGCTGTAATACAGAAAGCTTTCCAATTCATATTTGTTAGTACTTCCATATAATAGCTTCCATAACACTGATCTTTTGAGAAGGCAGAAAGCAGATAAAAAGGGCCTTTTTTTGTGTACATAGAGAAAAATAAAATGCCTTGGAGTTGAAGTGATCTAATACTGAAGAGCAATGAACCACTATTAAACACTGGACCTGGTGGCTAGATGAGTCCTTTTTCTTTCTCTGTCTTTATCAACTAGTAAGCAGGCTGGTAACCTGATAAACTGGAAATCTTCCCTCCCTATACTCTGGTTTTAAAACAGGCAAAAGAAGGAAAACAAACAGTCTTTATAAATAAATTAAACCTCTAACTAAAAAGCTAATTATAAGTGTATTTGTTTTGTTGGAGGTAAGGCACATCTATTATCATAAAGATAATTAACTCAGTCTGACAGATCTAATAAAAGGACAAGTTTAGCACTGGCTTAGCCGGAAGCCGAAGGCAAGCAATTTTTATAATTACTAGTTATTGTAACTGGGCTCAGAGAAAATGGTCTGTGATATTTAAACAGTAATGCTAATTTGCATTTAGACCTGCCCTTTTTTTCCATGAAAGAAAGTAAGACTGGATTAAGTACAGGAAACCTCAATCGCTAAAATATTTTTAAATATATAAAAGCACCCAGAATGAAAGTCTCTTCATCTATAAGCTGAAGAATTTCTCTGAGTAGATAATGAATGCCCTTATAAGGCAAATGTCTTAACAATCGGCAAACAATTAAATAACTTAGCCCAGCTTTCCAATGCACAAGAGGAAAATACGCTATCTACAATTATTAAAAACATTATGTAGTGACCCTGTTTCATTCTCTCTTTTATAGATATGCATGGTTGCATCTACCACTGGCTCTCTCTTGAAATGAGGGGATTAAAAAATAATGGTAAAATAAAGAGCGTTGCAAATAGGCAAGCAAGGATACTGACTTTGTAACCAATTACTTTCACTGTTAGAAAGATGAGGAAAGAAAAGGTAAGGTAGGATACGAAGGAGATGAATGATTTCTACTGTCACCTGGCAACTGCCCTTTAAGTAAAGCTTGTCTCAACATTTCACACCAGACTCCTTCCTGGAGCAAAACAAATCAACCTTTTTAAGGGTGGAAGTTACTCTTTAACTGCTCCTCTAATAAAGGCTGTAGAAATAAGTAATAACCAGTGTCAGAAAATAGGTTTGTAATACACTAAGAAAAGCAATTTAAGGTAAAATACCTGTTAGTCAAATACACATTTTATGTTCTAAAATATGGTGATAGAATCAGCCCATTACATTTGGTAAATATGTTGTATAATTTCTCCATATAATACCCTATCCACGCTACTGTTACCAAGGTGAATATTTAACCCATCAGCCTAACTAATTGTCTTGCCAATACTTGAAGAAAATGCTGACAAATATATGGCAAATGGTCTTTTTCCCTGCAATCTCCAGGTCTCTGGCAAATCGTTTATTTCTTCACATTCTCTCTGGCTTGCCTCCATTTTAATTTTGTTTTTCTGTTTCCTGAGATATTGTAACCGGGAAAGCAAGTTTGATATATTCTCTTGTTTTCAGGTTTGTCCTGAGGAGTCGTACTCTTTAAATAGAAAGAATAAAAGTAAAAAACAAAAACAGACAAACAAACAAAAAAAACAATTCTGGCCATGCATGGTGACTCAAGCCTGTAATCCCAGCACTTTGGAACTCTGAGGCTGGCAGATTACTTGAGGTCAGGAGTTCAAGACCAGTCAGGCTAACATGGTGAAACCCTGTCTCTACAATAATACAAAATTTAGCTGGATGTTGGTGGCACATGTCTGTAATCCCTGCTACTTGGGAGGCTGAGGCAGGAGAACTGCTTGAACCCAGGAGGCAGAGGCTGCAGAGAGCCGAGATTATACTGGGTGGGTAACAGAGTGAGACTCCATCGCAAAAAAAAAAAAAAAAAAAAACAATTCTGTGAAGGAAGAATCTCTGTTCCAAACCTGGCAAAGCAACGCTCTTCTCCCATCTCCATTTCTTTTTATTTTCCAATTGATTCCCACCTGTAACATTTCATGCTCGCTCCTCCTATATCTTTTACCATAAAACCATATTCTTTTACACACATTTATGATATACATTCAACTAATATTCAAGAATGCAAAAGGTTTTAGATAGATGCTCAGTAAAAGAAAAGAAAAAAATATTAAAAAGAAAGCATGAGATAGAGTTTCTCCTGCCAGAGATCTCCACTCATAATATAATGTGAAAAGTGCTACAAGGGATAAGCATGGGAAGCTATGGGGAAAGTGGGGCATCTAAACCAAATTCACCAACAGAAACTTGTTTTAAATTGTGAGAGAAAGAGGTTGCAGAGATGCCTCCAGGAAGATGGGTTGTGAGGGGATGGGGGTCAGAACATGCTAGATCCAGAGGACAGCACACACAATGCCAGTGAAGGAAGAGAGGACAAGATTATTCATGGAATGAGAATGAGATTATTCTTAGAACCCTTGCCTACCTCTACTTATTCTTTGAGATTAATCCCTGTCTAGTTTTGGCAGCTCCTGTGAAGATTAGACAGATAATCTGAGATATTGTATTCATTTGTATGCTTCTATGTTTTTCTTTGAATTCTAAGTTCTTAAAACTCAAGCATCGTACCCATGACTTCAGTTCCAGAACAAGAATCTACAAAGCAAGCACCAAGAAGTTGCGGAATGCCTGCAACTGAGATCTCAGGATAACAGAAATTAGAACAGTTTCGTAGGACAGACAGGTATCATTTTAAGCAACTAATTCTTATTCTTTTATTATTATTATTATATTATTTTTAGTTCTGGGGCACAGGTGCAGGATGCACAGGTTTGTTACATAGGTAAATGTGTGCATGATGATTTGCTACACCTATCAACCCATCACCTAGGTATTAAGCCCAGCAAGCATTTTTTTTTCCTTTTGCTCTCTCTCCCCTCCCCAACCACCCTCCGACAGGCCCCAGAGTGTACTGTTTCCCTCCCTGTGTCTACATGCTCTCGTTGTTATTCCTAACAGCCTCCTCACTGCCACAGTGTGGTAGATTTGAGGCATCAAAAATGAAGTCTTAAGCTTTTATGGGAGTAAGGTAGCAGTCTTCAAACTTACAGGTTTCAGGTAATTTCCTTTTATCCAGATATTTATGAAGTAGACAAACCAGAATTGATTCTATGTTTTTTCAAGGACCTATTCCAGGTCATCATTAGGAATGCTCCAGTAGCAATGGAGCTTTAAAAATGGGGGGAAAACTGATGAAATAGATGTTTCCAACCTTTCTCCACATATGGGTGGTCAGAACACATGCTTCATTTCTTCTGATTGCCAGAGGTCACTGTGTAAAGGCAGGGTTCATCTGCCTGGAATTGAAACCAAACTAACTATTACTTATATAGTCCCAGGTAGGAGTACATAGCTTTGCGAGGTAGGAGAAAGTTGCTCAGAGATAAAGTGTGGAAAATCTGCATGCTAAGATTCCATATCCTAGTCCTGCACGTACAGCATAATAGAGAACAAATAAATGACATAGAGTGGGTAGGAGGTCACAGTAAGGACACTTCGCCGAAGAAATGTGAATGCAATCCTCGATTTTGCAAAACAAGAAGACATGGTGCAACGGATTGTCAAGTTGGTTTGCAACAAGATGTGCACTTGGAGAAAGCTACATTTCATTACTTGAGAGTGGAAAGATCAGTAAAGAAAGAAGATAGAAGGCTGTGATAAGTAGGAAGAGAGGAGAAAGCAATTGCACACAAGTCCTGACTTTGAAAGGCTATGCTTATTATATATTTATTAATTTCTTATCATTGAATACAGAATTTAGAATTAATCAGATCTTAAACACTACATCAGGAAAAAATATTATGCCTCAGATATCCGTTCTTAAAAATTTCTCTTAGAAATGCATTTGTGAATGTTTTATTAGAAGGAATCTAGAGGAGTAGGAGGCTCACTGAAATTTTAGTGACACTATTTTATCCTCATTTTCACTGCAGTATAATTGGTAGAATGCTCAGGAAAGAGGTTTGTTATAACTGTGATTCATTAGTGGAATCAGTCACAAGAGGTGGGGCAACACTGTCTGCTTTAAGTGTTACGCAAAGACTGTGCATTTTTATTTTTACCTGTAATTTCTCATACAACAGTTCTGTTACACAAAGCTGCTCAGAATAAGTGTATAATTCCTCTTCAGCTTTTAATTCAGGTCAACTTGTGGGTCTTAAAAGAGTGACTGTGGCCCTTTAAAAACATTCTCCAAGCTGTAGTATGTCATTAATCATAGCAACAGATACAAAATGTATTGTTTCCTTGCTGAGAATAGCATGTTTTCTTTGCTTATGAATTGATCCCTTAAACATTCCTCATGGGAATATATTTCTCCCTTCTCATGCAAACTGGCTTTAAAGTACAGATGTACTAATCTATCTGTAGGAAGTTCCACGGCTCATTGATTTGTGGGATGCATAGGTATTCATCTGCTTTAGACAGAAAACTGAAAGAAGGAACAATTAATTAAGTCATCCTGCAGTTATTTTTCAAAACTGAAATATAAGCAGTGACAAGAAAACTCCCAAGGCTTCAGAGTTTGGAGTTAGTTTTAATAAGCATCTGAACTTTTGCAAATTATTTTGAGGAGGAATAAAAATGTTGTGTTTTGGGTAAGAAAATGTATACACTACTCCTCTCTTACGGGGTTTATCATGTTCAACCTTCAGGTTAAGTCACGTGTGTAATGATATGCATCTTTTTGTGTTTTTGTGGGTGCAATATCCTTTATTTGATTGCAAAAGCCTCTAGAAAGAGATTGTTATATGCACCACTACATATGTTGCCCAGTGCTTAGTACAATACTTGCCACTGCATGCAGGTCGTCTACACCTTACATTTTCAAGACAGTACTCATTCATTACTCACTTGTTACCGAACACTAATTGAGCATCCAGTAAGTATCATGCCAAGACTCAGAGAGCTCACAATGAGCAGAAACTCACAATCATTATTTAGAGAAAAGTATTACTTGTCCCAATACTTGTCTTTTAGTTTTATAAACCAGTGAACTTTTGAGAAAAAACATTCCCATAAACACATTCTCTGAACTGTGCTCCAAATCCTTTTGAGAGCAGGCAGGATATAAATGTAAAGCAAATAAAGTGAAGGAGATTATTAGTAGTTGTCCATGAAATATTCAATAAGAATACATCGAGAACCTATAAGACGGAAAGCGCAAAGCGCAGTCTGTTGGTAGCATAACTATTAAAGACTTCAAAGAAAGCAGCAGGGAAGATTCTTCTAAAATGCATAATTAATTTGTCCATTAACCAGTTTAGAGACATTCAGTGAAGTCCAGCTCCCCAACATGACTGATGTGGCCTCTATGCTGTGAGCTCCCCATCTTCATTCTTCCCATTGCTCTCTGCACTCTGGGCATTCTGAGTGTTCTCCAGTTAGTTTCTTGAAGATGCCAAGTTCTCTCTCACTTCTGAGCCTTCATATATGCTGTTGTTTTTGCCTGGAACCTCTTTCTCTGGCACTCGATTGCCTGTCTATTACCTACATACCCTTCTGGCCTCCACCTAAACACCACTCTGAACATCTTATGTTTCTACTGTCTTAATTTTCAATTCATACGAATTTTGGTTTAGCGTCTGTCTTCTCCGATAGATTGTGAGCTCCTTGCAGGCAGGATTATACCCACAGCAAATGGTATGCAGACTGGTATTTACTATGCACATAGAAAAGATTTGTTACAGTATTGAATTAATAGGAAATGACATATTCTCTTCCCAAATTTCAACAGAATGATTATACAAGAAAATAAATTTAATGCAATAAATCTAGTAACCATATTTAAGAATTCCTACTAGTCAGAAATGATTTGGAATGTCTCAGTGATCTGCAGATCATTGCTTTAAACGGAAATAGTCATGTCCCTACAGACACAGTACAATAGTAAAAGAGAAATTTCTGCCTGATTAAGAGAAAATATGTTTTATATTTTATTCATTAATATAAAGTATTTCAAAATACAAAGTTATTGACACTGTCTGAACTCTTCCATCATTATCACAGTTAATAGAAGAAAAATCATCTCTCTATTGTCAGCTATCAGAAAGCACAGTTATTTTTGTTTCTCTTCTCAGATTACAGTTGGTAGGTAATTTAAAATATCAACTGAGCTGAGACGGGCGGATCACGAGGTCAGGAGATCGAGACCATGCTGGCTAACACGGTGAAACCCCGTCTCTACTAAAAAAAAAATACAAAAGCTAGCCGGGCGAGGTGGCGGGTGCCTGTAGTCCCAGCTATTCGGGAGGCTGAGGCAGGAGAATGGCGTGAACCCGGGAGGCGGAGCTTGCAGTGAGCTGAGATCCGGCCACTGCACTCCAGCCTGGGCGACAGAACGAGACTCCGTCTCAAAAAAATATAAATAAATAAATATATATATATCGATTGAGGTGAGAATATGCTTTTGTTTGATTTGGTTTGTCCTAGTAGAATGGAATAAAATGAAACATTTTAGCATCTGAAAGTCTATGCTCAAGATCTAGCTCTTTTAAATTCTGGGCTAGTAATTTAAATTCTCTGTGCTTCTGTTTTTCTCACTTTTAAAATGGGAATCATATAAAATATTTTAGAAGATCAATTCAACAAATTTTTATTTACCAGTTGCCATAATTTCGGTCACCATTCCAGACCCTTCAAATAAGTTAGATACAAGTCAAATAAATCTCAGACTCACCACTTACAGAACTTAAAATTTAGGGGAATGTCCAGAAAGGAAATTACTTATAAATGCTGTAGTACTATGCAAATGACAAAGTGTTTTTCACTAACTTTGATTGCTTTCATCTCTGAATCTTGTAACTTTAAAGAATTTAGTTCTATGAGAGACACAGCACCTGTGATATTTAGTGATAACATGGCCTTTATGCTTGGAGAGACTAAATCTATTACCAAATTGATAAATCTCTAGCCAGGTTAACTAAGCAAAAAGATAGAAGACCGTAATCTTTAATATCAGAAATGAGAGAGGTTCCATCACTACTGATCCGATGAACATTAAAAGGATAATAAAATATTTTATGAAACATTCTATACCTAAAATTTGATTTCTCAAAATTCTTCTTATTCATGTACGTGAAATATCTTGCCATTTATTTAGATCTTTGATTTATTTCATCAGAGATTTTAGTTTTCCTTATAAATATATTGTGAATATTTTAGATATATATCTATGAATTTTATTTATTTGTGCTAATATAAGTGGTATTGGGATTTATTTTAAAATGACAAATTTTCATTGCTTGTATATAAGAAAGAAGATGATCTTCACATTTTAATCTTACATTCTGCAATCTTGTTATAATTGCTTAGTAGTTCCAGGAGTTTGTTGTTGTTGATTATTTAGGATTTTCTGTATAGACAATTATGTCATCTGAAAGCAAAGGCAGTCTTATTTCTCCCTTCCCAATCTGTATACATTTTATTTCTTTTTATTGTCTTCTTATATTAGCTAAGACTCCCATCACATTGCTGAATAGGAGTGGTAAGAGGGCATATCCTTGCCTGGTTTCTGATTTTAGCATAGATGCAGTTATTTTTTCACCATCAATTGTGATACTAACTGTAGGGTTTCTGGAGATGTTCCTTATCAAGTGAGGAAATTCCCCTCTACGTTTGCTGAACATTTTTATTATCAGTGGTTTAGATCTTATAAAATACTTATTCATGATGGATTGATTATATGAATTGATTTTCAGATATTGAATAGACTTGAATACATGAAATAAATCCCATTTGGTTGTGATGTATACCTCTATTTTTATACATTGTTATGATCAACTTGCTAAATTTTTTTGAGGATTTTAGGTAGGTCTGTGTAATAAGAGATGTTGGTCTGTAAATTTCTTTTGTTACCTCTTTGTCTTGTTTTGCTATGAAGGTAATGCTGGTCTCAAAGAGTGAGTTAGGAAATATTCCTTCACTTTTATTTTTTAAAAGAGTTTGAAGGGAACTAGTACAATTTCTTCCTTTAAGATATTTAATGTTTGGTAGAATTCACCAGTGAACCTACTTGGGCCTTGTGCTTTTTTGGAAGGTTTTTAATTATTGATTCAAAATCATTAGTAGTTACAGGACTCCTCAGATTATCTATATCTTTTGGTGTGACTTTTGGCAAATTATTTTAAGAAATTGGTCAATTTCATCTAAGTTATCAAATCTGTGGGCATGGAGGCGTGTATAATATTTCTTTTCTTTCAATGCCCATGACATCTGTAGTGATGTTCCTTCTTTCTCCAACATCAGCAATTTGTACCTTTTCTCTTTATTTCTTGGTTAATCTGGCTAGATCTTTATAAATGTATTATCCTTCTTTTTAAAAAAAATAGCATTTGGTTGTATTGATTTTTTCCCATTGGTTTCTTGTTTTAATTTCATTGATTTAAAATTTAATTGTTATGTATTTTCTTCTGCTTATTTTATAAAATTTGCTCTTCTTTTCTAATTTTCTAAGGTAGAAATTTAGATTCTTTTAGCTTCTAAATGTAGGAGCTCTAAAACAATAAAACCTTTAGAAGAAAACACAGGGTAAATCTTTATGACCCTAGATTTGAAAAAAACAAAAATTAGATATGGCATAAAAGTCACAAGCAACCAAAGAAAAAAAGTAGAAAAACTGAATCATATCAAAATTAAAAACCTTTGTGATACAAAGAACTCTGTGAAGAAAGTGAAAAAACAACACAAAGAATGGGAGAAAACATAAAATCTCATATTTTTAAGGGATTTTTATTTGGATTAAATATACCTGTGGACTAAATATATCAATAATAAAAAGACAGAAACTCAGTTTAATAAATGGGCAACTGATCTAAATAGGCTTCTCTCCAAATAGACAAAAAGTACATAAAAAGATGCCCAACATTATTAATTATCAGAGAAATGCAAACTAAAATCACAGTAAGATACAACTTCATACCCACTAAGATGGCTAGGATCAAACAGATGAATAGCAAGCGTTGGTGAGGATATGGAGAAATTGGACTCTGTGTACACTGCTGGTAGAAGTGTAAAATGACCAGTGCAGCCACTGTGCAAAACACTCTATCAGTTTCTCAAACAGTTAAGCATGGAGTGGGCATATGACTCAGCAATTTCTCTACGTGGTATACACCCAAGAGAAATGAAAACATATGTCCACATAAAAAACTTCTTCACACGTATTTAAAGCAGCATTATTCATGACATTTAAAATGTGGGAACAACCCAAATGTCTATCAGCAGACAATGGATAAATGTGTTATATCCATACAATTACTACTTGGAAATAGAAACAATAATAATAATAAAGTACCATTACATCCTACAACTTGAATAAGCCTTGAAAACCTTACATTAAATAGAAGATTCCAATTGTAAAAATTCCCGTATTATGTTATTTCATTCACATGCAAATCCAGAACTGGCAAAACAATAAACAAAAACCGCAAATCCAAATTTGCTTAGAGTTGGGAGCACAGAGAGGAGTGAGGTGGGAGGATAGAAAGGTGAAAGCTAAAGGATATGGTGTTTCCCTTTGAAGTAATGAAAATTTTCAAAATTTTATTAACTGTGGTGATGGTTCCACCTATCTGTGAATACACAAGAAATTATTGAATTGCATACTTTAAATAAATGAAGTATATGCTATGTAAGTTATATTCCAATAGAGCTATTTTAATTTGAAAATTTATTCTTTCTTTTCCTAATACATGTATTCAAAGCCGTATGTTTCTCTCTAAACACTGTTTTTCTCGTATCCTACAAACGCCGATAAGTTGTATTTTCATTTTCATTCCGTAAAAACATTTTTAAATTTCTCTTGAGGCTTCTTTTTTGATGTATGTGTTATTTGGAAGTACTTTGTTTAATTTTGAAATACTTGCGTGTTTTACAGCTATCTTTCTATTATAATCTCTAGTTCAATTCCATTGTTTTCTGAAAAGATACTGTGTGATTTCCATTATTTTATAATTTGTTAAGTGTGTTTAATGGCTCCGAATGTAACAGATCTTGGTGAATGTTCCATGTGAGATTGGGAAGAATGTGTATTCTGCTGCTGTTGGATAAAGTTTTATATAACGTCAGTTGGAATCAGTTGATTGATGGTGCTGTTTTGTTGAACAATTTTTTGATGATTTTCCACCTACAGTGTCTATTAATTACTGGAAGAGGGCTGCTGAATTCTCCAACTACAGTAGTGGATTCATCTATTTCTCTTTGTATTTCTGTCAGTATTTGCCTCATGTATTTTGGTGATTTCTTTTTAGGTACATACACATTAAATATTATTGCATATTCTTGGAGAATTAAATCTTTTATCATTATGTAATGTCCTTATCTATCCAAAGTAAATTTCCTTGTTCTGAGGTCTGTTTTGTCTGAAATTAATATAGCTACTGCAACTTATTTTGCCTAGGGTTGGTATGGCGTCTTTTTCTCCATTCCTCTAAAACTATCTGCATTTCAAGTAGATTTCATATACACAACACATAGATGCATCTTTTTATTTTTTACCCACTCTGCTAGTCTCTGTTTATTGTTATATTTAGACCATTGATGTTTAAAGGAACTATTGATATAGTTGCACATACCGTATTTTTTACTCTTTTCTATTCTTTACTACTTTTCTTTCTTTCTTTCCTTCCTTTCTTCCTTTTTTTTTACCCCCCTATTTTTTTTATTTTTTACTATCTTTTATTCCTCTCTGGATATGAAGCATTTTATATGATTCAATTTTCTGTCCTCTCGCTGCATTTTTGCAATTGCTCTCGTTTGCAATATATATTTACATCTATCCGAAGTTCACTTTTAAATAAAACTAAACCATTTCACAAATAGTAAATGTACCTACCAACAGAGTATTCTCAATTCTTCCTTCCTGTCCCTTATAACATTGCTGTTTGTCCTAATGCTCTCCTTACCCTCATCTCCCAACCCCCAACTGGCACCGGTGTGTGTTGTTCCCCTCCCTGTGTCCATGTGTTCTCATTGTTCAGCTCTCACTTATGAGTGAGAACATGTGGTATTTGATTTTCTGTTCCTGTGTTAGTTTGCGGAAGATGATGGCTTCCAGTTTCACCCATGTGCAAAAGACATAATCTCATTCCTTTATGGCTGCATAGTATTCCATGGTGTATATGTACCACATTTTCTTTATCCTGTCTATCTTTGATGGGCATTTTGGTTGGTTCCATGTCTTTGCTATTGTAAATAGTGCTGCAATAAATATACGTGTGCATATGTCTTAATAGTGGAATTATTTATATTCCTTTGGGGTATACAATGCCATTGCTGGGTCAAATGGTATATCTGGTTCTAGATCTTCGAGGAATCACTACACTGTTTTCCACAATGGTTGAACTAATTCACATTCCCACCAACAGTGCAAAAGTGTTTCTATTTCTCCACAGCCTCGCCAGCATCTATTGTTTCTTGACTTTTTAATAATTGCCATTCTGACGGGCTTGAGATGGTATCACTGATCATTAGAGAAATGCAGACCTGAGTTTCTAGTCTATATTACTTTCCTTCTCTGAAAAATTTATTTTTCTGTTTCTAGCAAGGCAGATCTACTGGAAGCAAATTCTCAAAATTTTGTCTGCCTGAGAAAGTCTTTATTTTCTATTTTGAAGGAAAATTCCACCAGATACAGAATTCTAGGCTAGTAGTTTTCTTTATCAATACTGTATTTTACTCCAGTCTCTTCTTACGTGCATGGTTTTTGAAGAGTAGTCTAATATAATTCTTATTTTGTTTCTCTATTCATAAGGTGACTTTTCTCTGGCTTCTTTCAAGATTTTTCTTTGTTTCTGGTTTACTGCAGTTTAAATATATGATTAGGTACAGAATTTTTGGTAATTTTCCTACTCTGAGCTCCTGGATATGTGGTTTGGTGTCTGTTATTAGTTTTGGGAAATCTTCAACTATTATCACTTAAAATATTTACTGCATTTTATTCTCTCTTCTCCTTTGGGTATTCCCATAATACATATGTCATACCTTTCATAATTGTCCCTCTGTTTATGGATATTCTGCTTCATTCTTTTTGTTTTTTTCTCTTTGCATCTCGATTTTAGATGTTTCTATTGCTATTTACTCAAGCTCACTGATTCTTTGCTTACTATGTCTAGTATATTAATAAACCCATCAAATTCATTCATCCTTTTTTATGGTGTTTTGGATGTTTAACTTTTTATTTTAACTCTTTTATACAGTTCACATTTCTTTGTTTACTTTACCCTTCTGTTTTTGTATGTTGTTCATTTTTTCCATTAGAAATCTTAGCATACTAATTGTCATTGTATAAAATTCCCAAGCTGATGATTTTAAAATTTCTGCCATGTCTGAGTGTTGTTCTGACACTTGCTGTTTCTCTTCTGTGTTTTGGTCTTCTAGTATCGTTGTAATATTTTATTGAATGTTGAGTATGATATACTAGGTGGGAGGAATTTAAGTACATAGTCCTTTAGTGTGGTGGTTGTGCTTATATTACTAGGAGTTAGGCAGTGTTAGATATGCTACAGCAGTAGGGGTGAGAAGCTAAAATTTCTTCAGTTGTTATGTTTTTTTTCTTTTGTTGTCTTTTTGTTTCCCTAGAAATATCTTCTTAAATAAGGTCTAAAATATTCAGTTATTTCCATTGTAATACATGAGATCTATTGGTGTGGTGGAAAAATATGAAGAGAGGGGAAGTAATCACGGTGTATAATCCTTTTAACGTGCTGCTAAATTATAGCTGCCAGTATTTCTTAAAGATTTTTGCATTTATATGTATCAGGAATATGGACCTGTCATTTTCTTTTCCTGTAATGTTCTTGTCTGGCTTTGGTATCAATGTAATTCTGGCCTTTTAATATGAGTTTGGAAGTATTCCCTCCTCTTCAGTTTGTTTTTTTTTTTTGTTTTTTTTTTTGAGACGGAGTCTCGCTCTGTCGCCCAGGCTGGAGTGCAGTGGCCAGATCTCAGCTCACTGCAAGCTCCGCCTCCCAGGTTTACACCATTCTCCTGCCTCAGCCTCCTGAGTAGCTGGGACTGCAGGCGCCTGCCACCTCGCCCGGCTAGTTTTTTGTATTCTTTAGTGGAGATGGGGTTTCACCGTGTTAGCCAGGATGGTCTCGATCTCCTGACCTCGTGATCCACCCGTCTCGGCCTCCCAAAGTGCTGGGATTACAGGCTTGAGCCACCACGCCCGGCCCTCTTCAGTTTTTTTAAGGAGTTTGAGGTTAACATTCATTCTTCTCTAAGTGGTAGAATTTGCCGGTGAAACCAATGGGTCCTGAGCTGTTCTTGTTGGGAGATACTGGATTACTAATTGAATCTTCTTACTCTTTATTGGTCTGATCTATAAATTCAACCAATAGGATGAAAAACTTGCATATTAGAAACTACAAAACATTAATTAAAAAATTAAAATGATAAAAATAAATGGAAAGACATCTATATTCATAGATTGAAGAACATATTATTAAAAACGTCCATACCATACAAAGTGATCTATAGATTTAATGCTATCCCCATCAAA
Organism: Rhinopithecus bieti; assembly: GCF_001698545.2. Taxonomy (NCBI): domain Eukaryota; kingdom Metazoa; phylum Chordata; class Mammalia; order Primates; family Cercopithecidae; genus Rhinopithecus; species Rhinopithecus bieti. The sequence continues at coordinate 2,582,993 of NW_016804139.1, forward strand.
ATCCCAATGGTATATTTTTACAGAAATAAGAAAAGATTCTAAAATTGATCTGGACCACAAAAGGCCTAGAATAGCAAAATCAATTTTGAGAAAGAAGAAACCTGGATGCATCACACTTCCTGATTTCCAACTGTATTACGGCACAGCATTTAAAACAGTACAGTACCGGTATAAAGACAGGCATACAGACCAACAGAGCAGAATACACAGACAGAAATACAGTAGTCTTTCCTTTATTCATGGTTTCACCTTCCAGAACTTTAGTTACACATAATCAATCATGGTCTGAAAATATTAAATAGAAAATAACAGAAATAATTTATCAGGGTTAAATTGTGCACTGTTCTAGGTAGTGTGATGAAATCTCACACTGCCCCACACTGTCCTATCCCATATAAGAATTCCCTCCTTTGTCCGTCACATCCACACTACACATGTTACCCTCCTGTTGGGCACTTGGTAGCCATTTCTGACATCAAAGATCGCAAGGAGAAGAAGAGTGGGCACAGTACAATAAGATATTTTGAAAGAGAGACAGACTGAGAGAATTAACAACTTTTATTATAGTATATTGTTATAATCATTCTATTTTATTATTAGTTGCTGTTAATCTCTTGCTGTGCCTAATTTATATTAAAATGTATGTTTGTGTGTACATATGTATAAAACATAGTTTATATACATATTTGTATATATGTATAACACAGTTTATATACACATATGTGTGTATATAACATATATGTGATAGATAGATAGACAGATAGATAGATAGATAGATAGATAGAGTATTTCTAGGGTTCCCTACTGTTCACAGTTTAGACATCCACTTGGGGGCTTGGAACACTTCCTCCACAGATAAAAGAGAACTACTGTAAGCTCGCAGATATATGGTCAACTGCCAAGAATATATAATAGGTAAAATATAGTCTTTCAACAAATGCTGTTGGAAAAACTGGATATTCATATGCAAAAAAATGGGCCTTATGCCATACACATAACTCAAAATTGATTGACAAATTAAACACAAGATTTCACAATGTAAGAAGAAGAAGAAACAGGATAAAAGCTCCTTGATATGGATTTGGCAGTAATTTATTGGTTATGTCACCAAAAGGATAGGCGACAAAAGCAAAAATAAGTGAGACTAAGTCAGACTAAAATTTTCTCTACAGCAAAGAAAACAATCAACAGAGTAAAAAGGAAACCTACAAACGGGAGAAATATTTATAAACCATATATCTGATAAGGGGATAGTATGCAAATTTTATAAGGAACTCCTACAACCAAAAGTAATAAATAAATAAATAAACAATCTAAATTTAAAAATGGGTATTGAAAAGCAATTTCTCCAAAGAAGACATACAAATGGTTAATAGGCATATAAAAATGTGCTAAACATCACTAAATATCAGGAAAATGAAAATCAAAACCACAATGAGATATCACCCTAATACCTGTTAGGATGGCTATTAATATTTTTTAGATGCTAAGAGATGCTGGCAAGGATGTGGAGATACTGGAACCATGTATGTCATTGGTGGAAATGTAAAATAATGCAACCACTATGGAAAACAGTATGGAGATTCCTCAACAAATTAAAAATAGAACTACTTTGTGATCCAGCAATCCCACTTCTGGGTATATATGCAAAATAATAAAAATCACTATCTTGAAGAGATATCTTTACTCACATGTTCACCGTGACATTATTCAAAACCGCCAAGATATGAAAACAACTAAAATGTTCATCAGTGGATGAACAGAAAATGAAAATGTGGCATATATATGAATGGACGATCAATCGATCTTTAAAAAGAAGGAAATCCTATTATTTATGTAAACGTGGATGAACTTGGAAAACATTATGCTTAGTGAAATAAGCCAGTCACAGAAAGATATATATTGAATGAATCTATTTATTTGAGGTATGTAAAATAGTTAAACTCACAGAAGCAGAAAATAGAGCGAAGGTTGCCAGGGTCTGGGGCAAGAGTTATAAGGGGTGTTGAAATGAAGGGAAAATCTTAAGGGCAACCAGAGA
>NW_016804139.1:2588675-2620220 GCF_001698545.2 Rhinopithecus bieti
GGGGGGAGGGATTGCACTGGGAGTTATACCTGATGTAAATGACGAGTTGATGGGTGCTGACGAGTTGATGGGTGCAGCATACCAAGATGGCACAAATATACATATGTAACAAACCTGCACGTTATGCACATGTACCCTAGAACTTAAAGTATAATAATAATAAAAAAAACCTGTTGAGAGGGGAATTCTCATATTAAGTGCTATTAACAACAACAAAAATGCACAAAGGGACATAGGAAACTTTTGGAGGTGATGAATATGTTTATTATCTTGATTGTGGCAGTGTTACCATGGGTGTATGCACATTTCCAAATTCATCACATAGTATACATTAAATACATGTAGTTTTTTTGTATATCAGTTATATCACAATAAAGCTGTTCTACAAATTGCTTCATTTTCTTCCAAGTTTTCAAGGGGTTTTAAAAATCAGAAATAGTTGCTGAGTCTTCTACATTTTTTTTTTTCTGCATCAAATGAAATGATAGTATGGGTTTTCTTCGTTTATCCAACATGATGAATTATCTTAATTTTTGAGTCCCTGATCCAGAATTCCAGGGATAAACTCCACATTTTATGACATATTATCTTTTTTATATACTTCTGAATGCAGCAGGCTAGTATTTTTCTTGAGAAGTTTTGTGTTTATATTCATGGGAAATACTGTTCTGTACTTTTCTTGCAATGTCCTTATCTCATTTTGATCTCTTAAAATGAGCTGAGATGTTCTCGCTCCTATTTTGTAGAACACACTTTGCAAAATTAGTTATATGTATTTCCTTAACTATTTAGTAGAATTCACAAGAGCAAAGGCCTGGGAATGTGGTTTTCTTGTTGGAAAAGTTTTAATTACGAGTTCAATTTCTTTAACTGATATATAATTATTCTGTTATCTGTTTTTCCATGAGTGAATTTTGGTATTATGTATCTTTCAATGAATTTGTGCTACTACATCAAGTTGCAAATTTATAGAAATAGGGTTTTTATATTATCCTTTTATTCTTGTTAATATCCGTGGGGTCTGTGTTGTGTGTTGTTCATTTTATTCCTTTAATTCTATTAATGTTTGTGGGGTCTGCAGACACATTATCTCTTTCAATTCTGACATGATAAATGGTGTGTTTTTACTTATTTTCTTAGTTTGGATAGAAATTTATTAATTTTATCCATTGTTCATTGATTTTATCTAATGACTTTCTATTTTTATCATTATTTTTATTTTCTGTTTGCTTTGGTTTAAGTTTACTCTTTAGTTTATGTTTCTAATTTCTTAAGGTAGAAGCTTAGATTATTTGACCCTTTTTTCTATTCTAATACAAACCTTAAATGGTATAAACTTCACAGTGACCATTCATGTAGCTGCATACCACAAACTTGACTATGTTGTGTTTTTGTGGTTATTCAATCCAAAATATTTTTCAATTTCCCTTAAGAGTTTCTACTTAATTCATAAATAAGACATAATTAAATGTGTGCTATTTACTTTCCAAATATTTAGATGTTTTTTCAGGTATCTTTCTGTTATTGGCTTCTAGTTTCATTCCATTATGGCCAATAAATATACTGTGTGTAATTTCTGATCTCTAAGTTTGTTGAGATTTGTTTTGTGACCCAGAATTCAGTCTGTCTTGATGAACGTTGTATACACATTTGAAAAGTAAGTGTACTCTGATGTTGTTGGGCGGAACATCTCTAAATGTAAAATAGGTCTATTTGGTTACAGGGTAATTCAATTCTTGTATATTCTGATGTTTCTTCACTTCTTTCAATGACTGATACTGTCAATTATTGATAAATATATGAGTGAAGTCTCCAAATATGATTTTGGATTTTCTTTTAATTCTATAAGTATTTAATCAAGTACTTACAAATCCTGCTAAGCACATACACATTTATAATTGCTATATGTTCTTGAAAAACTGACTATGTTACCATTATGAAACTTCTTATTTTAAAGTCAGCTACTTTCTTTTGGCTAGTATTTGTATGATACATCCTTCTCCATTTTTCTTTTCTTTTTCTTTTTTCTTTTTTTAAGAGACAGGGTTTCTCTGTTACGCAGGCTGATCTCAAACTCCTGAGCTGAAGTGATCCTCCTGCCTCAGCCTCCTGAGTACCTAGGACTGTAGGACTACAGGTGCATGCCACCACACTCTGCTAATTTTATCATTAGTTTTTTAAGACTTCCTAGCGAATAATTCTACAACTTCTCTTTGTAACTAAATTCACTGACTTGAAAAGTGTAGAACCAGAAAAATCTAAAATCAGAATCCCTCACACTTCCATCCAATCATTCAACTGTAAAACACCTCTCCCTTCCAAGCTGAGACGATCTGTTTACCTTCACCTAACAAAAAGACTTTTGTAGAAAAAAAAATGTTACCTGTTTTCTTTATTACTCATATTCCCATGTTATCCTGAAAGTAAAAAATGAAAACAGTTGTTTAGCACCAGAAGAACAGTATTAATCTTCTGGTTTTTATTTATTCTGTGAAATTTCAATTGTGAAAATCAAATTTTTATCTTGATCTAATTCAGGAATCAGGGTCATAACATGTATTTATATACAGTTTACTGAGTGGTGGAATGTCCAATAAAGCTATGTAAATATCTATATTCAGACGTGTTATGTTCTTTGGAGATACAAAATCATAGTTAGCACACAATTACCTTGATTGTTTTTTGCAGTCTAGTTAAGTGACCCAAAATGGATATTTATTAGTAATTTAAGACAGTAAATGCTGAGTGTTTAATATTTAATTTATAAATGCTTGGGTGGGACAGTGCTCAGGAAAAGTGTTTAAGGAGCCATGACCTTTTGATGAATGCATTGCAAATATGCCTAATACTTGGAACTATCCTGTGACTAGGAATTAATATACCAAATATTGAAGCAATGGAGGCTAAGAGAGGTTAGATCTCATCACCTAAATATCTGAACTGTGGTTGGTTTATACGATACAGTGACAATAAAAGTGAGTGTTTGCGATCTTATTTGAAAATAGGGTCAGTGCAGATATAATTAGTTAAGACTAGTTAGTACTGGAGTAGAAGGACTCCTGTTCCAATATGACAAGCTTCCTTATAAGGAGACAGTCGTGTAAGAACAGCAACACACAAGAGATTTCCATGTAACAATGAAGACAGCGATTGGAGTTATGTAGGTGCAAGCCAAGAAATGTCAAAGATTGCTAGTAAACCACCAGGAGGGAGAAAGGATTCTCCCACAGATTTCATAAGGGGTATGGCCCTGTTGGACATCTTAATTTTGGACTAAAAGCCTATAGAACTGTGAGAGAATAAGCTTCTGTTGTGTGTTGTTTCAAGCCACCCGGTTTATAGTATTTTGTTAGTAGCAGCATATAAATTAACACGAGTGGCAAGTGTATTAGAAAAGCATATTGGGTGGCACACTCTCCAGACTGTCATTTCGAGTGGGTACAATGGTGTGGAGCTGAGTAAGAAATGTATTACTGTAGGTCACTGATATTAGGTCACGAGTTAGACCACAGCAGTAAATTTGAGCCAAATCCAGTGATCCTTACACAACATGGGTTTGAATTATGTGGGTTCAATTATGGGTGGAATTTCTTCCACCTCTACCACCCCTGAGATAGCAAGACCAATCCTTCCTCTTCCTCCTCTTCCTCAGCCTACTCAACATGAAGACAATGGAAATGAGGACCTTTATGATGATTTTTACTCAATGAATAGCAAATACATTTTCTCTTTCTTACAATTTTTAATAACATTTATTTTCTCTAGATTACTTTATTATAAAAATACAGTATAAAATAGACATAGCATACAAAATATGTGTTAATCAACTGTTTATATTATTGGTAAGGCTTCTGGTCAACAGAAGGGTATTCGTAGTTGTTTTGGGGAAATCAAAATTTATACACACAGATTTGATTGTGCAAGGGGGTCAGGACACCTAACCCCTGTATTGCTCAAAGGTAATACCAGTCTTGTGCAGGTCGATTAAAAGGTACAAACCGGGCCAGGCGCAGTGGCTTACGCCTGTAATCCCAGCACTTTGGGAGGCTGAGGCGGGCAGATCATGAAGTCAGGAGATCAAGACCATCCTGGCCAACATGGTGAAACCCCGTCTCTACTAAAACACAAAAAATTAGCTGGGCATGGTGGCACGCACCTGTAGTCTCAGCTACTCAGGATGCTGAGGCAGGGGAATCGCTTGAACCCAGGAGACAGAGGTTGCAGCAATCCGAGATCAGGCCAGTGTACTCCAGCCTGGCAACAGAGCAAGACTCTATCTTAAAAAACAAACAAACAAACAAACAAACAAAAAACAAAGGTACAAAACAGAGGCTCTGAGAAAGATGCTGATATAGCTAGCACTGGTTCACTAGAACCACAAAGGGGGTTCTCTATACTTAGGAAGAGAGGAATAGGTACAGGTAGTACTCATTTTGCATTGTAGTATGGAATTGTTAAAATGACCATGCAAGTTGAAATTATGCAAAATGACATTTATGATCAATGGGGAAAATTATGACTGCTTTTTAATCTTTGAAAACTTTTGTCAAAATATTATTTTTTTACTGTCTATTGAAGATGTATAGAAACATAAAAAACACAGTAACACTAATAGTTTAGTACGCTGTAGTTTAAAGCACTGGAAAGATTGAGAATTAAAGTATTTTATTTATATGTGTCAAGACTAGTTTGAATGGTGCTTGCTTTCTTCTTCTTGTCATATGATTAAAAATAGGAAGCAAAGACCTTTTCTATGACTTGGCAAATTACCATACATCTAAGTGTGGCTCTGTTGCCCATATTTTAGCTTTTGTAATTTTAATGTTTTAAAATATTTTGAGAATTCCTTTAAAGTTTCTGCTGGAATTACTTCAGCTAGGGTATGGGCATCATTTTTGTTGTGACCCCTTTCTTCATGTATGTTGATTCACTATTTCATATTTAGGATCTTCAAACGATGGCAGTTTCAATATTCCACACTCAGCTATTTCTTCTATAACCCTATTTATATTTTATTCAAGTTTTACTTCCAGTATTTTCACATTTCATTTCTTTGCTGCACTTTTTCTTTGTTAGCCAATTCTCTCCTTTAATTATCCATTTGTGTAAAATTCTAAACGCTATGGACTGAATATGTGTCCCCCAACCCCCAAAATCTATATGTGGAAGCCTAAATCCCCAATATGATGGTATTTGGAGGTGAGGCCTTTGGGAAGTAATTAAGTCATGAAGGTGGAGCCCTCATGAATGATATTAGTGCCCTTATAAGATAAAGCACAAGAGTTATGATTCTCTTCTACAGCATGAGGATGCAACAAGAAAGTGACTGTCTACAAGCAAGCAGGAGAGTCCTTACCAGATACCATATCTGCCTGCACCTTGTTCTTGGACTTCCCAGGCTCCAGAGCTATGAGAAATTAGTTTATATGGCTTAAGCCATCCAGTCTATGGCATTCTGTTATAGTTGCCCAAACTGACTAAGATAGCTGCTTCATTACTGGGAGAAAATGAGGCAAAATAACTGCATTGCTTTGCTATCTGCAGGTCAACTGACACACAGTGCACACAGTAACAATCATCAATAGACTTTGAAAGAAGTGGCATGATTATTGATTATTAGGGACATCTGTTACATATATAGTGATTTGTAGACTGAAGAGCTTCATGGAAGTTGGTCCTTTATGCAATTACTCATAGTTAATAACCATGGTAACTGAAATTTGAACCTCATTGTGAAGGACTGGTGTTATTTAACTAAACCATGCTAAGTTTGTACATATTGGAACTATCAAAGTAAGGATTGCCTGCATATATTTACATATGCATGAGGGATTAAGAGTTATATAGTAGGGAATTAGTTTAAATAGTATGTTATGAAACTATCCCATTTTAATTACATGATTACTGGAATATATTTTAAACTTATGTATAGGACAGTGGTTCTCCAAATGTGGCAATCAGAGCAGAAACATTGGCATTATCTGAGAACTTGTTAGAAATGCAAATTTCAGTCCCCGCTTCAGACTGACTAAATCAAATACCATGAGAGTTGTGTTCCATAATAACATCTCCAGGTGATTCTCATACTAAAATCTTGGGACACATTGCTATAGAAGATACAAAGTAACATGGTGGAAAGTGAGGATAGGAGTACACTTCTTATTTTAGAGGTAAGAGATATATTTGCAAAATAAATTCTTTCAGATTCTGAGTCAGAATTGCCTCTACAAATAGGTGGTATGTGAAAAGGCTCATGCAGGTTTATAGTAACTAAAAATACAAGTTGTTAGGAGGCACCAGCATAACCTTCTCAAGTCTATGTTTTTTAGGCCATGGAAAAATCATGGTTAACAGGGAATATTAACGGAAAGGCCATCAAAGTCACCATTAGTAATTGGCAGAGAAAAATTTTAAGCTGACTTCCTTTTGCCTCAATATTTCATGCTTTTCAACTTCTATCACACTGTTTATTCACGATTTCAGGGAAGCACCACACTAGAACCAAGGGCTTATTCATGGCTGGGTGCAGTGGCTCACACCTGTAATCCTAGCACTTTTGGAGGCTGAGGTGGGCAGATCACTTGAGCCCTGGATTTGAGACCAGCATGGGCAACATGATGAAACCCCATCTCTACAAAATAATATATATATATATAAATAGCCTGGTGCGGTGGCTCATGCCCGTAGTCCCGACTACTCAGCAGGCTGAGGTAGGTAGATCACCTGAGCTTGGGGAGGCCAAGGCTTCAGTGAGCCATGATTGCACCACTGCACTCCAGCCTGGGCAACAGAGTGAGACCTGTCTCAAAAAAAGAAAAAGAAAAAAAGAGCTTCTTCATGGGTTTAAGATTTATATCTCACCAACATGTACATGGTATAATAATAATAATACCTACTCCATCTGGTTTCTGGAAGGATTAAAAGAGGTAATGTAAGTAAAGTTCCTAGTCCAGTGAATTATATCTGATAAGAACTCAAGTCTGTTCCTCCAGTCTCGCATGAATTCAAATCTCCCATTTCTCATTACTCATTTTATAGTTATACACACAAATGCATCAACAGTTTAAGACAGTAGGGTCATCTGTTTTGTTCATGGATATAATCCAAGATTCTAAAAGTATGCCAAGTAGACAGAGTAGGTTGTTAATTAAAATTTGTTGAATAAATGACCTCTCCAATTATCATCACAATCAAAACATTGATGGGTTGAACACATGATCATCTTCTTACAGCTAGATGTTTCCCAGTATATTTTCTATATTTCTTCTAAAGTAATAGGGGCCTCTCTGCCCTAGCCCATTTTGCTGCTATAACAAAATGCCTAAGACTGGGTAGTTTATATGAAATGGAAGTTTTATTTTCTCCTAGTTCTGGTAGCTTGGAAGTACAAGATCAAGGCACTGCCAGGTTCAAATGTCAGGTGAGAACTGTATCCCACAGAGGAGTGGAATACTGTATCTTCATGTGCCAGAAGGAAGCAGGGCATGAAAGCCCAACATTGTGTGAAGTCTCATAAGAAACTTAATTATAGTTGTGCAGAAGGAGCTTTCATGACCTGATCACCTCTTAAAGCCCCTACCTTTTCATGCCATTACATTGACCATTAAGTTTCAACACCTGAATCTTGGGAGGGACACACTAAAACTATAGCATTCTCTTTCAGCTACATAAACCCAAGTAATTAAGTTTTGAACACTTGAGACATGAATGAAAATGATTTGAGTAATATCTGAGCATGCCCTGTGCCTCTGCCTTTCATAGTAGCTGAAACAGGGACTTAGAGAGGTGCCATCTTGGTGCATCTTGGTGCATGCAGATGTGGACAACCTGATTTTGTGGATGACTTATAAGAGAGAAGGATCCTGGGCACCTGATCGCTTTTCAGAGATGCCATACCTTCGGACTTTTATGTGTGAAAGAAAAAAACCAAGCATATACTTGCTTATGTCAACATGTCATCATCATTCTAGTCTTTTAGTTCCCAACACGTTTCCCTCTTTCTTTGAAGGACCAGCTAACCTAAGTCCTTGTTCAAAGTCTTTATTCTCCATAAGGACAACCAGACAATTTTCAAAGCATTAGAATAATTATTTGAGAAAGAGAACAGTGTTTGCATGGGATGTGATAATACCTAAGTTTTGTCTCAGTCTGTTTGAGGGGTTGGGAAGAACGTGATGAAAGCACTCCTCATAGAGGAAGAGGCCGTCTGCTGTGGAAGATCTCAGGATTATGGAACATGGGATAAAGACGGCATATTCAGAGGAAGATGTAAATCATATTCAAGAATGTATACAAAGGCTATATGGCTAGAAAGGGCCTGGGTGAACATATCAAAAGGTCAGAACTTGGAAGAATCAGTGCAAATTAGGAAGTAGAAAATGAGATAGATCCAGGAAAGTGGTACAGGAATGACACTAAAAATTTGATGCCCTGTGGTGCTCTCTGCATGGTGCTAAGCCTTGCAGGATTGAAAATTTTTTCTTGCATGCATTTTAAATGCTTTGATTTGTACTTAATGACAGAGAACTTGTATGTGCCACTCAGTAAAGATGGATTTGTCCAAGGCCCTGCTAAATCAATGCATATTCACTGAAATCTCTTGTCATTGTTCTGTCAGAGAAAGCTCTGCATCCATTCTGCCACATGGAGATTTGGCTAGTCTGTATCTGTGTTTGTAACCAGCTGGGACTTTTACTGGCTTCATTATGTCATTTATTTTATCAGTAGACAGTTTTCCTCTAGTCTTTGTTTTCCTTGGTGGAAGTTATGTTCCTTTTGTTTGTGTTATAATAGAGAACAAGTCATTCCTTTCTCAACATTAACAATCCCATCAGTCACGCACTTTGACTTATAATTTTGAGTGCCTTTCAGCACTTTTAGGAAGAAGAAAAGATGACATTATTCTGAGCCACAACATTATGGGAGCAAGAAATTCCCCCAAGAGTTCAGATAATCCAATCCTTTGACTCCAATTGAATATCAGCTTTTGAAGAGACCATCATTTATAGATAAAATCTTCCTCTTTGTTTTAAATTCACATGGCATGAAAGAGGATACATTTTCTATGAGCCTCGAGAAAAGAAAATGGCTCTTTTCAAGTAAAATCATCTCACTTCTTCCTTCTACCAAGATTTAAAACCTGTAAAGATTTAAAACATGGTAAAGAAACCTATAAACTGATAATCTCTATAAATTACAATTCTTGCTATATCTGATACTTGAAAGTCTAGGTTGGTGTATTTGTTTTCTCTTTTTGAATAACAAATTATCATGAATTTAGCTTAAAGTAACTCACATTATTACCTCACCGTTTCCATGAGTCAAGAGTCCAGGTATAGGCAAACTGGTTCCTCTTCTCGGTGTCTCACCAGGTTGAAATCTAGAGACCACCTAGGGCTATGACCTCATCTGAGGCTCAAGGTCCTCTTTTAAGTTACTGGCTGTTGAAAGTGTTCAGCTAAAGAATGGAGATCCCCAATTTCTTGCTAGCTTTTACCTGAGGGCTATTCTTATCTATCTAAGAGGCTGCCCACTATTCTCTGCCTTGTGATAATCTTTACCATATGGCAGGTTGCTTTTTCAAGGCCAAAAGAAGAGCTTTTACTTCTGTTTCAAGCCCTTCTTAACTCTTTTAAAGACATACCTCACTAGGCTAGGTCCATCCAGCATAATCTTCTGCTCGATTAACTCAGCCACCTGATTAGAGGCTTTGATTACATCTTATCTTTTTTTTTTTTTTCTTTTTTAGAAAGGGTCTCACTCTGTCACCCAAGCTGGAGCGCAGTGGCTTGATCTTGGCTCACTGCAACTCCGCCTTCTGGGTTCAAGCAATTTTCCTACCTCAGCCTCCCCAGTAGCTGGGACTACATGCACACACCATCACATCTGGCTAATTTTTGTTTTATTTGGTAGAGATGGGGTTTCACCATGTTGGCCAGGCTGGTCTCGAACTCCTGACCTCAGTGATCTGCCTGCCATGGCCTCCCATAGTGCTGGGATTACAGGTGTGAGCCACTGTGCCCAGCCCAGCTGTGATCATATCTGCGAAATCTCTTTGCCTTTGCATAGTCTAGGAGTGGTATCCTATTGTATTCACAGATTATACAGGGCATATGGGGGTAAGAATTTTGAGGATCATCTTCAAATTTGGCTTATTGTAGTTGGAGACACATTAACCTATTATGTTAGTGTTTGATACTTATCATCCACTTTCAAGCTTAGTGGCTTGAATCAATAACGGATTATTTATGATACTACAGGGTTGGGGGTGGGGACAATTTGGGCTGAACTCAGATGGACAGTTCTTCTGATCATCTCAGCTGAATTTTCTCATGCAACTGGACTAATCTCTTGTGTTTCCTTGGGGCTTCTTGGCCCCAGCTGGTGTTAATCACATTTCCGGTCGTGGCTGAAGAGAAAAGGATAACTAGGCCACCTTGCTTCATAATCTAGAAGGCTATCTTAGGTTTCTTAACTAGGTAGCTGCATTCCAAAAGAAGCAAAAGAATTGGAGAGTACATTTCAACTATTGGCTTGTATTATGTTTGTTAACATCCTTTTGGTCAAAGCAAGTCACATGTCCGTGTCAAGATTCAAGTGGAGAAATATACTCTTAATGGTAAGAGCTGAAAATATAGTAGCCACTTTTAAAATATCAAGTCAAACAAGACATGAGGAGGGTCACTGTGTAAAACAACATGCTAACATGAATCAAAAATCATATTCAGACTTCACAACACATATACACTAGACTCCTTTAAACAAATAGTGATTTTATAGTCTGTCTGAAACAAAACCCTGCATCTTTCAAAGTTAGAACATGGTTTTTGCAACTTAGATTTTCCTGTTTTTATTTCAGTTTTGATCTCTTTCCTGGCTTCTTTTAAAGCGACTTTTCTCCTTGAAAATGCAACAGTGAAAGATATAAATCACTATTTCTCTGTTACCTCATGAAAGATTTTGTAAGTACATGCACCCTTATGACCCCTTCTCATTTCAGCTTCATTAAAAATTAGTATGTACAATTAGAATATGTAATTTTACTCAATTATATTCAAAAACCAACGAGACTTGGATCTCATCTCTAACGACATTGAAGCCCTCAGCATTCAAAGAAAATTACAAATGACTCAGCAAATTTGATGGTAATGTAGGCAGCTCTCCCTGATCAAAGACTACAGGAAAAAATAGAAACCAACTAAAAGAAAAGAGAAGAGAAGGAAATAAAACTGTTATTTAGCTTCATTTTATTAGTAGAGAGAAAACAAAGAAACGGAAATCTCAAGGGTATTTTTTTTTGGAAGCTGAAGGACAAAGAGAATTTATGATTTAGCCTAAGTAGGAGTCACTATGTCGTAGAATTCTAAAATGATACTAATAAACACTTCCAATGAAAATGTGACTATTAGAAAGGGTGGAGCAAAAAGTGTGAGAAAAGAGGTTGGATAATATCGCTGTAACAAAAATGAATACTTCACCTACATGTGGTTAAGACATTTACGTATATACCTCATGATCATACTTTGGTTCCAAAGAGCCATGTAAACACAGACATTATCTAGACTCAATTTCTCTTAATACTACCAGCAGAATTACATTCTTAAAAACAAGTCTGTTTGTATAGCCTATGTGTTTTAAGGCAAAAACAAAAGCACAAATTTTTTTGTCATTATCCGTAAGATAAAGCCCAAACTCCCTAGCCTTTCGAACAGTCTGGTCATAACCTAATGAATATGGAAGGAACTTGCACAACTCTATCTAGTATACCTAATAGGGGATTGGTTCAGGGCCATATCCTGATGAGAACAATCCTGAATGATAATCCTGAATGTTGAGGCCACATATTAGGATGACCTTTGGTTAGACTGAAGCAGGGATTACCCATGCAAACCTGGAATAAATCTGGTTTTGTGCCTATTGTCCTGCAGTAATTATTATTTGTGCTCCCTTTCACTGTCACAGATGTTCTTGTTTGGATGGTGAATTAAATGATCATCCTGAAGCTGCAGTTCTTTCTTCTTAGATTTATGTATCTAATCCATGAGACTATTTAGAGGACATAGAGTAGATTGAATTTGGGACCACAGACAGATCAAGGAATTAGGAGATTCAGATTCTCATTGAAGCCCTGTCCCTAACTTGATGTAATATGTTTTGGAATTCACTTAACACTTAATTTACTTCAGTTCCATTTCCTGGAAAATAAAACGGGAGGGACAACAGTATAATATACGGTTTAAGGTTATAAAATTTTAAAATCAGACTACCGATTCCATAGGTTAGTGGGGAAAAAACATAGCATAGAGAAATGAATGGACAGAACATCTCTAGATCTTATTATATTCATTACTTTTTAAATACTTTCCCCTTAGTGAACTTTTTACAAGAGTTGTAGCAAATAAAATGTTGATTGGTTTGGCTATCACATCTTTTCTTTCTAGTAGAGGTGCAAATGAGCAATATAATGGTTACCTGACTGGTAATAGAAGAGAGATAATGAAAACATAGATGACAAAGCAATCTATAAATGGGACAATATGATCCAGAATAATTGGGTTGTAGATGTTATCATCTTCTTCAGCAGAAAGAGGGAAAGGGATGTACAAATACTATTTCAAAAGGATTACACCTGTAATCCAAGCACTTTGGGAAACAGAGGCAGGTGAATCACCTGAGGTTAGGAGTTCGAGACCAGCCTGGCCAACATGGTGAAACCCCGTCTCTACTAAAAATACCAAAAAAGTAGCTGAGCGTGGTGGTGCACACCTGTAATCCCAGCTACCTAAGAGGCTGAAGAAGAAAAATCCCTGGAACTCAGGAGGCAGAGACTGCGATGAGCTGAGATTGTGCCACTGCACTCCAGTCTGGGTGACAGAGCAAGACTCTGTCTCAAAAACAAACAAAAAAAATAGACCCATGGAATCTAGCTAATAAAGTATTAGTTTCCAGAGGTTAATTATTTGTTCAAAGTCATAGTGGTGACAGTGTAGGAAAAACTCATAAAGACCTTAGGTCTCTCTACTGCTCTTTTCACTATGCTACATCTCACAGAAATCTTTAATAGTGTGGGCCTACATCAATTTTTAATGGGAAGAATGATTTTGTAAACTTCATACCATCATTAGGAATATCTCACAAAATAAATGTCTTTATTCTATATAAAATCTCATAGTGGTTTATTTACCATTGTCCATGGGATATAATTTAAATGCTTTAATAATAAGAACTTTCCATGATAAAGAAAGCCTGTCTTGTCTTTTCTTTTGCTTATTTATTTATTTATTTATTATTTGAGACAGGATTGTGCTCTGTTGTACTGACTGGAGTGCAATAGAGCAATCACAGCCCACTGCAACCTCAACCTCCTGGGCTCAAGGAATCCTCCTGCCTCAGCCTCCTGAGTAGCTGAGACTATAGGTTCATGCCACCATGCCCAACTAATTTGGTGTTTTTTTCTATCTTTCAGGTATCTTTTTAAAATCCTTTCTCCTCACCATTCACCATGTTCTCAGCATTTATCCTATAATAAAGCCATTTTGACAAGTGATCACACCCCAAGTGCGTTATGATATTTGAGAACTGTGTGCATGCCCTTGACCCTATTTGCAATGCTTGGTGACTTTCTTCTCATTCTTCAAAACTCAATTTTGATATTACTGTCTGTCCCTTCTGTATTTTCCACTTCAATTTATCTCCATATATCACCTTGCTCAGACTTAGAGAGGTTGGACAGTTTTGTTATTTCCTAAAATCCAGCCAGGACTTATTACAATATTCCTATTGACACACATATTACTCAATATTGCTAAATTGTTAAAAATATAAATTGTGAAATCAGGATAGTTTTGAGCACTGCCATGTATCTCTGAACATTCTAAAAAATATGTTAGTGTGTTAGTCTGTTCTCACGCTGCTAATAAAGACATAGCTAAGACTGGGTAATTTATCAAGAAAAGAGGTTTCTCACAATCATGGCGGAAGGCAAATGAGGAACAAAGTCACGTCTTACATGGCAGCAGGCAAGAGAGCTTGTGCAGGGGAACTCCCATTTATAAAACCATCAGATCTCATGAGACTTATTCACTATTATGAGAACAGCATGAGAAAAACCTGATCCTATGGTTCAATTACCTCCCACTTGGTCCCTTCCATGACATGTGGGGATTATGAGAACTACAATTCAGGATGAGATTTGGGTGGCGACACAGCCAAACAAGTATCCGTTATTCTTAGTTTTCTCACCTAATTTTTTTAAGTAAAAATAATATCAGTCTCATAAGGTTGTTTTCTGAAAATCAAGTGAAATAATGCATAGGAATTGTTCACCTCTATGCCTAGAAATTAATGAAAACTAGCTGCATGGATAATTTTCTTGCTAAAGTGTAACAAAAATTTTGATTATTCTGTTTGGATTCTCTAGCATTTTTTCACTGTCTCAAGTATGAAGCATTTTAATGACCCATGTCATAGCCTTCTTCTGCTTCATATCTCAAATCTAGAAGAGCTAATCCAAAAATAGGTGATTAATTTAAATTTCACATCCAGAGAAGCATGTATGTTTTCTTCATGATTTTCTCTGGAGATGATATGACTGGCTGTTTAAGACCTAAGTCTATCATCAAGGAGATTGATAAGCACAGACTGGTGGAGATGGAGTTGGTAGAGATGGGAGACTCACATGCCAATCAATTTACTGGCGGAAAAACAATCTTTTCTCAAAACTGCAAACATTTGACTACTACATCAAAAGAATAGTCTCTTGATTTTTTTCTCCCTAATCAATGACAGACCATTCTATTTGGCATCCTCTCTTCATTTCTCTCATTTTGTGCTTCCTCTATTCTTTTCCACATGAAATTCTTTCCTCACCTTGTTCAGATTTCTTGAGAGAAGTTGGACCAAAGTCACCCATTATTTCCAAGTTAATTTAAAATGATATTTCAGAACTATGGACAGCAGGCTATATTTATTCTCCACATCCAAAGACATTTTCTTTATGCTGTATCTTAGTCAGAACCTAACCAGGCTACCTCTACCCATAATGAGAGAATCTATAAGAATAAAAAAGAATATATATACTGTTTCCAGCACCACCACCTCTATCCTGGTATTGAGATGAGAAAAAGACAAACTCAGGTCAGGAATTTTGGAAGAGAGAGGCTCTTAGACCTGTGGCAGATATAATGAATATGACTGTAGGGCTTCTATGACAACAACTGAAAGTTGACAAGAGTATAAGCCTATAAAACTCAACAATATAATAAGCTCAACTTGGAATTACTTATACATTTAATATTTTACAATTGATATATATATATTTTTTTTCTATTTCTTCAAATCCCCAAGAGCCATATTAAAAACTTTAAATAAGTATGAGCTGGTGTGGTCAGCCGACAAGACAACACATGGAATTGGGTTAAAAACTGAGCTGCTGGGCCTCATTCTGCTGCTATGGCCTTAGGAATATTTATCTCCCTAAGCTTCAGTTTTTTCATCTATATTGTGATATGCTAGCTTAGAGAATATTTAATTAAGGTGCATATATTTCTACTAACCAAAATCAATAAATGTATTCTGAAGTATTCATGTCGTTGGATAGAACTTTTTCACATTTAGAACTATGCTGACAGCATCAAGACTAACAGTTCCTATTGTTCTAAAGTCCTCACAAGCAATAAAATTTGTTAATTCTATGAAATCAACTTAACTATTCCCACAGCATTTAAGATAATAAAAAACTGAGTATATTAAGTTCAAATTGCTAATAATCAAACATTTAACCATAAAAGATGATGGTACAGAATTATCTTTCCAGAAACTAATGAGAGGGTGAAAACAAAGATAACACTAAGAGTCTACCTACCGTAGACTACCACGGTGGTTAAAATCCCACAAAATGCTTTCTACTGACAGACCTCATATTAACACTAATATTAAACAAATCATTGCCAGGATTTCCAACCAGATGGTCAGCAGTCACGAGCTCTTTGCTGAGCAGCTCTTGAAAGTGTGCCAAAGCAGTGGTGTGGTTCTCGTGATCTTTCTGGATATCAGCCATGTTGTGCCCTGTGTGACTTATGTCCCAGGGACAAACACCAGCTGCAAATGGTCAAAGCAGTCATTAAGCTGCAATACCACATGACCAGAAATTGCTCTTTGAGATGAGGGATGGTAGTAAATGCATATACTTGTCCATATTCCATAATAACAATCTACCTATTTATTTAGATTTAATAAAATGCCTTTCAGATACCATAATGTCTAGTTATACTTTGGCAGAAATCTAGAGGAATGGGCCTCTTTGTACTCACCCAGGTTTATGAAACCAAATTATTCTATTTGTCCTGTTTGTACTTGGAAAGGTATTTGAACCTTCTTACCTGACTTTTGTGGGCATATCAGGCTTTTCAGAATCTTAGTGTCTTAGATCATTTAATACTTTTATTCCTTTACTGGAGTCCTTTCAAGATGACTTTGTGCTGTGTACCTCATTGTGAGTCAGATATGGGGAATGTTGATTCCTAATTTTGTAGCTTAAGTGAAAAGTGTTAATGGGATAATTTCTGAAACTTTTTCCGCTCTCTGAGGCACAGTGGGGAATACTATAAGAGTAAGGGCAGCTTATCATATAACTTTTCTACTATTGTTATATGACAGTTGAAATGGCTTTCCTGAGCCTCTGTAACATGAGTTGAGAAACCAGAATGAGTCTACAGTACCCCTGACATCTATGATTAATGCCAAAAATAACTGGAAGCGACTTCAACTTTGTAAACTTGTTGAGGTGGCATATCATTTGTCACAAGACTTGAAGATTTCTTGAAGATTCTGAGCTATTGAAGGTAGGAGAGTGATAGAAGGTGAGGACGTGTACATGTATTGCTTTTTATTCATGTAACATTTAAGTAAGATTAATCATGTTTATTTCTGACTACAAATGTGATTTTCATTTTAAAAGTATTGAAAATTATAGAATATTATAATACTAAGTAAAAATTATCAATAACTACCAAAACCAATACAAACATTTGAAATTTTAGAATGGAAGCCTCTAGTCCTTTTTCTCTTCCAACACACACACATACACAAACTCATTTTATCATTTAACAACTATTATTGTAGATCGCATCCTCTCTTAATTGTTTTCATCTGATTTTATCTATATTGGAATCATTCAAATCACTTGGATATTTTTCTTAGTTCCTCTATCATTTAAATATTTTTCAGTCAGATATGAAATTCAAATAGCATAGCTTGTGCGTTATCTACATATGGACAATGCTTTAATAATTATTTTATTGATATTCGAATTCCTTTGGTTGGTGAAGGTTAGTTAGAATACGTAGACTCCAACATGTTTATACCCTACTACAAAATGCTGAAATAAAGATCCTAATAGAATAGTGTTAATAATACTGATCTGCAAATAAATGCTCATTATATGTTGAAATAAGAGACTCCATTATAATTTTGTGCCGCGCTACCATAATTAGAAAGTATTTACATGTCAGATGTCAAAATCTTAAGTTTTTGTTTAACGGACTCTTGAAACAAAAATATACTTCATATTACAGCTATAGAAAATATTGCTTCTAAGGGTACAGAACATTATGGACAAGAAAAAAAAAAAAAAAAAAAAGCTGCTCCAGACAGAGTAAATAATTTTCCCAGCAAGCATTGTTAGTACCTGAGATTAGAGTCATAGTCTAAATGTCAATTCAGTGTCCTATATCTCTCTCTTTCCCTCTGACAAAGAATTTCTTTTTTATTACTATATTTTTAAGGATAAATTGGGGAACTCCAGAAGAAACATGCTCCTTGGCTCTGTCCCTCCAAGGAGAGTGCAGTGGAAAGGAAGTCAGTACGCTGTAGCTATCTGTGTGCCAGCATGGGACCAAAACAGACCCAGACTCAGCACTCCTCTCATGCTTTCTGAAGACAGAGCTACTGGAGTGAGACCGTCCTTTCGGTCCCCCGAAGCTATCTTATCAGTTTCTGCTCCTGATCCCCTGTGGATACGGGGGAATAGTTAGCATAAACCCTCCCATCAACAACTCAGTCAGCTGAAGTGCCAAAATTAAGCTTCTTAATTTAGCACTTTGATTTGAAAACCTCCTTCTCTCTCACGTCCAAGTCAGGTATTTATAAAAAGTTTTCACTTATCTGACAGAGTCCAGCCTCTTCCAAGTAACTTCCTCCTCCCTCTGGGAAGCACTTATTCAGTAGCTTGCCTCCCGGAGCAATGAAGAAAATCATTCCTGTGACAAAGGGCTTCAGGAATTGCCTGCACTGAAGGGACTCCAAATGAGAAGACCTTGATTTCATCAAATGCCACATCTTAAGACAAGAGCTATCCAGGGAAGTCACTAAAACCATAAACACCCATGTTTGTTGAATACCTTTATGGTATGTCTGGCACTGCCTGGGGGCCTGAAACAAGAGGATTTAATTTGGAAATTCACAAATTCTGCCCACTCACAGCTTCTGTGTAAATCAGAGCCAAGTGAAGTGAAGCTAAAAGAGACATTAGAGATAATCTATTTCAATCTTTCAAAGATAACAGTATATTGAGCTTACAAGTTCTGCATCTTCCATATTGTAGCCTTGTGGGAGATATTCAATATAACCATCCATGGCTTAGCCATACCCCAAATGCCCTTTCAATACTAAAGAAAAATGAACCATATTTACTACATGTATGTTGAATGTTTCAGTTATTCTCGTCTGTGAAAGTCTAGTAATGTAGTGTATCTAAGGCATTACTGTCAGAATGCTTGGTTTAACCATTTCATACCTACACATAAATAAATAGGTATTTATGTATGAAAAGTTGACACTACTGCCACAGTCACTGTCAGCCTTTGGGCACAATCATTTTGTTAAGTTCACAGGGGTTGTCTTAATGAAGAAAAAAATAGATCAAAGTTATCAAATATATGAAAGTGCCTTTTAAAACGATAAAGCACTCTTTCTCTATGAGATTAGTACTTTGAACAAAATTAGAGTTAAAGGACAGCATGTTTAACCATAATTATTTACCTTACCTGTTGCACGTTTATCAAGTTCATCATATAAGGATCAATGATAATAAAGAGCTGTGAAGGTCAAACTTGGCCAACCATAGCAGGATGTGCATTAAAAAGATCAGAATGCTTTGACACAGCATGGAGTCAGAGAAAGTGCTTGGAACTGGAAATCAACATACATGAGTCATCATTCCAGTTATGCCTCTTCCTATTTGGCCTTGAGCAAGTCACTTCCCTGGGTGAGCCTTTCTTCCTTTGCTCTGTGAAATGAGGGCACTAGAGAAGGTGGTCCCTTATGTGCCACTGTGGGCTAAAGGTCTACTGGTACTTATGATAGGAAAAAGAAAGAAGGCAGTGATCCTGTTCTGACATTTAAGAATGAACAGGAGGCCCAGGAGTTTCCCAGAATGGGAAAGAGAAATTTGATTAAAGACAGGGTGCATCATTGAAGGCAAAGTAACTGTGCTTCTGTTCATTGCTGAGTGACAGGCTCCACGGGTGGCCCTGCTGGCCCTGAGAAGGCACAAACTATATTTGCAGTCAGCATGGAACAGACTGCAGGTCAGAAATGAGCCCCGTTAGCCACACTTGAATGATGGGACAGCAGCTTTGTCAGATGTGTCTGGTGTTCAGTGCTCAGAACAGTGATTGGCATGTGCTGGCCATCTTTCCCATCTCTTAATTTTCTAGACTCTCAGAAAGAACGTCTGTGGCTTAAAGATTTAGAAGTCACTTGCTGAATGTGCTCAAATTTTGCCAGGCAATTTTGCTGTTCAAAGGCAAACTTCTATTACTTCAATGTAAAAACACACTCCTGGTCGTCCCCTGTGCGCCCACCTCTTTGTACTGCTAACCAAAAAAAACTTAAAAATTCTTTCTCAGGCTCGATCCTGAAATTCTTGCTGACTAATTTTGGTATCCTGATTTGCATCCTTGGCATTGATAACAAAGAGAAGCTCTATTCTCTTAAATATAAGTCTGCTCAAAAGAAGCCCCTAATTATCTACTCTTAGTTAGAAATCTCTGTCTTCCTATGTCACCTGAGCAGCACCAATTTATATGGAAAAACATTTTGATGAGAATTTAAAAAGCATATCCTATTCCCAAACCAGCACATACACAAACTTAGGAATGAAGGAAGAGAAAAAAATGAAAGTTACAATAAGATACGAATGAATGCAACTTTAAACAAGAATACATGAGTGAAAATGCAACTAAGTTTTCAAAGTTATGGAATTATAAAGATGGCAGAAATTTACAAATCACCTTATCTAAATCCCACAGTTAAGAAACTAGGAATCTGGGGCTCAGGATGATAAAAATGACTCGCTCATCATCAGTTAGCTACTTAGTAGTAAAATCAGAATTCAGAGTTCAGTTCCCCATAGCTTATTTATTCTAGTTTCACTTATAGAACCTTCAAATGGAGCCCGTGACTTTATTTATGTAATGCTTTTTTAAAAAGTAAGACAATAATACTTTCAGGGAAAATTTATAAAAGTTACTCTTTTGGGTGAAAATGTTATGTCATTTTTTTATTAATTTTAGTCAAGGGGACTTTAAAACGAAGAGGATGTTCCTAAAAGTATATACTTTTCCCACTGGAATTGTATAATGAGGAATTCACCTAATTAAAACTTCTCTGGCAGGTATAATAAAAAGCCATCTGCTACCTAAAACTATGAAGCAGGACCCTGAACATTTTTCTCTCTAGAGAACTTCAAAAGGGTATAAGAAGCATGGGACAGAGAGTGGCCCAAAGATTGGAAGAGAACAGGGTTTAGAATAATAAGGATAGGCACCACAAAAAGAATTCTATAACACAGTGATCAAAGATTGGATAAGTGTAACCTGTCTAGTCATCTCATGGATATATTGCAATTTATTCTGCAGATTTGGAAAGAAAATGTGGATGAATCACTACAAACACATCACTACAGCTGGAAAACCAAGCCTTACACAACAGAATGCAACATGTAATCATCATTCACATATATCTCTGACACATGTACATATACACATGGCAAAATAAACAATGCAGGATAATATTTATTATCAAAATAATTATATAGAGAGAAGGGAAAGACAAGAAAAAGAGGGAAGAAAAGAAAGTAGTGTTTGAGTAGGATGCTCTGTGGGCCAGGCTGTTTTTCTGGAAAATTACATTTAAATTTATCAAGAAGCAGGTGGAGCAAATAGTGCTATTCTCACTTTACCAACAAGGAAGTTGAAATTAAGAGAGGTTAAAATATCTGCTGTGGGTGATAAAATACAGTAAGTGAAAAGAGTCAGAGCTCAAACCCACATATATCCGATTTTAAGAGGGAAAAAAGATTCCTATGAACTAGGATAGTTAAGAAAATTTTTATGAAATTTGACTATGGCCTAGTAGAAGAAAGATTAACAATCATTCTCAAAGAATAAGCATGAGATTAAGTATAAAAAAAGATAGGTAGGTAGATAGCTAGTTAGCTAGACAGACAGACAGATATAGGAAGAAAGAAAGAAAAGAAAGAAAAGAAAGAAAAGAAAGAAAGAAAGAAAGAAAGAAAGAAAGAAAGAAAGGAAGGAAGGAAGGAAGGAGAAAGAAAGAAAGAAAGAAAGAAAGAAAGAAAGAAAGAAAAAAAAAGAAAAAGAAAGAAAGAAAGAAAGAAAGAAAGAAAGAAAGAAAGAAGGAAGAGAAAGAAAAGAGAGAGAGAAAGAAAGAAAGAGAAAGAATCAATCCTTGGGAAACTAAGCTGCTGGTTACAATTAAATTTATAATACAAACCTCAAGCTTCCACTGAAGTTAGTTTTCCTTTTGGAAAAGTGTTACTCTTGTCTAAGAAAAATGAAGATCAAATAAATTTCAATTTCTAACATCCATGTTAAGAAAATACTGTGCAATGTGAAAGAGGACTAAGTCTAATATGGCTACCATCATCGTCACCTCCTGAAGTTCATGTCTTTGTGTAATGGCTGCCCCTTGTGTGAGGGTGAGACCCTTATTTCTAACTAGCAGACTGTAACAAAGTTGTTGAGATATCATTCCCATAATTATGTTACATTATATAGAACTCTGTCTTGCCAGCCAACTTACTAGATCTTGCCCTCCAGCATCCTCGAAGAATCCAGTTGCCATGGTGGATTCTTGAAGAAAATTGAATATTAGAGAACTTGGACACTCTCTTGGAGGTGAGTTGCTTCCAACCAATAGCCAGCAAAAAAAATGGAAGCTCAAGTCCTACAGCTGCAAGAAATAAGTTTTGCCACTAACATGAATAAACCTGGAAGAAGCTTCTTCTTCACTCGAGCCTCCAAATGAGAACGGAACCTGTTTACACTCCGATGATGGCCTGGTGAGACCCTGAAGCAGAGAATCTAGCTAAACCATGCCCAGTCTCCTGACCCACAGAATCTGTGAGATAATAATTCTGTATTGGCTTAAGCCACTAAGTGTTTGACAATTTGTTATGCAGCATGATCTTTGATACTGGAAATTCTGAGTTTTGCCTGATGCTATTTATTGTTTCTAGTTGCAATTCTAACAGTGATGATTCTTAATGGCAATTAATAAATAATAAACGAGTTAGCAATTTGCTCAGCTGTTGCTAGCATGTGACATTCATTGGAGACAGTTTCCAGGACTAATTCCTCTCAGTAGCATCTCTGGATTATATCCCTCCACCAAACTCGTGTTTCTTCTGCCCTCAAATATCTCTTGGTACTTGCAACTGTGGACCTTTTATAGCCACCATTAGGAAATAAACCATATCAGAGTCCCTGCTTAACCAGGGTCACCATATAATTCATTATCTAAACTGGAGCACTCTTAAGAGTGAAAAGAGCACTATCAAAAATTAAACTGGAAAAACAAGCACAAATCTGGATGTCCCAGGTGAGACAGCATGTACAGTCATCCTATACTTGATACTCTTAGGTCTGCTTCATTAATAAGAGCTATTTAAACACACACACACACACAAATCCAAAGTTTTAGGATTTATTCTAAACTGAGAAATTCTAATGACATCACACTTAAAGCTACAGCACAGATTCCCTATGGCTACATTCATAACTCTCTCCTGGAAGGACTGTTTATTGCTAGGCAGTGGATCCTTGGTGCAGAATAAAATGACTGGAATATATTTGGCACCATTTATATATTTTAATTGGATAAATAAAGGTATGGCTAAGCTTTCTCCCTATAATGGGCATTGTTAGTGCTCTATACCATGGTGTAATTACTACTAGCCACCAACTACAATAATAGAAATAAAAAGATTTACAATACTACATGCAGATGTGGAGTGATTGGAAATCTCTTATGCAGCTGGCGGGTAAACAAAATGGTTTAGATACCTTGGAAAAGAGTTGGGTCATTACTTATTGGCCAAATATACACTTTCCACACTACCCAGCACTGTCAATTCCAGGTTTTTACCCAAGAGAATTAAAACATGTGTCTCCATAAATACTGGTGGACAAAAATTCACAGCAGCAATATTTACAATCATGGTAAACCAGAAACAACTGAAATTGTATCAACTGAAGAAAAGATAGGCAAATTGTGATATCATCATATAATAAAATGCTGCTTAGTAATAAAAAGGAACAAACTACTAACAGTTCGGAGACTCTCATAGACTAAATCCTGAGCAAAACAAACCAGACAGAGCAAACTGAATTTATCTAAAGTTCAAGAACTTGAAACTAAAGTACATAGAAACGGGTGATTTCTGTGGCACAGCTAAAAGGAATTGTCTTGAAAGAGACATGAGGATACATTCTGGAGATGTGGAAATGTTTCATATTGTGAAAGGAGTGCTAAATAAGTGTGTTACCTTGTCAAAATTGTACAGTTAATATTTGTGTTAAAAGGCATGCAAATTTTACTTTTTTTAAAAGGACTATAAAAATGAGCAAGATAAAAAATATCTTGTTGTGAATAGAGTTAATTTTAAAACCACCTGAGGATTTTGCTCTGTGTTAGCAATATTTTAGCATCTTAAATAAGGGAGATGACAGTCCCAAAGTACTACATGTAATTAGAATCCCTTATAGAGTGTTATTCTGGCCACTAGGTTGAAAGGGACATTGACATAAAACATGTCCAGATCAGGAAAATCTGAATGACCAAGAATCTGAAAAATCATGTTTTATGTAAAATCGTAAAGGGGAATGGGTTCATTTTATCCAGGAAAAGAGATTAGAAGAACTGCAATAGCTACCTTCTGATATTTGAAAATTTGGAATGTGGAAATAAGGACATATTCTGTGAGGCCTCAGTAGGGTAGAGCCAACAAGTAGGATACATTTTAATGCATATGAAACAGAGTTTTTAAACTGCTGTACTGCAGAGGAACAATCGGCTTGGTGAAGTATCACGCTGTCGCTCAGTAGAATATCAGAGGCTTCCGCCATGTTTTGTCCTAGATGTTTCCGGAAGAATTGCTACATTGGAGGAGGAGTGGTCTTCTCCATTTCTAAGAGATTATGATTCTGTGTTGTGAAAGCTTGAAATCTAAGATTTCATGGGTTTTAAATCTTTATAGGACCTGAAGGTGGTATATGATACGTATTAATCAGTATCCGTAGAATAAAACACTACTGTTTCATTAAAATTTTCACAGCAATGGCTTTCACTACAAATGGAATGTGTGTCTTTAAGATACACCAAACTCTCCAGACCACGCAGCCATACAGTCTCCATACAATTACAGATGTGTGAAATAGCCAAAATAGCTAAAATATCCCCTGAAATAACAATCAGATTCATTGGCTCTTGAGTAAACTTGTACTCACATTTTCCATTTTGTATGCTGTTGTTTTACAAAACAAAAAAAAAAACTGTTTTAAAATGTGTTTATCTCAGTAGATGAATGGAAATATCATAATTTGTTCAGCTATGAAAGAGTTTCAGAGGAAGTGTTATATGACCCCTATGAGAAACTATTTTACAACAGAACTGAGTGGTTTTAAGTTATAGGGCATTCACAGGAATTACTGGATCCAGTAAGATTCATTTTACACCAAACTCTATGTAATAGGGAAACATTTTGTAATGCTATAAACCTTAAGATTGATTTTTTTTTGCATAGAAGTCAATTGGTGAATTGCAAACACTCTGTAGTCTTCCTTGGTCTTCCTTCATGTTCTCTCTTTTAACCATGTCAATGTGATTGTTAGAAGATCCTTAACCAGAAGGGCACAGACTGAAGAAAAGAGCAGTTGTAAAAATCAGTTCAGATATTGCTCTCATAAAATTTTAGTGAAGACATTTGAAATTACTGGTTGTATATTTTGTATCTCCACACAGACTTTCCTCCATTTGTAGATATAGTTGAAAGTTATCTGTGTATGAGTTCCATAAACCACTTTAGAAATTAGTATACTGCTTTGCTCTTGAAACTTAAAATGTTATTTTTTTTTTAAGTTTTCTGCACTTGAATATTCAAAGAAAAAAATCATGAAAATATTTTAAGCTATTACCAGTGAGTGCAAGATTCTCTTTAGATTCCACGTAAAACACAATATTCTGTAGTCCTGTGTATGTGCCTTAAACAGTTGATAGATTTAAACTTATAAAATTATCTCAGTAAAATCTCTCATTCAGAACAAGAAAAAAGAAGTATATTTCACTACCAACAAGTAGATCTTAGATTTGAAAGAAAGAAGAACTTCTGTGTTGGCAAATAGTGGATAAATTTTAGGAAAACCTAGATTAAAAGTTTTAAAAAATATTTTAAGCCTTATTCAAACACGGGGTACATTTTCTCAGTGAGATATTTTCTTGTGGTCTTACAGGAAGCCAAGGTAAGCTGGATGAAATTGCAGCTCCTTCTAAACTCAGCAAGGCCATACAAATAATTCCAAGCCTCTTTTCTTTAAAAAGTTGCCTGCACTTAATTTCCCACATTTGTGAAATCTTTATGATGTTAATGATGAGTTCCAACACACAAAATAGTGTAAAGTATCACTAGACACAAGAAAGATTGCCATCAGATTCTACTTTGCTATTTCCAAGAGGGTTTCCCTAAAAGCTGTTCAGAAGGTATGACAATTACATCACAGACACACAACACAGAAAGGCAAAAAAGAAAATCACCTTTCAAAAGTCTAAAAGAATACCTGAATAGATTTAGGTGGTTTAGAAAGTTATAAGCACATTGAAGCCACATTGATTTATATTCCACTACAGTATTATGAAATTTGTAATGACTACTTGACAGGTAGATTTGGAAAAAAGTTTCATGTAATTAGGTAGTATAAATAATATTGCTGGGATAAATCAACTGTACAAATTAATTTTGAAATATTAACATGGAGGCAGATGTTTGGCCAACTTCAAAGGCACCTAGTACTCAATAGGCTCAAATACTTACATGTAATTTTCCCTACCCAAACCTGGTTTTCCTTCAGTTTCCTTGAATTCACTAAATTAAACCAGCATCCATCATTCCCCAATACATAGGTCACTGTCAATATTCCCATTATTCCCCATATGGGACATATGTAACTCTTTAACAAAGCCTGTTCATTTCACATAACAAATAACTCTCATGCCTATCTATGTCTCCTGACCATCACTACCATCCTCCGGATGCTAGTCCAAACTACTAATATTCTTTTGCCTACACTGTCACAATAATTTTCCATTTTCCTTTCCCAATCTTTTTAACTCACAACAGCTAGAAATAGCTTTTCAAAAGATTACTCCAACCTATACCTCTTAAATCCTTTACTAACTTCTTATTGCCCGTATGATCATGATAGACATCTTTGAAATCACCTATAAGACCGACATTGTGTCCTGTCCAACTCTTTATCCTTTACCTAGAACCACTTTTCTCCTAACTTTTGGGAAGGAAGATTTCTCTTCTCATACTGGACCTGTTCCCCTGTGGAAGATCCTGCACTTCAAATAACATTCCTAACCTTTTGTGCTACCCTACTCATTCTGCAAGTGAATGGGTGGGCGCCATTGGTTCTCATTTCTACTTCTGTAGAGTTTATCAAATAAAAAGATAGCATTGGCCAGGCGCAGTGGCTCACACCTATAATTCCAGCACTTTGGGAGGCCGAGGCAGGAGATCACGAGGTCAGAAGATCGAGACCACCCGGCTAACACGGTGAAACTCCATCTCTACTAAAAATACAAAAAAGAAAAAAATTAACCAGGTGTTGTGGTGGGCTCCTGTAGTCCCAGCTAGTTGGGAGGCTGAGGCAGGAGAATGGCATGAACCCAGGAGGCAGAGCTTGCAGTGAGCCGAGATCACGCCACTGTATTTCAGCCTGGGGGACAGTGAGAGACTCTGTCTCAAAAAAATACAAATAAAAATAAAAAGGATAGCATCGATGATTTTATCTCTGTTCTTCCATCCTTTTGTTTCCTCTCCTCTTCACCTCGATCCTGAGTAGGTGTGCTTTACCTGCACATTCAACTTTCATTGGATTACTCTGAGGTTTAGATTGGAGGAGGTAGTATGTTAGAAGACTTATTTGTCTCAGATTTTAGCTGATCATCCAAAACAGTGATCAAGATGACCAATGAAGCTCATATTTTTATCTTCATTTACCTGCCACCTCTGTCTCTCATGATTGGTTTTGAGGAAGGCATGTGCATTCTACATTGACCACCTAACCCTGTAGCAGGGTATTCTTTACTCTCACCATTTCAGCTTCCTCTCTAGAGATTATTTTTCATGTTGTTCCTTCTGCCCTGGACATACATCTCCTTTTGTTACTTCTCATAACACAGTTCAAGTTTTTCCTTCTCTCTCTTACCAAAGCAAACCCTACTTTTATAGGCTCTCTCAATAGGATCATGTTATCATAGTTGTGAGTTCTTAAATTTTCTGTAACAATTTGAGTAGAATTCATTATTTTCACTATTCTAGAAGCCCTCTGAAAGCACAGGCTATATAGTTTTCTTCATCATTGAATCCTCACTACCTAGCACAGTGGCCCTAAAATATTTGCTGATTGAATGAATGAATAAATGTATGGCAATCATTCTTAGATAATAATTAAAATAACAATAAAAAGTCAATTTGATATAATCCTTGTAACTCTGTACACCATGAAGATTATCAAATAAGCCAAACTCAGAAGTTGGGAAGAACGTTGGGTGAATTTACATTCACCAAATATTTCTTAATTCAGACTTTTTATTCAGCATAGACCCTTCCATACACACACTATTTCATATTGGCAAGTTCTACTTTATGTTAATAGCTAAATATGAGGAATGCCAAAGGAGAGTGCTAGGGAGTACTTTATCAAGTGATTCATAAAATATTTGCTAAGTGCCTTTTTGAAATTTGCATAAATTGCTTAACTTCTGACAGCCAAGCTTTATTTCTTGAAAACTGAAGATAAAGTCTGTGTCATATTATGCCCACTGGGATTAAATGAGATTAAGTACTTTGTATTGCCTACATATCACCTGTTCATTGCAGGTCCTCAGTGACGTATTTTTCTTATTTATTGTACACACCGAACTTTCTCCTTTTTGATCTTTACAATAATCAGGCAACAAAAGATTTATTTTCATGATCTCTATTTTACATTTCAAAAATGTCAAAGAGTTTAAGGGTTTTGTCTAAGTCACCCAGAAATTATCAAAAGAATCCAGATTGAAAAATCAATTCTAATTTCCTCTCTACTATATAATTGCTTTTAATAAGGAATATGTGGTCAGAACTTATAATTATACAACCCAAGTCGTATTTTCTATTTATCTCTTGACATATTCTCCCCTTTTATTTGCAGGTATTTTCTGAGTCTTTCCTCTGAATGATCTTTGCCTTTACAGATACTCCATATATAGATTTTCACAATCACCACTCTCCCACTTCCTACCACGATGTTACTCAGATGTCTTATATCCTCCTCATTGCTTTCCCCAATTTTCCTTGGCATCTCCTTTTCTGTGTCTTTAACAATGAGACTTCCTTGTTATGCACTGGCTTAATTTATGTATGTTTTACATAGTATTCATTGCCAAGACATCTGGTTCCTTCTCATTGCTAAAAACACATGGGAAGCAAGAATATTCATTTCTCCAATGAAAAACATGTAAATGGTTACAGTAAATAAATTAGTTGAAATTTCCCATTATTTTCTGTTCCTTTTGTTCGAAACTTATCATTTAATGTTTTCCTGCCTATATCTTCCCTCCTTTATCAAACATTTAACAAATACCTCCTATGTTTCAGATCCTTACCTTGTTGGACTGGAAATGCAAAGATGTTAGATGATAGAGATAGATAGATAGATAGCTAGGAAGATAATTTTGCATGTTTGTGTACATGTATGTGCATATGTTGGGCAGGGTGTGTGTGCGTATGTTTTTCCTGCCTTCAAAGACCAAAAGGGGAAACACATCATTATGTTTGAAAATATCAATGAAAACAGAGTACAATCTAGTTCTTTCTCTAATTACCCTTAAGCAGTATCTATTGGTTGAACCTTATGAAATTGCCAATAATCCACTGTGATCATTGTGATCACAGTGGATTATTGTGATCACCAAAAAATGTCCGTGTTATATTGTTCAACATAATAAAAGCATTAAAACCACTTGTTAAAAAGTGAAAGATGTACTTCCCCAGTTGTTTTTGCCATTATGAACTCAGATAACTGAATTATTCCACTTTTTAAATAAATGAATGGAATTGACCTACTTGAAGGCAGATGATGAATTAACGGTATTGACCTAATGTGGGCCTCACACAGAAGCATTTTAATTTAAGCAAAATTCTTTTTCAATGCTACTTTTCTCACTTATAGATGCTAGTTAATGTAAAGCCAAAGGATGGTAACCTGCTAATTGGCCACCCAGTCTTGCCCTCTTCAAGTGGAGTATAGTGCAGAAAAGTGAGACTTCTGCCTGTCTAACACACTCACTCTCTCATTCCCCCCGCAACCTCCCCCCCTCCTCACCTCTCTCTCTGACTATGCTCCAAGGCAAGCTTAAGCAAATGGTTTTTTTTTCCACAGTCAGGCAACATTTATTCTAACCAACATTTACCCAAATCGATACATTTTAATTGAAACTAATGGCAGTTAGCTTAAACCAACAGATTTTTCACTGGCCTAAGTACATTAAATCAATGTATTTTTCAAAATTGCCATATCTTATGTAAAACAATGCATTTTCATTTCATCCAGGACACATTTTTATTCCACTCTAATCTGCCAAGTTAAAGAGTCAGACTGAAGTAATAGATTTATTTTTTTTTCATACCAGCCCTAAGATCTTGAATGAAAGAAACATATTAATCATTCAGATATATGAAGTCACTTTCATTTGGTTTAACATAACAGACATTTATTGAGCACCTACTGTTTGTGAGATACCGTGTTTGACATTCTGGAGGGTACAAAGTGATTAAGATAGAGTTTCTGTCCATAGAAGCTCATGATTTAGTAGTGAATACCATGAACAGGATTAATTATAACATACAACAAACAGCTAGAAAAATGTGATGGAGGAAGATATTAAGTGTGACTGAAGGATTCAGGGGGAGATGTGAAGAAGGTGGCATTTAAGCTCATCTCTGAGCAATGGATAGCTCTAGTGGGAAGAACATGCTACACAGAATGAATAGATTGAACAATAAGTTAGTTATGTAATGCCAGCTACTACTGCCAATGAATTCTACATTTTCAGTCTCTTAATAAAATATAAGTTAATTTGTCACACACATAAGAGACCATGGTGGCTGTTTCTGATGTAGAATTAATTGTTCTTAACTTGACGATTCTAAAATGAAGGTTCATTTAACTTGTGACTCTAACATCTAGGACTTAGAACATTCTACATTTGGCAAGTAGAAGAGGAAAGAACTTGGAGAAGGCACATCTGCTTCATAATAGCCTTAGCCAAGAAAGGGTACCAATCATTTGTGCTAATACTCCGTTGGTGGGAACTGGTCTTATTGTCATACCTTGATGCAAATGAACTGGGATATGTAGACCTTTCCTGGGAAGCCACATCCTAGTGACAACTGTATTCTATGGAAGGAGTAACATGAATTTAAGTGGACCGCTATCTACTTCACTGCAATCAAAGATACAGAGTGAGAAATACAAAGGGTTATAAATGTGGCATGGGGAGCATTCATAGAACATTTTAGAAGGTAGGAAAGGCAGAGTATAAAATGTGTTCTACACCATCCCAAAGTGTTAATTTTACACATGAATGGGAGCCACTGAATGTTTTTGAAAGAAAATATTTTCATAAGCCTAATTATTCACTAGTGTCTGTAGCAAAACAAAACAAAACATAGTACACAAGAGACAATAAAATTCTGTACTAATTATGGGTGTTTACCTCATCTTTTAGGCCTCAGTTTCTCCTTCTATAAAAGAGATGGTTGGTGTAGCCCCAAGATTTTGGCTTTAACATGTTCCTTAATAAACTAACCAATTCCTTTTATATTTATTAATAAGCATCTTCATATATATAATATATACACACACATACACACATCATACATATGCCATTCCATATATTTACTGGCTTTGCCCTGTT
>NW_016804139.1:2622655-2644161 GCF_001698545.2 Rhinopithecus bieti
TTTTTTTTTTTTTTTTTTTTTTTTTTGTCTCTTCTCACTGCCTGATCCCAAAGCTAATGTCACATAGTTTATATTTGTTATGGCAGAACCCCCCTTCTTGTACTGAAAATAACTAAAAAGGGTTTAGTTGGGAAAACAGAACCATTATAAGAAAAATGGGAATAAGGAATTAAATCTTACATGGTTGTGTGATAATATAGAGAAGTGAATATCTATAAAAAAGAAGCCAGAGGATAAGAACAAGAATCACTCATTTAAATCTTGTAAGCCAAGTACATCTGGATGCCAAAGTGGTCCCATAAAGGGAAGCTTGTAGAGAGGGCTATGGAAATTCTACTACTCTGTAATTGCTGCCAGTATGGGTCTACAGGAGGCACCTACGTCTGGGTCTTCTGTTTGTAAGCAGAGATGATAGTTGAGGAAAAAAATGCTAGACATAAAGTAGAGGGGAGGGAGGAAGTGCATGTCTGCCATAGAGTCAGCATTTCTATCTGACATAGATTAGTTATGTATTCAGCAATTATCAAGCAAGTACTGTATGACAAGCAGTCCTTCCTTAGCAGTAGAGATCATGGATATGAAATGCAACATTCTCTTACATGAAGCTGCTCACAGTTGGACAAAGAGAGAAATGAGAAAAGCAACAAGCACCATAATGCTAACTGTGAAGAGATTAAGAGATTAGCACAGGGCTAAGAGAAGACGTTTATTTATTTATTCACTAACTTAAACAATATGTATAGAGTGCTTACTGTGAAAAGGCAGTAAAGTCTTCCCACCTCATGCTGACTATGTCACCTACAGGGGGCATTGTCCAGGTATCTCCATATAGAGTTTCTAATTCTTCCTCTCCTCGCCTCTTTCAGCAAAACCAGAGGTAAACTCTGAAGCTAGAAGCAATTTAGGAAACTGTACTAATTCCAAGTGAAGAGTACCCTTAAGGATCCAACCTCCACCCTTTTTTTGCTATAGCTTGTCTCGCTTACTTGGAGATATGGAAGAAAGGGGTATCCCTTCCATCACCCAAATTGACTCCTGACAGTCTTTATTTTAACATTAACATTAAAAGAATTAATAATTTATTTGGGGGAAAAAGTCATGCAATTTTTTAGCATCAGTACAGTATTACACACAACAGGCATTATTAACTCTTAACTAAGAGAGGCTATTGGAGGTCTGGATGCCCAGAGAGATTTGAAGATGGGGAAATGGAGACACATTTGCTTAGGCTTGCCTGTGGAAAGAGGTGGAGAAATAGTGCTAAAAAGAACTAGCATGGCATTTTACCTCCCCCCAACTTCTATGTCTTGCTTTAAACCACATTTCTTTTCTGATGCTCTGTCTTCTAGGGGCTGAGTAGCAGAGTAGAAGGAGTATAAAGTCAAGGCTCTGGACAGATCTGAGTTTTTAATTCCAGCTCTGCTGCTCGTGATTTAGAGCAAGCTGCTTAATGACATGGCGTCCTACTTACTTTCTCGTCACTAAAATGGAGAGAGCAGCGCTTCTCTCACAGGGTAGTTTCTGGATTGCCCATTAAAGCAAAAAAGGAGAACCCTTCTATAAAGGGATCCATTAATTATCGACTGCATTTTTTTCTCTTAGTAATTATTATTATTAATTCCCCCATTATTAATGACTTCCATATCACTTCTTTTAAAATGAGGATGTATATTTATAGGACTTAGGTTATATTCAAGAATAATTAATGAGATAATGTAGCTACCATTTGTTGAGGAACTGCTATATGCTGGGTGTACTATATACATTATTTCAAATCCTCACAAAAGTAAAACCCTCCCACTTTGGGATTCTCTTCACCTAATGATTTGGCCTTCAGGTAGCCCTCTCTACCTTCATTTTGTATTCTACTGAATTTCAATAGTGTAATTTTGATGTGATTCAACAGCTTAAATACCCTGTTTTTTAGAAGGTGCACTTGTATTGCTTTGGATAAAGCTGGCAATTGCATGATTATGCACCACTAACATACCAGCAATTGCAGCAAGTGAGGCTCTTGAGAAATGA
Source organism: Rhinopithecus bieti (assembly GCF_001698545.2). NCBI lineage: Eukaryota > Metazoa > Chordata > Mammalia > Primates > Cercopithecidae > Rhinopithecus > Rhinopithecus bieti. The sequence goes on from NW_016804139.1 coordinate 2,624,681, forward strand.
AATTAAGTCTTACCTTGGTGAGAACTTCCAAACAATTGGTTGACCCTCAGTTGGAGGCTGTGGTCATCTCTTTGAATATTTAGTTACACACAAAGATAATTAGCTATTTGATTGCTTACCTAAAGTTGACTCATGAATTTACTTGTGTAATTATGATTTATTGAAAATCACCAGGTTTCCAAAGCTTTGCAGTTTCATTTCCTTCCTGTCAAATTTCCCAAGGGTATGTGGTGTTTATGTAGATCATAAGTATATATGCATCAATTTATTTATAAAAAGTATCACATTCGCTAAAATGAGAAAATTTCCATAGCTCTTACACCACAATGCATTTCCTGAGCTTGTCCCCACTTTGTCAAATGGAACATTCCTCCCTTGTCTCTCCCAATACGGTCGATTTGATATGATTGATTAGAAGAAAGATTCCTTCCTAGTTCTATTTTTCAGAAGGGAATGGATTGGGTCTTGTGTTCGTTTTTATAGTGACTGTGATGTCTGGGAACAAAGATAGTTCATGCTCAGTTGTCAAGGCTTGGGAAGCAACTGCTGTTGAGTTCCCTAAAGGCCAGAAGAACTCAGCAGAACCAAAGACCTGGATTTGATCCTATGGACTTGATTTCTTTAGGTGAATCTCGAAATACAAATACTATTTATGGAGTCTTAGCTTTACAAAATACACAATCTATTACCTTGTAACATTCCTATTAATGCTTTTATGCATGTGGGAGTGCTATATACTACATCCAAACCTTGGAGGTGAACACCTTAGATCTACGTCCCTGCCCTTACCACTGCTGACTACTTACTCATGACGTGATTGAGAACTACTGAACCTCTTCAGCTTTGACTTTCTCTTCTCTATAAAAATGAGTAAGTCTCTTTAGCTTACAAATTATTTTGATAATCAAACATAAAGGATAGATACAGCACCTACTATCAGACCAGCCACCTAGGAGTCTTTAAAATGTAATATTAATCTGTATAAATATATGACATAGTTTAATGATTGCATACTAAGATTTATGTGCCCTACATAATTATATAACACAAAATTAAGTGGGATTTTTCCTTCTGCCCTGGATTTAGTGCCTGAGGCTCAAAGCTGCAAACAAATTGGTACTGAGCTCCCTGTTTTCTAAAGAGAACTTTCAACAACTCTGTTTTGACAGCTCCTGCTGGGTCTTACTTTAAGTCACTAGAAATGGCCCTACCAGCACCTGCCAAACACAGAAAGCCCACAACCCTCTTCATGCTTAAAAAAGTAAGACTGGGAGGAAAAAAAAAAATGTTGAGAATGACTAATGTGCTGGAGAATGTGGCGTTTATGATTAGAAAGGAAGTGCTCCTCCACTCCTTTGAAAAGTTAAGTCATGATGTTAAGAAGATAATTCTTAGAGACTGGCATTGTCTGAAAGAAATAAAGGCTCACATCTGTTTCTTGCTAAATGATTGATGGACTGCAGAATCAATCAAGGTGGAAGCAAGAGTGGTTGGGGAGAATGACTTGCACCTTCTCAAGGTTAGGGGCTTAAATGTGCACAGAGCATGGGGTCACAATCTCTGGAGATTTCAGAAGATGAGAAACTTGCTTTTGACAACAGGACAAAAAGAAATCACAATGTAATGTGCCTAGGAAGAAGATGGAGCAGCTTCCCACTTTATCTACATTTCTTTCAGCCTTGATAAAGAAATCAGTTATTTCTGATTTCAAAGTGATCAATGCTTTGAGGTAGAAGCAGGTACCCTGGGCTGACCATGTGATCAAAGTGAAACCAACGTGTTGGAGGCATGGATTGCTGGTAAGAAATAGAGAGAGATATGACTGCCCTAAGTGGGTCAACAGTAACAGAGTGCTGGATTAATGTTGATCACAGTTGCAGCAAAATGACACATACTCTATAGGTGGAGACCAATCCACTGATAGAGACCACCCACAATGAATGGAATAGGCCAAGCTAGAATGAGATCAAAGATTCTTTCCTGCAACTAACATGTCTGGAAAAGTGGTCCCTTTCTCACCTATTTTTCCTGCCAACATTTAATACAAGAGGCTTTGAAAAGAGGCAGATGCTAGAATAGGATGAAGAGGAAAAATAATGGCCCTTCCCAACCTCAGATCTCTTTAAGCCATAGGATAAGTATGAGATGAAGACAGTGATAAAATAATAATTAGAATAATATTAATAATTATAATAGTAGCTAACACATATTTCTCTCCCTATGTCAGGCAATGTTCCAAGTGCTCAACATACAGCAAATAGGATGTAGGTTATTGTATTCTCTCCATTTGATTGTTGAGAAAATGGAGTCCATTTGAATTTGAGTGACTAACCCAAGTAATGACTAAACTAAAAATCCAAAGCTAGTAGTGGTGGTTCTGGAATTCAAATCCATAGAGTCTGGATCCAGTATAAGCAACTTTCAGATAAATTCAGAATTGTAATGTGGACTGAAATCTTAACAATCAAAATTTACACAAATTTTCAGCAAATGATGTGTGAAGAAACTTTGACAGAGCAAGTTTAAAGACACAGATTGCAGGTAAGCAAAATCCTTTCAAGTTTAGACCTTGCCAAGCTGAAAGTACTCAGTCAAGTCTTAATACACTGTTTCTCAAAGCATAGCTAAACACATCAACATATATCTAATTGAAGGCAGGTAAAGGATATCCAATACATTTTTTCTAAAAAGTAATGTTTACCAATGTAACAACTACTATAATGTGTAACACTTACACAGTATATGTGAAAATTCTATGAAAATATTAGGGATAAGTATTGATGATAACAATTATTGATTATGATATATTCAATTTATCTTTATTTTCTAGGTGTTCACCATGAGCTTTCCTTATTGAAAAACAGAGAGGATAAACATAGATATATCCTCTTAAGAAACCTACTTCTCATTCTTTATATTTATGTCATTATAATGGAAACGGTAGATGCTGGATCACAGGGGATGTTTAATATTAGATTGAAGAAGATATTAAAAAGGATAGCACACTGGCTAAAACAAGTCTGCACTGGCACTAGGGATGGTCCTGTTGACATGCGAGGTCTTTTCCATATCTAATTTTGATAATATGATTGATGAGGTGATTTCTCATAAGTGGTGGAAAGAAACAACATAAAAACTAATCACATTATGCTGGCATTTGGAAGTCGAAATAAAAGGTATGTGAACTCATTACAGGAAGATATTTTTTCATTTGAAATTTAAATTTGCCAGCCCATCCATATTTGTCTAGAAAACTTGAGAATTTGTTTGTAGATGAAAATGACCAGAGTTGAGTAATCAGTTCCAACTGATTACTGCATATAATAGGCAGGCCAGGGACTTCCTGGTGCTTACAGATCTGTCTTTAGAAATCTCAAGTTCAGGGAGAAGGATGTGATAACCTCAGTCTCTGTAACTATGTTTCTCTGCCCCCGGAAGGAAGGAATGACCTCCCCAGAGGCTAGTGGAATTTCTCTGCAAATTTAGCTTCCCCACTGGTTTGATTTTTCTTTAACATAGGAATATTTATAAGCTTTAAATGAGGAGAATAGTATGCCTTTATTTCATCAACTTTTCAAAGATACAGTCACGGCTGTACAGCAGTCTCTACCAAAGGGGAAATTAACTTTAACATAAAAACACACAGCTAGGCGAACTTGGGAAGTCTATCATTTTTCCAATATGCAGTATTGAAGCCCCACAGTTGCACACCCTACACTTAAGCTATCAAGAAATTAGGCTATTTGAAATGTTATAAATATGCAAGCTATACCCGTTATCCTAGATGGGCAATACAATTTATGGAAGATATAATAAATAGAGGGAAATTTAGTATGTTGGTTCAATATAGAGTAGGTAATTGAAGTGCAGAATCCAAAGTAAAACCATAAACAATAATTAGATAGTGAAAAAGTGGAGAGTTGACCATGGCCCACATAATAATACAGCTGAGCATCAGCAAAGACAGAAGCCGGCTTGCAGTTGGAAGCAGATTATAAAGGGAATGTATGCTTAATAAACATCTGGAGAAGCCGTGATAATATCTGAAGAATCATCTTCTGGAGATGGGAACTCTCTAATCTTAACCTTACAATCTTAATTTGTGGAGGAACATATGATTACGTAGATGTTATTATGTACATCTGGAGGAGAGTTAGTCTGATGCCTCTGTGAGCCTCAGCATTGAGCAAATTGCAATAAAAATGTGTAGCATTGCTTAGTACAGCTAGTATCACTGGGAGTTTGCAAGTTAAAAGTTCCCTTCGAGGTTGTTGTACTATTTAGGTTCTTGGGTGCAAATAATAGAAGAAATTTTGTTAGCTTTAAGCAAAAGTACAATCGACTGGAGGAATTTAAGGGGCTTGGAGCTGGAGGGTTGGACTAGGAAACTGAGCAGAGCTTGGCAACAGGAACAGACTGTATAATGTATCAGCACTTCAGCTGCAATATACACGTTCTAACCAGTGTTTAACATGTGCTTAAGGGGCAATGTACCAGGAGAAAACACCTGAATGGCTGACAGTAATTTATAGATGCACTCTTAGTTGTACCGGGACAGAGAGAGAGATGAAAAATGGCCCTTGGAACTTTCCTCAGCAACCGTGTGCTTTTAAGTGCCCCAAAAGTGTCACATTTTGTGTGTCACATTATATAGTAGACACTGTACTACACACTGGGATGCAAAAGTACTAAAGCCTACGATGTAATTTCTGTCTTTTAGGAATTTTTTTTATATACAAGAATCACTGCAGGAAGAAAAGAGAGAAACTAATACAAGACAGAAGCTAAAAAGTAGACACCACTACATCCTCATTTTACATATCAGGAAAGAGAAGCACCAACAGGTATAGTAACATGCCACATATTTCATTACTTGAAAGGAAGAAAGTGAATATCATGAGCAGTGTGCCATGAGGTAAATTAAGGTGGCCATAATTTACTAACCAAATTGGAACATTTTTCAAAGTAAAAGAGGGACACTATTAGTACTTATGCCAAGTCAACAAGCTTAAACAGAAGTATCTTTGGCATATCAGAATAGAAAAAGCCTGAGAAAGACATTATAGAAAGGATGCTGCTTACTGGGTTTGCACACTTTATTCAAAAGCATCTAGAATAGTGCTATCCAAAAGAACTTTCTGCAATGAGGGAAATATTCTATCTGTCCAAAATGTGGCAGCCACTATCCTCATTTGGCTATATGATCTCATGAAAAGTGGCTAGTATGACTAAGAAACTAAGTTTTTTAATTGATTTAATCTTAGTTGAAATTTAAATAGGCACAAGCATCTAGTGGTTACCAGTAAGGATAACACAGAAATAGTTTTAACTTGTGATTTATTGTATTTGTACAGCTGTTTATAACAATACTCCAAGAAGTATTTTAATTTAAGACTCTACCAACCACCAATAGATTGGTGGTTGACATAGACTTAAAACTATACACAATTGAAATAAGTGAAAATATACGTATAAAATATTGCAAATTATACACAGCAAGTCTCTAATATTTATTTCTCTAATTTCACTTCGCTAAGAAATGTTGACACTCTGGATATTCCCCTTGTTTGTTGTGTATGATCATGCAGGGTATTTTGTTGCTGTTTCTGTTCTGTTTTAGTTGTTGCTGTTTTTATCCATGACTGATGACTGACCCTCTGCTTTGGATGCCATGCTGTTCTCATTCCAGTTAGTGTAAAATGCCAGCTGATTGTCTTACCCTGCAAATAGCCTCTATCAAAATAATGCTAATGTTCTCAGCTCCTTTCCTGATGTAGCTGCTTCTGTGTCTGCTCTGCTTCTGTTGAGAGAAAGGCGTTTTATATCTCATTTCTTGGCAGAGAGATTTAGTTGGAACACAACAAGTTGGGTCACCCACTGGGCTAAGGTTTTCGAAATCATTAAACAATATAATAGCATGGTTGAAAACTGATATGGTTTGACTGTGTCCCCACTCAAATCTCATCTTGAATTGTAGTTCTCATAACCCCCACGTGTTGTAGGAGGGACCCTGTGGGACGGAATTGGATTATGATGACAGTTACCCTCATGCTGTTCTCGTGATAGTGAGTTCTCATGAGATCTGATGGTTTTATAAGGGTCTTCCTCCTTCACTCAGCACTCACTTCTGTCACCTGCCACCATGTAATATGTGTCTGTTTCACCTTCTGCCTTGATTTTAAGTTTTCTGAGGCTTTCCTAGCCATGAGGAACTGTGAGTCAATTAAATTCTTTTCTTTATAAATTACTCTGTCTTGGGTATGTCTTCATACCATCATGAGAACAGACTGATACAAAAATAAAAGCTCCAGTGTTAAACAGAATACATTTAAAAGGTAATTTAACTAACTACTAACTAGGTGACCTGGGGCAAATTATTTAACCATCTTAAGTCTCAATTTCCTCATCCACCAAACAAGTAAAAAAAAAAAAAGTTACTTTCCAGCAAGCTGCAGTGGCTCATGCCTGTAATCCCAGCACTTCTGGAGGCCAAGGTAGGCTGATGTCTTGAGCCCAGGAGTTCCAGACCAGCCTGGGCAACGTGGCAAAACCCTGTCTCTACAACAAATACAAAAATTAGCCAGGCATAGTGGTGCATACCCTGTAGCCTCAGCTACTTGGGAGGCTAAGGTGGGAGGATGGCTTGAGCCCAGGAGGTGGAGGTTTCAGTGAACTGAGATCTTGCCACTGCACTCTAGCCTGGGGGGCAGAGCCAGACCAGCCTTTAAAAAATTACTTTCCTCATTGATTTATTATGGGGCTATGCATGTAAAACACCAAGCATACCTTATGATATATAGTAAGCATTAACTCAATCAACTAAATGTTTCTGGGCCCAATCAAGCATACTCAAGTGTACAAGGAGCTGAGACAAGTGTCATGCAGTTTATAGTTTAGTGGACAATTCTTCAAGATAGTAGTACCTGCGTCTGTGGTAGTATGGACTTTAATTGGGCAAGTACAGAGTTCTTTAAGAAGATGCTGAGGAGGTCGGGTAGGCTTACCGACAAAAGCATGAAACACTTCTCAATTTCGCTAGTACAATCTTGGAAACTTTGTATACAGTCAGGTACTAGGTGGTCAACACTAACATTCACAATTGAATTTCAATGCTTTGCTTCTTTGTGTTGTCTTTGTTAAGCTTTGTACTTTTTTTTTTGGGGGGGGGGACGGAGTCTCACTCTCTCACCCAGGCTGGAGTGTAGTGGTGTGATCTCGGCTCACTGCAAGCTCCACCTTCCCACCAGTCTCCTGCCTCAGCTTCCCGAGTAGCTGGGACTAAAGGCACCTGTCACAATGCCCGGCTGACTTTTTTGTATTTTTAGTAGAGACGGGGTTTCACTGTGTTAGCCAGGATGGTCTTGATCTCCTGACCTTCGTGATTCACCCGCCTTGGACTCCCAACCTGCTGGGATTACAGGCATGAGCCACCGTGCCCAGCCATGTTTTTTAGTTTTTAGCTATTTTCAAGTGTGTGCCCTAATCTAAGGAGCCAAAATTGTGTAATCACAAACTGTACTGTCACTTATTTATGCATTTAGTCAGCAAGGACTTACTGAGTGTCTAAGGCACACCCAACACTGTGTTAGTTTCCAGACATACATTGGTGAATAAATCAGACAACCCCCTTGTCCTCCATGATGCTTATAATCTAGTTTGTAGTTGATTGTCTACATTCACTCTTATTATGGACAGCATACTCAGATACCACCTGAAGTTGCACTTTTCATGCATATCATCCTTTTATGTGGGCCAGTGTTCACACAGTAGTGAAGGCTAATTTTGTCTTCCAATTCTTGCTCCAATATTGACTTGCAGTTCACACTACACACAAGCCATCACACACGATAAACAGCTTTAAAACAAATTGGTAACCATTAAAATGGGCCAAGTCCATTGATCATGGGCTTCAATATTACAGCAATGGCAAATTGCTATAAAGTTTCTAGACACTTTCCCTTTGTGTACTAGTAACAAACAGTGGACCAATTGTTGTTCACAGATCACATGGCAACAAAACACTGGTACAGGCTACAGTACCTTGAAATAAACCTACCATGTTCATAGAGGCTATCACAGAGGAAGAGGAAGAAGAGAAGGAAAGAGTTCTCTCTTTTCTTCAAACTTTCCTGTTTTAATACCCCTTGTACTAGATAGACTGCATATCATTTAGACCTGCTCATGCTGAAATTGTTATGAATGTTCATCTACATTTACAGCAAGTAAAATACTCTATCATTCAGCTCCATTGAACCATACCCAGGGAATCTAGATGCAAAACCTGTGTAGCTATTATAGGGTGGGGTTGAGTGAAGAAGTTCTCAACTTGCCCTTGTAAATGACTCACATAGGAAATTAAATGGGAAATATTTGGCTTTCTAATTGAGAGCTGAGTGAGGGATCAAGGTGATGGTAGCTACTGGGTAATAATTAAGTATACTGAAAAAGAAAATCAGCTAGTCACTTTCCTGGGAAAAGTTAATACTGCCTTTTTAGTACCTATTTTACTCTGAAAGATTATAAACTTCCTCAAGTCAGATCATGTCCTGTTGGCCACTTTTTATAAAGAAAAAATACATAATAAACTAGTTTATTATATATATAAGCGGTCTATTGTTTTGAATTTATAAGTGAGATTGGTATATTATACACCAACTAATAATTGTAAGGTTTTTTTTCTTTATATTTTTAAATTATATTGAGGAACTATGATGATGAATGCGTATTGATAGTGTGAGCATGTCTAAATTAGAAATATTTGTATATGTCTATTTTCCAAATCCAGAAAATTTTCTTGATTTTAGTCTTTATAAAATGATTGCTTTTTTTTTCTAAATTGGAAAGTAAAGAAATGTAGAATCTAAAATTATCCACAATCTCAGCATCTAAACTCAAACACTAAATTTACTTTGTGCTGTATTCGGCTCTATTCTTTCAATAACACTGACTTTTGTGCTTGAAATAACTGGGCCTGACTAACGTTTCTAGTTCTCATAGTAATAAGTTTCTGTGGGAAATTAGGATTCCAACACTGAAGCAGAACTTTGAATAGCAAGCCCTTTGTTGATACAACCACTACGAAGTTTGACTCTATTGGTCTTGTGAATAACACCCTGATATTCACAAAAGAAGAAATTATCTGGAGCTTTTTCGCTCAGCAAGAATCAATTCTCAAGCCATATCTGAATTCCTGTAAATTCAGAATTAGTGAGGTCTGAGTTAATGAGGTTTGATTGTATCCTGAGCTATTGGTAAAATTGCAATGCTGCAGTGACTCCCACTGAAGTTAGATTCATTGCTGTTTCAACAAGGGTTGAAGAGGGCAGATTCTTCCTGGTACCCAACATCAGCGTTTTTTAATTACACTATTATGTGGTATAAGGTGGACCTATAAGATGGCCTACTAGAGGAAGTCAGCACTTTCTCAGTGAGCAGCAGCATATTTTTTACTTCTCTCTGCAGCCCCCTATTCACTTTCAAATGGATCAGGTTTCCTTTCTTTGGATCTCTAGCTTTTGTCCATTAGAGTTTCCCCCAAAGACTATTTTATCAAACAAGGGAAAACACTTTAGAAAAGACCGTAAGTTCTTTGCAGAGTTATAGCCTGTGCTTTGTTTATGTATAGTGAACACTTACTGAGTTAGCACTCCCTAAAGGAAAATCTGGGGAGATATCAGAAAAATGTTTTCGGTAATTGCTACTTGGTTTGATCTCCTGGTATTTTGTGATGTTTTATGCAGCATTAATGGCATCACCTGAGATTCTAAGGACACAAAAGAACTTCTAAGTCCATTATCAAATGTAAGGAAGTCATTTCAGACCTCTGAGGGAATTAAGTGAGTTGACAGTTAAATGCTGTTCTTGGAGGAATGTAACAACAACATGCCTCTAAAAGACTTAACCCATTTTAATTGGCATGTGTTTGTATGCAAGGATATTCCAGATCACATATAACTGTGGGTAAAGATCCAGTACCTCTCTTTCAAGCACATGGAAATTTCTAATCAGGTTATTGTTTTTGGCAAATTAGCCAATTAATTTTCAGTATCCTTCTGCATATTTGTAATTTGTACAATTTTGGAAGCTACTGAAATGCCTTTTAACTTCATTTAGTTTGGCCTGAAGATTATCATTTGGAGTCTCCAAAGGTTATTTTCATTCATGAATACTTGGGAATAAGAGAGTGACAGAGAGTACAGTGAGTAGGTAGTTGATATAGTTTGGCTATGTCCCCACCCAAATCTCATCTTGAATTATAGTTCTTATAATCACTACACGTCATGGGAGGGAACCGGTGGGAGATAATTTAATCATAGGGGTGGTTACCCTCATTCTGATTTCATGATAGTGAGTAGTTTTCATGAGATCTAATGGTTTTATAAGGGGCTTTTCCCCCTTTTGCTTGGCAGTCTTCCTTGCTGCTGCCATGTGATGAAGGACGTGTTTGCTTCCCTTTCCACCATGATTATAAGTTTCCTAAGGCCTCTGAAGCCATGCTGAACTGTGAGTCAATTAAACAGCTTTCCTTTATAAATTACCCAGCCTCGAGTATGTCTTTATTAGCAGAATGAGAATCAACTAATACAGTAGTGAACAAGTTTATTTCACTTACCACCTAGGATAGTGTACCAGTTCCACACACCTGTTTCCTGACTCTTCTCCCAGGCCTGAAACTTGGTCTTACCAATGGATTATAAAAATGCCTGTTTATTTGGTGGAGATACAAGCATATGCCGGTGTCTGCAGCCTTTAATACACACTATAACTTAATTTTGTGTATACTAAACAGGGAAAAGTTTAAAGCATTCCCCCCCGAGAACTGGAACAAGATAAGGATATCCACTTTAACCACACTATTCAACATTGTACTGGAAGTCCTAGCCAGAGCAATCAGACCAGAGAAAGAAATAAGGGGCGTCTAAATCAGTAAAGAGGAAGTCAAATTGTCACTGTTGACTGATTATATAATTGCATACCCAGAAAATCCTAAAGACTCATCCAAAAAAATACCCAGATCTGATAAATTCACTCAAGTTTGAGGATACAAAATCAATGTACATAAATCAGTAGCACTGCTATACATCAGCAATGACCTAGCTGAGAATCAAATCAAGAAGTCAACCTCTGCAGGGTGTGGCAGCTCATGCCTGTAACCCCAGCACTTAGGGAGGCCAAGGCAGGCAGATCACCTGAGATCAGGAGTTCGAGATCAGCCTGACCAACATGGCAAAACCCCATCTCTACTAAAAATACAAAAATTAGCTGGGCATGGTGGTAGGGACCTGTAATCCCAGCTACTCAGAAGGCTGAGGCAGAAAAATTGCTTGAATCCCTGAGGTTGAGGTTATAGTGAGCCGAGATCATGCCACTACACTCCAGCCTGCGTGATGGAGCAAGACTCAGTCAAAATAAACAAACAAACAAACAAACAAACAAACTCAACTCACTTTACAACAGCTCCAAATAATAATAATAATAATAATAAATACTTTGAAATATACCTAACCTAACCAAGGAGGTAAAATATCTCCACAAGGAAAAATGCAAAACATTACTGAAAGAAATCATAGATGACACAAACAAATGGAAACATATCCCATGCTTATGGATGGGTATAATCAATATTGTAAAAACAACCATACTTCCAAAAGCAATCTACAAATTCAATGCAATTCCCACCAAAATTTCATCATCATTCGTCACAGAACCAGAGAAAGATTAAAATTCATATGGAACCAAAATAGAGCCCACATAGCCAATGCAATACTAAGCAGAGAAAAACAAATCTCAGGGTATCACATTACCTGACTTCAAACTATACTACAAAGCTATAGTTACCAAAACAGCATGGTACTAGTATAAAAATGGCCATGAAGACCAATGGAACAGAAGAGAGAAATAAAGCCAAATTGTTACAGTTAACTGATCTTTGACAAAGCAAATGAAAACATACAGTGGGGAAATGACACCCTATTCAATAAATGGTGATGGGATAAATGACAAGCCACATTTAGAAGAATGCAGCTGGATCTTCATCTCTCATCTTATAGAAAAATCAACTTAAGATGTATCAAAGACTTAAATCTAAGATTTAAAACCATAAAAACTCTAGAAGATAATATTGGAAAAAACTCTTCTAGACATTAGCTTGGGCAAAGAGTTCATGAACAAGAACCTAAAAGCAAATGTAACAAAAAACAAAGATAAGTAGATAAGCCTAATTAAACTAAAACACTTCTGCATAGCAAAAGAAATAATCAGCAAAGTTATCAGACAACTCATAGAATGGGAGAAAATCTTCACAAACTATGCATTCCACAAAGGACTAATATCCAGAATCTACTAGGAACTCAAAGAAATCAGCAAGCAAAAAATAATCCCATCAAAAAGTGGGCAAAAGACATGAATAGACAATTCTCAAAATACGATATCCAAATGGCCAACAAGCATGTGAAGCAGGGCTCAACATCACTATTTAACAGGGAAATGCAAATCAAAACCACAATGAGATACCACTTTACTCTTGGAAGAATGGTCATAATTTTAAAAATCAAAAAATAATACATGCTGGCATGGATGTGGTGAAAGGGAACACTTTTACACTGCTGGTGGGAATGTAAACAAATACAACCACTATAGAAAACAGTATGAAGATTCCTTAAAGAACTAAAAGTAGATTTACCATTTTACCCAGCAATCCCACAACTGGATATCTACTCAGAGGAAAAGAGGTCATTATATGAAAAGACACTTGTACATGCATGTTTATAGCAGCACAATCCACAATTGCAAAAATGTGAAACCTTTCTAAATGCCCATCAACCAATCAATGGACAAGGAAAATGTGATGTATATCATAGAATACTAATCAATCTTTTAAAAAAAAAATGAAATAGTGACATTTGCATCAACCTGGACGGATTTGGAGACCATTATTCTAAGTGAAGTAACTCAGGAATGGAAAACTAAACATCATATATTCTCACTTACAAGTTGTAGCCAAGCTATGAGAACTCAAAGGCATAAGAATAATACAATGGACTTTGGGGACTCAGGGAAAAGGTGAGAGGGGTTGAGGGATAATAGGCTACACATTGGGTACTGCTCAGGTGATGGGTCCACCAAAATCTCAGAAATCACTACTAAAGAACTTTTCTATGCAACCAAATACAACTTTCTCCCTAAAAACTATTGAAATTTTAAAAAATCAATGAATCCAATAGTCTTTGGAAAATGCAAATAAGATTGATGGACTGCTAGCTAGACTAATGAAGGAAAGAGAGATCTAAACACAAAATTAGAAATGACAAAGGGGACATTACCAGTGATCCCACAGAAATACAAAAAACTCTTCCCTTAAAGACTACAATGCATACCTCTATGCATATAAACTAGAAAACATAGAAGAAATGGAAAAAATTCCTGGAAATATATAACCTTTCAAGATTAAACCAAGGAGAAATTGAATCCCTGAACAGACCAATAATGAGTTCCTAAATTGAATCAGTAGCAAAAAACCAACCAACCAGACAAAGTCCATGAACAGATGGATTCAGTCTAATTCTATCAGATGTATAAAGAAGAGTTGGTATCATTCCTACTGAAATTACTCCGAAAAAATTGAGAAAGGATTCATCCCTTAATAATTCTATGAAACCAGCATCATACTGATATCAAAACCTGGCAAAGACAACAAAAATGCACACTTTAAGCCAATATCCTTGACAAACACGGACACAAATTTATCAACAAAATATTAGCAAACTGAATCCAGCAGCACACCAAAAAGTTTGTCCACCATCATCATGTAAGTATATTTTATCCCTGGCATGCAAGGTTGGTTCAACATATATGAAAATCAATACATGTGATTCAACACATGAACAGAACTAAAAAGAAAACTCGTGATCATCGCAATAGATGAAACAAAAAAACAAACAAAAACTACCTTAGGATAAAATTCAAAATCTCTGCTCAACTTCAAACTCTAATACAAGGCTACAGTTAACAAAACAGCATGGTACTGATAGAAAAACAGACACAGAGACAAATGGAACATGATAGAAAACCTAGAAATAAGACCACACACCTACAACCATCTTATCTTCAACAAAGTTGATAAAAACAAGCAATGGAGAAAGGATTCCCTATTCAATAAATTTGCTGGAATAACTGACTAGCCATACGCAGAATATTAAAGCTGGACCCCTTCATTACACCATATACAAAATTTAAAGATGGATTAAAGACTTAAATGTAAAATCCAAACCCATAAAAATCCTGGAAGATAATAGCATTCTGGACATAGGAACAGGCAAAGATTTCATGAAAAAGATGTCAAAAGTAATTGCAACAAAAGCAAGAATTGACAAATGGGCTGATTAAACTGAAGATTTTCTAAATAGCAATAGAAACTGGCAACAGAGTAAACAGACAATCTGTAGAATGAGAGAATTTTTGTGCAAATTGCATCTGACGAAGGTCTAATATCCAGCAACTATAAGGAATTTAAACAAATTTATTAAAAAAATTAGGCAACCCATTAAATAGTGGGCAAAGGATATGAACAGACACTTTTCAAAAGAAGACATACATGTGGCCAACAAGCATATGGAAAAAAAACTCAGTATCACTGATCATTAGAGAAATGTAAATCAAATCCACAATGAGATACCATCTAACATCAGTCAGATGGCGATTATTAAAAAGTCAAAAAATAACAGATGCTGGCAAGGTTGCAGAGAAAAAGGAATGCTTCTACACTGTTGGTAGGAGTGTAAATTAATTCAACCATTGTGGAAAATGGTTCCTCAAAGGCCTAATAAGAGAAGTACCATTCGATCCAGCACTCCCATTACTGGGTATATACCTAAAGAATATAAATTTTTCTGTCATACAGACATAGGCACGCATATGTTAATTGCAGCACTATTCACAATAGCAAAGACATGGAATCAACCTAAATGTCCATCAATGGTAGGAGTAGGTAAATCAAATGTGGTACATATACACTATGCAGCCATGAAAAACAAGTCACGTTCTTTGCAGAAACATGGATGGAGCCAGAGGCCAGTATTCTTTGCAAACTAACCACATACTGCATGTTCACATTTATAAGTGACGGCTAAATGATAAGAACATGTGGGCACAAAAAGGGGAACAGCAGACATTGGGGACTATCAGAGGGTGAAGTATGGGTGGAGAGAGAGGATCAGGAAAAAATAACTAATGGGTACTAGGCTTAATACCTGGGTGACAAAATAATCTGTACAACAAATCCCCATGACACAAGTTTACCTACATAACAAACCTGTATGTGTACCCCAAACTTAAAAGTTTTTTAAAAAGTAGGTTTCTGGTTTAGGTCTAGCACATTAAAAGTGACCACAAGACAGTGGTGATTTTTGGCTAAGTGTGTCAGCTAAGGAGATATAATCAGTTGTAAATTTAGCTCACTACTTCTCAGTAATTACGTCTCTCTAGCCTCAGATTCTCCATCTTAAAATGAGGACTTATTTCAACCTTTCAATAGACTACCTTGTTAATATGTTTATGTGCTTAAAGTATTTGGAACAAACACAGACTTAGGTAAGCAATGGATATGCTAGTTAATATTATTATTATTTGACTTCATACCCAGAACTAGAATCAAAAAGTAGAAGTTTCTGGGAATAAATTTCAACTTGCTACAAAAAACTAATTTAAAAGACAATAGAAAGATGGAAGTAGAAGAAATGAGCTCATCACTAGTGTATCCAAGGAAACTGAATTTTTTTAGACGGACTCTCACTCTGTTGCTCAGGTTGGAGTGCAGTGGCGCAATCTCGGCTCACTGAAACATCTGCCTCCCGGGTTCAGGCGATTCCCCCACCTCAGCCTCGCGAGTAGCTGAGATTACAGGCGCCTGCCATCACACCTGGCTAACTTTTGTATTTTTAGTAGAGATGGGGTTTCCCCATGTTAGCCTGGCTGGTCTCAAACTCCCGACCTCAAGTGATCCATCCCGCTGGACTTCCCAAAGAGCTGGGATTACAGGTGTGAGCCACCACACCCTGTTACCTTGGTATGGATTCTGAAAGCTCTATTTACTCACTGGATTGCTGTCAGATTAACCTGCTGGAAACTGACTTTTAGTACTGAGATTTTGTGCTTCTTTGTAATGTTTATCAACTATGACCACTGTCATGCTAGCTAGTTCATGAAAATGAGAAAGTAAAGGAGTTAGAATAGTAAGGTGTAGTATGAAGAGACAAAGGTTTAAGGTGGCAGACAATTTGACCTTGTGACGTAGGAACATGGAAACATTTCTTAAGGGCTTTGAACCTTATGGAGAGAGAAAGAAAGAGATAAAGGGAGAAAAAGAGATTCTGGTATATACTGTGTATAACAAGCAATTAGAACCTATGAAGTACTGTGGATGACGGTTGCATTTAATATGATGAGAAGGAAGTATTTCATACTCCAAAGGCATGGAGTATGAAACCCTGTCCAAGATGACCTAGAACTAAACAGGCAAAAATCAGGACATTGCTTTGCTGGAGGAGCCCAGTCAAATAGGAGAAGAAAGCCCAGGTAAAGAGGCATTGGGTCTGAAGGTGAAGCTAGTTGCTGCATAAATCTCCCTGAGAACTTCACAAAACAGTTTTTCTTCCCTTTTTTGAGAAACAGCTCTATCTGGGTTTCCTAGCCATAGCAGCAGTAAAAACAACAAAAATGCAGGTGAAATAAATAACACCTCCAACCCACATTTCAGCCGTCTCTGGCCACAGTACTACAGAAGCCATCATTCGTAAAGAGTGTCATCTTTTATTTATTAGCAACATGAAACATCCTGGAGGTGACTGAATTATGCGATCAATGTTAATGCTAATCAAAGTGATCAACGTTGAGTGTTCTCTTCTCCACATGGCATGGCCCTTGCTGCTCCCAAGATGTCAATTGCATGATTTGTACATAGCCCTAATTTGCTGATTACACTGATCTTTCTCAGTTCCTGCTATTCTGAGTTCTTACCCCTTTGTTATCTTTGCTTTTAGTTCAGCGTTGATATTAGGGAAATGCCATTAGAAAAAACAAAGTATTCAAAATAAAATACAGCCAGATACATTTTAGAGGTTAAAATAAGTGGATCTTTTGAGGATCCAAGTTGTTAACCATTAGATATTTAATAAATAATTTAATCAGACCAAGAGGAAAACTGATTTTAAAAGATATACATTTATTTCACATGTATGTCTCAGTCAAAATTTAACTGGACTTGATAAATCACATGCCAAGCACAGAAAATTACTTTCTACAATAAATGCATTTTATTTCATTCATTCTCAGATGAGTAAAAATTCATACATAAATGTGTTAGAATATCAATGCATAATATTCTATTTTTTTTTAGACAGAACAGAGTTTTGGAATCAGAGGAATGATTCAAAGGATGTTAAAAGAGAAGAAAAGCTAATGCACACAATTGGTGTAAATTCTCTCCCACTGCACCAAAACAAGAAGCATATCTACTATTCCCTCTCTTTACTGTCTCAAGTTAAGTGGAACAAAAGAAAAATCTCGCCGGGACACGGTGGCTCACGCTGGTAATATCAATGCTTTGGCAGGCCAAGGCAGGCAGATCACGATGGTCAAGGAGTTCAACCAGCCTGGCCAACATAGTGAAACCCCGTCTCCACTAAAAATACAAAAATTATCCAGGCATGGTGGCGCACGTCTGTAGTCCCAGATTACAGACTGTAGTCCTCCTGCCTCAGGAGGCTGAGGCAGGAGAATCGCTTGAACCCAGGAGGCAGAGGTTGCGGTGAGCCGAGATCACACTACTGCACTCCAGCCTGGGCAACAGAACGAGACTCTGCCTCAAAAAAGAAAAGAGAAATCTCTGCCACTTACTGTGCTGCATGACCTTGGACACTTTATTGCTCGACTCTGAGCACCAGGACCCTCTTATGGAAAATATGTTTCCCAGGTGTTTGTGAGGATAGAACAAGTTGGCAAATGGGAACTCCCCTGTGCAATGCGGTGAGAGCACACAGTCAGAGCGCTCAGTAATGGTTTTCTTTTCCCTTTCTATTTATGGCTCCCAGCCCTCACTGCTTCACTCCTTGATATTCATAATGTCTTGACTTTAGCAACACAATGATGTGCTTTGGGTTAGGAGATAAAAGGTTGAGACATATTCCAGGCTCCGCTGCTCACTATGAATGGTTCAGTTTTGGACCTGAGTTTGCTGGTGTATTTGTTTCTTACATTTACACTGTGGATACAGCTGTGAATTGAAAAAAGCCTCTACCGTGATATTCTGTGTTTAAGAAATCACCTTTGTTGTTACTGTTTATATTATGAAGTTATTGCTTAATATTTTAATTTAGATTTTAAAAAGACAAGTATAGCAGAAACAAAAATTAGTCATAATTCCAGTTTATTATTAACATTTGGATATACTTTTTTCTGGCCTCTATGTGCCCATACATGCAACATAGAGATGGATATAGATACACACAAAAATACCACATACATATAGATGTTATATGCCTGTATATGAAAATGGATATACATTTTCAAATATGCATAAATGTGCATACAAATACATATACATATGTATGTATACACACATATAAACATGCAAATATATAATGTATATGTAAATAGTGGATATGTATATATCACCCAATAGATTGTTTCCACTTTTTTTCTGTATTATTAATACTGTTATAACCTAATATTATCATCTTTCATCTCAATTTGTATTGTCATAAGGTGGATTTCAAAAAGTAGACTCATGGGTCCTAGGCAGTCTAATATTTAGCTCTTACGGATTCAAAAGGTGCATCTGGCAGGATTCGTTTGGGCTGCTCAGTGGTAATGACATATCAATGGTTTAATATTTTGAATTGAAACTATTTTCTAAGGGTATGGACATTTTAAATGTGTTGCTTTTCAAAAGAGATTTTTACATTTCAATTTGCATGACCAAGCTGAGCTGGGAAAACAAAATCTGCCAGGTTATCTTGGAGCTCTCTGCTTGCAAGCACATGAACCACAAGTTTATCACGGGGGTTTAATCAATAGAATAGAATGTACAAATATTAAACTTGTAGATTTCTCACAAAATTGAAAATATCCCTAAAAAAAGCATTCTTGGCCGGGCGCGGTGGCTCAAGCCTGTAATCCCAGCACTTTGGGAGGCCGAGACGGGCGGATCACAACGTCAGTAGATCGAGACCATCCTGGCTAACATGGTGAAACCCCGTCTCTACTAAAAAAATACAAAAAACTAGCTGGGCAAGGTAGCGGGCACCTGTAGTCCCAGCTACTCGGGAGGCTGAGGCAGGAGAATGGCGTAAACCCAGGAGGCGGAGCTTGCAGTGAGCTGAGATCCAGCCACTGCGCTCTAGCCTGGGCAACAGAGCGAGACTCCGCCTCAAAAAAAAAAAAAAAAAAAAAAAAAATTTTTTCGGGTACATTTCCAAACCCCAGGT
>NW_016804139.1:2644407-2657394 GCF_001698545.2 Rhinopithecus bieti
GACACCCCCCCTCAAAAAAAAAAAAAAAAAAAAACATTCTTTCCGGTACATTTCCATATCCCAGGCTCACACCAGGCACCCAGAGAACCAAATGGTTCCTTGTGTTCCGTAGTCTCCCACCAGTCCAGCCCTGTGGATCCTACTCCCTGCTGTATGGGGGTCACCGGTCTTGGTTTCTGATGTCAAACACACACTCATCTCCATTCCCAACTTACCTTGGTTCTTCAGAATCTACTCCACTCTTATTTGCCAAGCAAAGAACTCCAATTTTTAGGTCTTCTTTGTGAACTGCCACCTTACTTTGCCTCTCCTCTTCTCTAAAGAGGTGAAGGTCCAATTCATGCAATGCAAGGCAGCACACCAAACACCTTTATCTTAGCTTCCCTTCACAAGGCTTCACTGACTCTTATCTTAGAGCAGGCTTGTTTTCCAATTAGTGGCTAACAGACAAAACTATCTGGAAACCCTCAGAAAAATGTAAAAGGGTACTGCTATTTTTATCTGCAATATATATATATGTATATTCCAAAGCCTACATAAAAGCCTGCACCAGAGCATTTCAAATTTACCAACTATTATACAAAGGCTAAAGAGTGAATAAATGAACGAATGGACACTTTTATTTTTCTATGATCATCTTCCTCAAGTATCCTCACCCAACAGAGGTATAGAGGTTGACCTAACCTACTAATTGTGAATATATCCCTCTTCTTTCTATATAGGTCAGTCTCTGTGCTGTAAATATTTCTTGAAGACATTCTTTTTGCTATTGCCTCCTTACCAAGATGGCAGCTGAAAGTAGGAGAAAGTTTTTAGCCTTTTTGTATTGGTAGAGGTGCTCTACCTTGCTTCTGTCCCTTTTTGGTGTGCTTTCCTCAGCAGGGCAGCTGGTTTCTGGGTGAGTGCTATGCAATGTCTTTTGAGATGTACTTCTGGTCCAGTCCCTGGGTTTCCTACTGATAGATGTTGCTGCTGTCTGCCTCAGAGGCTCCTGTGGTCCATTTGTTTGGCATGGCCAGAGGTCTTAGCCTCACCTCAGTTAACTAGTTCTGTGGATGCCTCCAGAGAGCAGACTGTGACAAGTACACTATCCCCGATGTCAGTACTGCTCTGTTGCCCTCAGTTATGGAGCCACATCACTGCTGTCAGAGCACTTCTCCCTGTTAAGTTTTCCAACCAGTCCATCAATTGTCTTATCATCCTCTGCTCAATTACCCCCCTACACACTTGTCAGGCCCTTTCCACTCAGGAGCTCAGGGTCATGCAGCTCTGAAATGTTAACTTGGGCTTAGCTTATACCCTCGTTCTTCAATTTCACTTCTCCATGTTGGAGAGGAGCCGTAAAACACAGAACTTCTGTACAGACTATAAAAGAAGAACTCATCAAAGCTCTGTGCCTTTTATCTTTCTTTGTTTATGATGTCTCTTCCCCTCTGTGAGGGAGGTCAGGAGATCTCTCTTTCACTCACTCTTCCTTCTCCTCCCCACAAATCACCAGACTGGAAGAACCAGCTCTTCTTTTCTCTTACTGTCTTGCAGTGACTTTTGCCTTGTCATATTTTCCTTTTCTCTGGAAGACCAAAACCTGAAAACTTACTTTTAATGGTACATAGGATGAAAAAAGGGAAATAAGCTTATAAGTAATAAATATACATGAATCCGAATTTTAGAAATACTACTTTTTAATTACCTGTTTTATTCATGTTGCTTTCCTGGCATACTAAAAGGAGAGATTAAATTATAAGATGCTCCATGAAGTATCCTATTGAAGTTAGGGGAAGACGAATACCCAGGGTCTCATACCAAAATAATGTTACACTTATATGACATTGCTATATGCCAGGTTCTGTTCTAATTGTGCTACATATATTAATTCACATTCTCAAAACAATCCTACAAAGTGGGCACTATTATTTTCACTACTTTAAAAGTAAGGAAGAAAAAGTATGGAGAAGCTACTTATCTAAGGCCAAACAGCTAGTTAATATAAGAACTAGATTTCAACCCAGACAATTTCCTTGTTTGGAAATTCCAGCAGAGACAAAGCCAAGATTATACATATATTTAAAAATAATAAGCAATTCACATGGAAAATAAAAGATTTGAGGTTTTCATTGAACATGAATTCTATATAAAAAAGCCAATAATAAAAGGTAGCAGATAAAGTAATCACAATGAATCTTAACCAGCAGTAGCCAGCAGTTAAAATAATCACAGTGAACCCGAATCAGCAGAAACTGAAGCAGAGAGTGGAACTCACAAGAAGGAGAAGCTATTCCATGTTCTTCACTGGACATAGCATAGCTGTAGTACTAGGATTTATCCTTGAGACTACACACAATGAAAGATACCAGGAAAACAAGGTCCACTCAGATGAGGGCAACCCAGATTCACTCAAATGAGGGCAACCCGAGTAAGAAGGGTAATGAAAACCAATTTCGAATCACGTATTGACATATCTGAGGGTATTTAAACTGGAAAAGAAAAAAATCAGGGAAAATGATAGTGATCCCTAAACCCTTATAAATCAGTAAGAAAACAAAAATAGATTTGCTTTGTGCCATGGAAACCAGTTCTCCCACACATCTCCCAGCAGGGATACACTTCTTTTTAGTCATTTGGTAGGTGAATCCCAACTGATGTGTTACTGAAAACAATTAAAGACTACAAGTCTGTGATTGAGACTCACTTGTTATAAATTAGAGATTCCAGTTTGCTCCCATAACATCACTTTTATGAATTCATTCTTTATTGAAAGAGATCCTGGTAAAAGTATATCCACTGGAATGTCACATAAACTCAGTTATGCTCAGCAGAGTATTTCTCATATGTAAACCTCTTTAGAAGGTAGAACTACTGTCTGGGATTTACATGGAGCTGGACTTTAATATTAATATGACAATATGGGATCTAATAGTGGAAGGGTTATAACGTAACATGAAAATTAATAATAATTAGATAGATCCTGACACACTGAGGTTGTCTTTTTTTTCAATAAGATAATACATTTTTATTGAAAGAAAAAAGAACTTTCTCACACCTTCTCCTGCTTTTAGCTCTGGTATTCACCTTACTCCTTCTATTTGTTGCATACAGCCCAGCCTTTCCCAAAGTGTAGGAGACACATGTGGCCTATGGTTTTCACAGGCATAGGGAATAGATTTAGTTTGTGGCACATAAAACTCAGATCAAATAAAAAATATAATCTCAATTTTCTTTCTGTCCTTCTGTCAAAGAGAAATTCTCAGTTTAGTGGTACCCATCTTTAACATTCTTGAATGCTTTCCTATCTTACTGTGCTCAAACTTTTTCAGACAACCATATCTAAATAATTGTTGTGTTTTTATCGCATCTTTTATGTGGTTACTTTCTGTGTAACTGACATTATGCTAGGAATAGAAACCTTTCCTTTTGATATAAAGTTATTTGAACAAAAGAGTAAATTAGCGTAAAGAAAAGTAATGGCACAGTTGGTACAGGACATGACCATATTGGAAAAGGTGGTCTGATAATGACTGTGTTACGGGATCTTTGGGGTGTTGATGTTCTGGCTAGAAACCTCTGTGGCCACAGTGCCTTTGTCCGAGTTCTTGTCTTGCCTCCAGGAAGAATGAGGTAGGCAGACAAGTGAAGGATGAACAAGATGAAGATGAGCTTTATTGAGTGTTACAACAACTAAGAGGAGACCCACAGTAGGTAGCTCTCTCTGTAGGCAGGTCATCCATCAGGTGTTCCATTCTCAGCAGAGAGGAGGCCCTGAAGAGGGTAACTCCTTTCTGCAACTGGTCATCCTGAGGTCTGCAGCTCTCAGCGGACAGGAGGCCTGAAGAGAGTGGCTCCGCTCTGCCAGCAGGTCTTCTCTGCAGCTCTCAACAGAGAGGGTGCTCTCTCTACCCTTAATGTTCTCTGGCTGTCCTCTGCCCTGCTCTGACTGAGCCCAGGGTTTTTATGGACCTCAGAGAGGAGGAAGTGTGTGTCAGTTGCTCCATGGGTGGCCATGGGCAGCCAGGAAGAGTCATCATAAGTCACTATTGTTGTCTGCAGGACTGTCAGCCCATCCGCCAGCCTTCAGACCCTCTTTAACCTGAAGGTGGGGTCTTACTGGAGACCCACCCCCCTGCACCTAGGAATCAGTCTGCCTCCCACTGCCATTTATAGCCCCTGGGGCTAGGCCCCAACCCCCTCTGAAAGATCGAAGCAGTCACCTGGAGCAGAGAGAGACCAGTCAGCGGCAGCAGACACCCCTGAGCCTGCAGGGTGTGGGGAAGAAGGGGGTCCTTCCTGGGGCCCCCAAGGGTGCAGACTGCAGAGACACCCAGGTCTTGTCCCTAGGAAAGCAGCTGCAGTGGCACTAGGGAAGCTCGGGCTCCAACTCTGAAAGGGCGGGGCTCTCATTGGCTCCATGAAGTGTGCAGCCCCAGCTCCTCCTCCCTGCCGCAGCCATTATGATGGCAGCAGCCACCACCATCAACTAGACTTTAGGAAACACTGGACAGTCTTTCTAAAACCATCTACCTTCAATATGCTAATACTGGGATGGGAAGCTGAGCTTACTGTTTGCTGTAGTTTGAGTGAGTCCCCCAGAATTCATGGGTTGGAAATTCAGTTCCAAAGGTGGCAGTGTTAGGAGATTGGGCCTTTAAGAGGTAATTCAGTCAGAGAAATTAATGCTGCTCTGGCAGCACTTGGCTAATTCTCATGGGAGTGACTGAGACCTTGCTCTTGCTTTCATGAGACTGAATTAGCTACTGAAAAAGTAGCTTATTATAAAGTAAGGTCACCCCTCTGTTTTGCCCCTTTTGCAACTGCGACTTCCTTTTCTGCTATTCTGCCTCATTATAATGTGGTACAAAAGCCCTCACCAAAAGCTGCCACCATGCTGTTGGATTTCACAGCTCCAAAACCATGAGCAAAGTAAACTTCTTTTCTTTATACATTATCTAGTCTCGGGTATTCTGTGATAGCAACAGAAAACAGATCAAGATTCTCTAATTATTCACTTATACCTCTATTCTTAATTAGATGATCTTTTTTCCTGCCTCATTTATACAAAGTTTCTTATGACCCTTCCAAATAATCAATAACTATTCCTATTAGAGAACATGGCCTGGTGTATTTAATTGCCTGTTAACCAGTCTATCTATTCCTCGAGAATGTCAAAAGCATACATCTTGACTTGCTATTCTTGTGAAATGTATGTAGTATACACTAGATTGTCAGAAACATTGACAATAAATGAATAAAACTGCCCATAAATAGAATCATGATTTTCATATCCCATCTAAGCACTCATACATTTTTCTTTTGTCTTGTATGCAATATTCTGCTACTTATTTTTCACTTTGATACCTTCATGCAATAAGACATATAATATTCTGCTTTTAGATTATACACTTGTGTAATGTACTTATTATACTTCCAAAATGTTTAGGTTTTCTGTGTCAGTTTTCTGTGTTATTAGTGCTTAAGATTTTAGAGGCCAAAGTAGGAACTATGTGAAACTTTCCTTCCCATCAAGCAAAATGTTATAACAAACTAATCATATCATGAATGCATTCAGCTATGTGCATTTACTCCTTAATAAAATGGCCAATTATGGTGAGACTTAAACAACGAGTTCTACACTTTGACATTGCTTTCTAATAAGTAAGTAACTATACGATGTGTTTGTTTTAAAGCTCAGAGACTGAACCGTAAAATTGAGGAAATTCATTTAGAGGTAAATTATTGAAATACCATTTAAAGAATAAAAGAAAAATAGTATTCTAAAATTCTTGACATACTGTACTTACTTCCCAAGTTTCAACTGTGCTTAATACTTATTTGGTTTATGCTTGATTTATGAAATGCAATATTTCCAATCTTTGGGAAGACAAGAGTTTTTAATACTCCTGACATTCTGCCACTTCCCATGCCATGTTCTTGAACTTGGGGCCTGAATGCTTGGTTTATTAAGACTGCTTCTAAAGCTGAACACTTTTTTATTATACATTTCCTACCACTTTTTTGGAAAAGTGTTCTACCTCCCCAAGTAAAAATGATTCCCACTGCTCACCCACAAAGTCATGGGAGTGTTGAAATCTCACTTCTTTCTCAGTTCTGTGCATCTAAAATTTATCTAGGATGACAAAACCATCACAAGCTTAGCAGCTGGTCTGCCAGAGTATCCCTCCTCAGAATGGCATATTATTCCCTATTCGTTGTTCCACATGTGGTAATTCATCTTTTAATAAATGTTTCCTGTGTTTTCGAAGCCTTTTCTTCCTCTTCTCCAACCTCACTTGTTTTATTTCTTCTTATATGCTCTAAGATAAGAAAGAGCATATTTCTCTTGAGAAACAATCCAAGCATGAGGATAGTAAAGCAGTAGCTTTCAAGTACTGAGAGAAAAAAACTGTCAACCTGGAATTCTATATCTGGTGAAAATGTTCTTAAAAATAAAGCAAGATTTCTGGTTTTAACTCCAACCAGAGAGCTTGGAAGTCATCACTTTTGTTCTTACAATAAGAAAAAAGCTGAACAAACTAAAAATCAACAACTTTTCTTAGAGCCATCAGAGGATTAAGGTGACAGAGTAAAGTGCCATAACAAAAACTGGAGAGACAGGAGAATATAGAAAATCACAGCCCCAAACCACCTAACCTATAACAGAAGCTACTGGAGTCAGAAAGTGGTGGGAACATTTAAAAGGCAATTGTGAATAACTGCTGAAGGCTGTGGCCTACACTGAAGATGAGAAGCTACTAGAAGCTGCAGCCTAAGATCCCTGCCCTCGATGCACATTTTAATGGACTTTGCCTCCAGAAAATTAACAAGATTCTCAAGATCCAAAACAGATTCCCTCCAGTTTCAATTAGGATGAGAAAAATGTAGCCATTTCAAATACACCCAGAACATTCGTCGTAACAAAGTCTTGCTCTTCAAGAAAACCTAGTTTTACCAGGGCCTTGCCTACCTGGAGGAAAGGCAATTAGTTATCTCCATCCTTCTCTAGCTTTCCTGACTCACACTAAGGGGGGCGGTGGGGGAAGGCTAAGAAACTCTTCTGAATGTCACAACTCAGAAATTCAGTCCAACAAAAAGTTAAAGTTTTAATTATAAGATTATAGAACGCTTTTTTTCCCTCAGTCCTTACCACCACATCAACATAACTTCAGTGTAATAACAGTAGATTATTACGATGGAAAGCACTGCAAGACACGCACTCGATTTAGGTGTTCTTAGGGAAATCCAAAGACAACAGGAAAAATAAACAAAGATAAATAGGGACACTGAAGAAAACTGAAGCTTTTTGCATGTAAATATACTGTAAATATTAAACATAGCCTAGTCCCTAGCAATATCAACGTAAAACCTCACACTAAAAGTCTTTTTATCTCAGTTCTTATCATGCAATACATCATGTCCAGAGTTCAACTACAAGTACAAGACTAGCTAAAAGCAAGGAAAAACCCCAATCTCTGAGGAGACAAAATGAGTATCAGGACAAGGATAAGAGTCACAGACTTTCAAAATATCACATAGAAAATTTAACCATGATAAATATCTTAAATTCATTAATTAAAAAAGTACAGCCAAGTACGGTGGCTCATGCCTGTAATCACAGCACCTTGGGAGGCCAAGGCTGGTGGATCATGAGGTCAGGAGATCGAGAACATCCTGGCTAACATGGTGAAACCCCGTGTTTTTCACTTTGATACCTTCATGCAACAAGACATATAATATTCTGCTTTTAGATTACACACTTGTGTCTCTACTAAAAACACAAAATTTAACCGGGCGTGGTGGCAGGTGCCTGTAGTCCCAGCTACTCGGGAGGCTGAGGCAGGAGAATGGTGTGAACCTGGGAGGCAGAGGTTGCAGTGAGCCGAGATTGCACCACTGCACTCCAGCCTGGGTGACAGAGTGAGACTCCATCTCAAAAAAAAAAAAAAAAAAAGTACAAAACATGCAAGTATAGGTGGTAAGCAGAGAGATGAAAACGATATGAATATCAAAGATAAATGATAGAACTAAAGGATATTTTGACAGAAATGAAGGTTACTTTGAATGGGTTCATCAGAAAACTAGACATAGCTGAGGAAGGAATTGATAAGCTTGAAGATCTGTGAATGAAAACTTCCTAACTAAAATAGAAAGTAAAAAAAGAATTTAAAAAATCCAGAATACACAAGGACTGTGGGACAATTACAAAAATTGTTACATCTGCATAATTAAAATGAGAAGAGGAGATGAAAGAGAGAAAGGAACAGAACAATTATTTGAATTAAAGATGGCTGAGAACTTTTCAGATTAATGACACACACCAAACAACACATACAGGAAACTCAAAAAGCACTGAGTACTATAAGTAGGGGGAAAAAATAGGCAACAATAACAAAAAGCCCTACACCTTGGCAAATCTTATTCAACCTGCAGAAAATCAAAGATAAAATCTTGAAAGCAGCCAGAGGTGTGGGGGTGAATAAATGCCTTAGCTCTAGAGGTGCAAGGATAAGAACTGCAGTAGACCTCTTTTCAGAAACTATGCAGACAAGAAGAGAGTGGAGCGAAATATTTAAAGTATAGAAATAAAAACAAAATCACCAAGCTAGAATTCTATAATCAGTGAAATTATTCTTCAAAAGTGAAGTAGAAATGAAGAGTTCCTCAGACAAAAAAAATATGAAGAAATCTACTGTCAGAAGAACTGTCTTGTAAAATGTTGTTAATAAATCTTCAAAGGAAAGGAAAGGAAAGGAAACTAAAATAGGTAAGAAATTAACATCCACATAAAGAAACTGGTGAATGAATACATGCAGGTAAAATAAAATCTTTTATTGTTTTAATTATTAATTGATTGCATTGATATTTGTTTGTTCAAAGAAATAATGTATTTAGTGATGATAAAATATGGTTAGGTAAAATGAATTACAGCAATTTTATAAGGAACAAAAGAAAGGAGAAATTTGAGATACTCTTTTACAAGGTAATTGCGCTACCCCTGAAGCAGTATAGTGGGTTTGTTTGTTTGAGATGGCATCTCACTCTGTCGCCCAAACTGAAGTGCAGTGGTGTGATCTTGGCTCACTGCAACCTTCACCTCCTGGGTTCAAGCGAAACTCCTGCCTCAGCCCCACAAGTAGTTGGGATTACAACCATGTGCCACCACACCTGGCTAATTTTTTGTATTTTTAGTGGAGACAGGTTGGTCAGGCTTGAATGCAACTTTAATAACAGAAAGCTTGAAAATTCCAAAATATATGGAGTTTAAATAACAACATTCTAAATAACACCTGGGTCAAATAAAAACAGAAAAAAAAAAAAAACCTCAATGGAAATATTAAAATAATCTTAACTATGTGAAATAAAAAGACAACTTATTAAAATTTGTGTGATATAGCAAAAATGGTGCTATGACACTCTGCACCACAGTGCATATCCTTCTGCACCAATAGAAAAAACTGTATTGCCCTGACTGCATATATTATGAAATAATGTTACAAAATAATATATTATTATATTATTCATTTTATAATTATTAGTTGTATACTGGAATTATGAATTATATAATATTCATAACATAAAATATTATAAAATAAGAAAGGAATCAGAGCAATTTAATCCCAATAAAAACAGATGAAAATATGTAGTAAACATTAGAATAGAAATCAATGAAATCAAAATCAGAAAATCCATAAAGTCTGCAAACCCAAATGCTGGTTTTCAACAAGATCAATCAATTTGACAAAATTTCTGGCTAAGCTAACCAAAAAAATAAAAAAGGGAAGGCACAAATTACTAATATTGTAAATTTAAAAATGCATCATCACTACAGATCCAATGGACATTAATAAGATATCAAAGGAATATTATGAGTAACTCTAGGCCCACTGATTAAATAACTTAGATAAAACACACCAATTCTATGAAAGACACAAACTCCAAAAAATTCACAAAATGAGAAATAATCTGAATAGCTTTATAATTATTAAATAAATTGAAAAGATAATTAATAATTTTTTTAAAGACAGTGCCAGACCAAGATGCTTACACTAGTGAATTCTACCAAACATTTAAGAATGCTTATTAATGTTTAAAGAATATCAGTTCTTTACCATCTTTTTTAGATAATAGAAATAGACATTTCCTAACTAATCCTATGATGACCGCATTATACTAATTCTAAAACCACATTAAGATATCCAAAAACAGGAAAACTACTTGCCAATATCTCTTATGAACCAAAATAAAATATCTTCAACAATACATTAGCAAGTTGAATGCAACAATGTACAATAAGAATTATACAAAATAACCAAGTGGCATTTATTCCATGTATGCAAAGCTAGTTCCACATTTGAAAATCAATTTACCAATAGGCTAAAGAACAAAAGTCACATAATCATACCAATGGATGCAGAAAATGCACTGGGCAAAATCCAACATACATTTATGGCAAAAAAAAAAAAAAAAAAAAAAAAAATCAGAAAACTGGAGGTGAACTTCCTCACCTTGATAAAGAACATCTACAAAATAACCGCAGATAGCATTATACTTAATGGCGAGTACCTGTATATTTTTCTTCTAAGAGTAAGAACAAAGAATGAATGTCCCCTCTCCCGAGTCTTATTAAATATTTTACTGGAGGTCCTACCTAGCACAGTAAGACAAGGAATGGTCATAAAGCTATACAGATCATCAATGAAAAAATAAAACTGTCTTTTTAAAAGGATGAATGGATTATTTATGTAGAACATCCCAGTGAATCAACATGAAAACAGAACTCTGAACTAATTGTAGCAAAGTCATAGAATACAAGGTAAATATGAAAAATGCTTCCTTTATGCCAGCAATGAACAATTTGAATTTAAAATTAAAACATATTACTATTTACATCAATATCAAAAAATGAAACATTTAGGTACATATCTCACAAAATATGTACAGGATGTATATATGGAAAACTAAAATACCTGAAAAAATAAAATTTAAAATGATGTAAATTAGTAAATATACCATGTTCATGGAATATTGTTCAGATGTCCATTCTTCCAAATTGATCTATAGATTCAACACAACCCAGTCAACATTTCAGCAAACTATTTAGTGAATATTGATCAACTGATTCTAAAGTTTGTATGATAAGATAAAAGACCTAGAGTAACCAACACAATTGTGAAGAAAAAGAACAAAATAGAGGATTGATATTACTACTCAACTTCAGACTTATTATCTTCAGACATACCAGCTTCAGCTGCAGTGATAAGAACAGCATGATACTGACAAAATAATAGACACATAGATCAAGGGAACAAAATAAAGATCCCAGAATTAGACATACCTACCTATAATCAACTTTTCTTTTATAATAGAACAAAGGCAATACAATGGAGAAAAGACAATCTTTTAACAAATAGTGATAGATGTTCATACCCCCCAAAATCAAGAATTTAATAACTTGTACCTTTTACAAAAATTAACTCAAAACTGGTCCTAGATCTAAATGTAAAATGCAAACCCCTAAAACTGCTAGAAAAATATAAAATGTGTGTAAACTTGTGTTTCCTAATAGTTTTTATATATGACCAAAAGTATGCTCCATGATACAAAGAATTGGAAAGTTGAACTTTATGAAAAATTTAAAAATTCTTCTCTGCAAATATCAATGTAAAGAGAATGAAAAGACAAGCTGTAGACTGGGAGAAAATTATGGCAAAATGCATAGTTGATAGGCGCCTTATGTTCACAATATACAAAGAACTATGAATTTTCAACAATAATAAAACAACTCAATTTAAAAACAGGCAAAATATCTGAACAGATGCTTCACCAGAGATGTACAGATAAGGATATCAAAAAAAAAATGTTTAAAACCTTTTCATTTTAGAATTGCAAATTAATACAATGAGATAACACTATAAATCTATTAAAATGGCTAAAATCCAAACATCTGACAACATCAAATGCTGATACTTGAGGATGCAGCACAACAGAAACTCTTAGTCATTAGCGATAGGAATGCAAAATAGTGCAACAATTTTAAAATTAGTTTCACAGTTTCCTTGCTCTGTCAGCTAAAAGGGGCAAAATAGAAATTACACCTCAGCAGCAATGACCATATCTAGCACGTAGATACTACTTTCTAATACTACTCTCCAATAAAATAAACCAGAGGTTTTTGAAAAACAGCCGATTCTTGGACTGGAGCAGGAAATGTACAAGATGAGCTTGGAGCATTGTGTAATGGTAGAAAGTAAAAAAGGTTTTAAAAGCTGGATGGTGATATGTCATATGAGCACAGTAGCCATTTGAAAGAGTTCCCAATGGCCAAATCTGGAACAATTTGAACAACAAATTAAAGTGGTATTGGATTATATGCCAAAATATAAAATAAATAACAATATATTCATATTATAAATTATTAAATAAATGCACGAGGAAAAGAGACACATCTCCAATGAAGAAAACAAGTGAATTATGTAGAGATTCCACTTTAAAGGAGATGGAACATGACTTCCACTCTTAAGTGTAGACTGTACACAGTGACTTTTCCTTCCAAAGATTACAATTTGATAAAACAAAAGAATTACAGTAAGGGAACCTGAAAATCATCAACGATGATAAGAAGTTATGTTAATAATAAGCTTTATATGTAACAAAAATGGCACTTTACCTCTATGAACTTCCTTTTAAAAAGTCACAATTCCAGTGTAATCATGAGAAAAGCTTCAAGCAAATCCCAATTGAAGAAAATTGTCAATGTCTTGAAAACCAAGATAAGTGTGAGAAACCATCACAACCAGGAGGAGTCTACGGAGACATGGCAATGAAACGTAATGTGGCATCCTCGATGGGATCCTGGAACAGGAAAATGATACTAGGTAAAAATGAAGGAAATCGGAATAAACTGTGAACAATAGTATACCAGTATTGGTTTATGAACTGTAACAAATATACTATGCAAATGCCCATATTAATAGTAGAGGAAACGGTGTGTGTGGCGGG
>NW_016804139.1:2660406-2664582 GCF_001698545.2 Rhinopithecus bieti
CTGTTTTAAAATAAAGTTTATCAAGAAAACAAAAAATAAAGATGAAGTAAAGACATTTTAAGGAATATACACAGTAAAAGAAGTTATCACTCTAGACCTGTACCATCAGAAATAATAAAAGAAGTTCTCAGGCAGAAGAATAATGATACTAGACAGAAATATGGATCTATAAAAGAAGTAAAATACCTGGGAAGAAGTTAAAATTTCAGTAAATATAAAATATATTATTCCTTATGTTTAGTATCTTTAAATGACGTGACTGTCTAAAGCTACAATAGTACCAAGGTATTGTGGTACTTACATGTAGAATTAAAATATTTGACCAAAAATTAGCACAGAGTGTAGAAGGAAGTCAATGAACTATTCTGTTTGTTAAACTTTACATAAAGTGACATAATATTATCAGACAACAGTGACAAGTTAAAGATATATATGTGTGTATATATATAATATATATAAAACATTATGGTAACTAATATAACATAATCATAATTAATTAAAAATACTCACAAAGTAAAATAAGGAAAACAGATAGTATAAATAGAAAAAAATTGCAAGATAGTATATTTAAATGTAAACATATACATCAATTACATTAAATGCAAATATATAAATTCTAAATTAAAAGGCATAGATTTTAAAATCAGATGAAAAACAATAATATATGCTACCTACAAAGAGATCAATGACAAATAAAAGTAATGGACAAATATGTCACACAACTCCAATCGAAAGAAAACTGAAGTGGCTATATTACTATCAAACTAGACTTGAGAAAAGGAATATTACACTACATTAAAATAATGGGATAAGTTTATCAGGAAAATATAATAATGCAAAAATATATTTGCTATAGAATTACAAGAAACTTATTTAATTCCACAATTAATGATGGAGAATTTAACACTGAAAAGCACTTCTATTAAAAAACTCATCTAACATATAAATGCTAAAAGACTGATTCCTCCCTAAGATGAGGGATAATACAAGTATGTCCACCTTCACTACTTTTATTTAACATTGTACCAGAAGTTCTGGCAAAGATTGTAAGGCAGGACAAAGAAACAAAATACTAACACAAGAAAAATGTTTAAAAACTATGTGCATTCACAGATAACATAATCACCTACAGAAAAAAATCATAACATAGCTAACAAAAAAGGCTCATGAGGAAATGAGTGACTTTAGCAAGATAACAGAATACAAGGTTATTAGAAACAAAAGCAACTGTATTTCTAGCAGTGTTCAACTGGAAATTTAAATTTTTTAAATACTTCCTATAATAACATCAAAATCATTAGAAAATTTAACAAAATATTTGCAGAGTCTCTATGCTGAAAACCATAAAACATTACTGAGAAATATAAAAGACCTAAGTAAATTTTAAAAATACTGTATTCCAAAAATTAGCTGGGCGTGGTGGCATGTGCCTGTAATCCCAGCTACTTGGGAGGCTGAGGCAGGAGAATCGTTTGAACCCAGGGGCAGAGGTTGCAGTGAGCTGAGATCGTGCCACTTCACTCCAGCCTGGGCAAAAGAGCAAGACTCCCTCTCAAAAAGAATAAAAATAAAAAATACTGTATTCATGGGTCAGACGACTAAATATTAATGTGATGGTTA
The DNA here is from genome assembly GCF_001698545.2 of Rhinopithecus bieti. Classification (NCBI taxonomy): domain Eukaryota; kingdom Metazoa; phylum Chordata; class Mammalia; order Primates; family Cercopithecidae; genus Rhinopithecus; species Rhinopithecus bieti. The sequence continues at coordinate 2,662,027 of NW_016804139.1, forward strand.
ATATTAGGTGTCAACTTGAGTGGATTGAAGGATGCCTAGATAGTTGGTAATGTATTATTTCTGGGTGTGCCTGTGAAGGTGTTGCCAGAAGCAATTGAAATTTGAGTAAGTGGACTGGGAGAAAAAGACGACCCTCAATGTGGGTGGGCAGCATTCAATTGGCTGCCAGCATGGCTAGAACAAAGCAGGTGGAAGGTGGGATAAGCTGGCTTGCTGAGTCTTCCAGGTTTCATCTTTCTCCTGTTCTGGATGCTTCCTGCCCTTAAACAGCAGACTCCAGATTCTTCCTCCTTTGGACTCGGTCTTACACCAGTGGTTTGCTGGGAGCTCTCAGGCTTTTGGCTACAGACCAAAGACTGCACTGTCAGCTTCCCTACCTTTGAGGCTTGTGGACTCAGAGTGAGCCACTACTGGCTTCCTTCCTCTTCACCTTTCAGATGGCCTATTACGAGACTTCACCTTGTGATCATGTGAGTCAATTCTCATTAATAAACTCCCTTTCATGTCTACAGAGATCCTATTAGTTCTGTCCCTCTGAAGAACCCTGACTAATACAAAAAAATGTCAATTCCTGCCAAATTGATGCATAGATTCAAGGCAATCTCAATCCAAATTATTAGGTGTTTGTTTTACTTTCAGAAATTGAGAAGATGATTCCAAAATTTAGATAGGAATTAAAAGAAAATAAAAAGAGAATTCTCATTACCCGATTTCAAGATTTTAAGATAAAGATGGAGTAAGAAAAAAATCTTTATTCATGAATAACATAACTATGCAGAAAATCACAGAAGGCAAATATGCACATAAAATATGTTTAAATATCTTTAGTCATTGTAGAAATACAAATAAAAAACAATAAGATGTCACTATCATTTGCTAAAATGACTAAAATTAAAAAGACTGACAATATTAAATGCTGGTGATATGGAAGTCTAGAACTTTTCATGCTTAACTTGTGAAATGCAAAATAGTATACCTCTCTAGAAAACAGTTTGACAAATATTTATAAAGTTATATATATATATACACATACACATATATATATATATATTCTGATTATATAACCTAGTAATTCTACTTGCTATGTTTTAATTATGTCCCGCAAAGTTCATGTACTGGAAACTTAATTCCCACTGCAACAGTGTTAAGAGTTCGGACCTTTAAGAGGTAATTTGGTCATAAGGGGCCTGCCCCCATCAATGGATTAACAGGATTATGGCAGGAGTAGATTAGTTCTCATGGGATTGGGTTCTGTTACTTTCTCCTGTTCTCTTGCCTTCCCACCTTTATCCTTAGGAAGACACAGCAGCAAGGCCCTCACCAGATGTGGGCCCCTCTACCTTGGACTTCCCAGCCTCCAGAGCTATAAATGTCTTTTCTTTATAAGTTACCCAGTCTGTGGTAATCGTTATAGCAATACAAAATGGTCTAAGACACTGTTTTTGTATATTCAGCAAAGAGAACCAAAAACCTATCTTCACACAAAGACATATACACAAATGTTTATAACAATTTTATTCATACTAAGTAAACACCAGGAATAAAGCAAATATGTATTATCTTATAAATAATAAACAATATATAATATATCCACATAAGGAAATAGTACCCAGCAATAAAAAATAAGAAACTAGTGATATATGCAACAACATGAATGAATTTTGAAAGCATCATATATTGCATAGAAGCTATATACTATTTGACAGGACATTCTAATAAAGAAAGATAAATATACAGGGAAAGTTATCAGAAGAGTTGACATCAAGGCCTGGAAACTGACAGAGAGGCAAAAGAGCAAGAGAACTATGATGAACTGAAAAAAAATTCCATTTTTATTCTGCTAATTATATAACTAGATTTGTCTGAACTCATCAAACTGTACACTTAAAAGACTAATTTGTTTATACATCAATAATACTTACTTAAAAATAAATTAACCAAGAAAACAATAAGAACGATCATTCCCTTATTCCTGACTTCAGGGACAATGATTCTCATGTTTTACAATTAGACATAATGTTTGCTGTCAGTTTGAAATAGCTAGCCTTCATCATCTTGGGGATTTATTCTTGATCTCCAATTCCTAATTGACTAACACTTTTTATCAATAATTGATGTTGAATTAGTTTAAAGTACTTTTTCAGTGTCTCTCAAGATAAGATTTTCTTTTTTCTCCTTTGATCGATTATTGTGATGAATTATTATTTGGTTTCCTAATATTGAATTGTTAGTGCATTCCTGGAATAAAAACCTATTTGGTCAGAGTGTGCTAGTGTTTAATAAGGAGCTACATCTGATTTGCTAATATTTTGCAGCTGTGGTTCTAAAGCTGTTTAATCTCTTTTTTTAAATGTTCCATTTTTCTTATGTTTTGGCATAGGATTTTGCTTTATTCATAATTGAAATTTGGAAGGTTTCCATAAATTTTATAATATGAACTAGTTAAATTCACATCAGTTTCAAAACACAACATAAATTATTTGGTGAGAATGACCTTTTGATAATTATTTCTTTGATATTATTTTCTTTTTTTTTTTTTTTTTTTTTTTTTTTTTT
>NW_016804139.1:2665154-2671419 GCF_001698545.2 Rhinopithecus bieti
CCCGTCTCGGCCTCCCAAAGTGCTGGGATTACAGGCTTGAGCCACCACGCCCGGCCTGATATTATTTTCTATTTATTTGATATTTATGAAATTATTTTAAGCTTCATCATAAAGCATTAATTTTAACAAAAAATTCCTTCTGGAAAATTGTTCATTTCGTTGATATTTTAAAAAGTATAAAGAATTTAAGTCATCTTTACAAACATGTTCTCTACATTTGATGTTGCATTCCTTTTGTTTCATAATGTAACACAGATACTTTTTAAAAATTTTTTCTGTAATATCAGTAGCTCACAAAATTCAATAAAATTTGGAATAGCCTGGAAAATTTTTCAACATGAATTGGTCTTAGCATAACCCCTCAGAACTAACGAATTAACTATTTTTTTTTTTTTGAAATGGAGTCTTGCTGTCTCCCAGGCTAGAGTGCAGTGGGGGCAATCTCGGCTCACGGCAACCTCCACCTCCCACGTTCAAGCGATTCTCCTGCCTTAGCCTCCCGAGTAGCTGGGACTACAAGCGCTCACCACCACACCCAGCTAATTTTTGTATTTTTAGTAGACATGGGGTTTCACCATGTTGGTCAAGCTGGCCTGGATCTCCTGACCTTGTGATCGACCCACCCTGGCCTCCCAAAGTGTTGGGATTACAGGCGTGAGCCACCGTGCCCCACCCAGCATTTCTTATATGAAAAGAAAATTAAATGTTGCATTTGATCTTTTGTCTTCCATTTTTATTTAATTTCTCTTCTGAGTGCAGGTTGAACATCTCAAATCCAAACATATGAAATCCAAAATGCTCAAAATCCAAAAGTTTTGAGCGCTAATGTGGCAGTCAAAGGAAATGCTCATTGGAATATTTTGGATTTTAGATTTTTAGGATTGGGATGCTAACGCATGCAAATATTCCAAAATCCAAAAAATCCAGAATCTGTAACCTTTTTTTTTTTTTGAGACGGAGTCTCCCATTATCACCCAGTCTGGAGTGCAGTGGCACGATCTCCACTCATTGCAAGCTCCACCTCCCGGGTTCATGTCATCACGTCATTCTCCTGCGTCAGCCTCCCAAATAGCTGGGACTACAGGCACCCGCCATCATGCCCGGCTTTTTTTTTTTTTTTTTTTTTTTTTTTCATTTTTAGTAGAGACAGGGTTTCACCGTGTTAGCCAGGATGGCCTCAATCTTCTGATGTTGTGATCCGCCTGCCTCGGCCTCCCAAAGTGCTGGGATTACGGGCATGAGCCCTAGCCCGAAACACTTCTAATCCCAAACATTTCAAATAAGGGATACTCAACTTGCATTCTTTTCTTTTGCGCCCCTGATCTACTACTTTTAACTATTTTTTTAATGCTAGTTTGGAATTTGAAAATCATGCTTTTATTCTGTATTTTCCCTTAACTTTAAAATATTTGGAAAAGAAGCAGTGGTCTTATCTTTTACAAAATTACACATATTAAAATGACACATTTTAATTAATTTTTTTTCTGCATGGGATACTTGTTTCTTCTCATTTATTTACACGTTCAATAATTGATACCCATGTGGGATCATACATATTTATTTTATAATCTAGTATTATTTAATTTTATTAGTTGCCATTATTCCAGGTTTGGCTATTCGGAGTTCTTTGAGTGTCTCTGTATCCTTTGACAGGACTCCATCAGAGTAGAATTTTGTTTTTTGGGTTTTTTTTCCCTCATCATTTCCTTGCCATTACCAATACAAGATGCTCCAAGCCCCAGGCCTAGATCAGATTTCTTTAAGGAGCCTTGGCTCCTTTTGTTTAAGAACGGTACTCAGAACCAAGACCTGAGCTCCAGATATACTTGTTAACATATTAGGATGTTTTTACTTCTAGGTTGATGAAGTAAGAAAACATACACATGTATACCAACCTGTGTATATATACATCTATAAATACTTCTGTGTAACCATACATATGTATGTAAAGTTATACATGAGTTCACACTGATGTCTACAACTCTTATCTGTTAAAATATGGATTATTCTAGCCTCCTCCCTTTGCTTATGGGTAAATCCTGACTTCCCACCTGTTTCCCACTATCCACTATCTGCTTACTTAATTGTTCAATTCTTGTATACATGTATAGCAGTACAATAATTTTAAACTAATTGTTCTGTATGAAACAACATTTTCCACTAAATTCCCATACTTAATATCCACTGTTTTTGCCTATAACTTTACAAATTCCAATCATTTCTACTTAAATCAGCATGTTATCCTTCATCCTTTGTGGTGATGTTGCTTCCCAGCATTTGTAATACAGTGAGATTGATTTGTCACATTCCACGTTCCATCCTGGGATTTCCCAATAACCTATATTTTTAATAATAAATTGCGTACATTATATGGATATTCTGCTTGCATAAGGCCCTACATCTTGACTGTGGGCTGCACATAGTGGCTTCCTTCAAGAGAGTATATTGTTCAATGAGGAGAAGAAAACTTTACAGTGGGGAAACATGACACAAACACCATGTTAGCCAGGTGATCAACTTACAAAAGATGTTAATAATAGAGGAAACTGTGCAGGATATATGGAAACTCTGTACTATCTTTACAATTTCTCTGCAAATATAAAGTTAAAACTTTATTTTAAAAACAGTTTAAATCTAATCACTATCTCTTGATAAGTAAAACAAACTTTCTTTTATTATCTTTTTTCTTTAATATTTTAGATCATGATGATGATGATTTGTTGTTGTTTTATTCAACTTTAAGTTCCAAGGAACATGTGCAGGATGTGCAGTTTTATTGCATAGCTAAAAGTGTGCTATGGTGGTCTGCTGCACAAATCAACCCATCACCTTGGTATTAAGCCCAGTATCCATTAGCTATTCTTCCTGATGCCCCAGTGTGTATTGTTTCCACCATGTGTCCATGTGTGCTCATCATTGAGCTCCCACTTATAAGTGAGAACATTAGGTGTTTGGTTTTCTGTTCCTGCATTAGTTTGCTGAGGATAATGGCTTCCAGCTAAATCCATGTCCCTACAAAGGACATGATCTCATTCCTTTTTATGGCTGCATAGTATTTCATGGTCTATATATAACATATTTTCTTTATCCACTCTATCATTGATGGGCATTTGGATTGATTCCATGTCTTTGCTATTGTGAATAGTGCTGCAATGACATATGCGTGCATGTATCTTCATAACAGAATGATTCATATTCCACTGGGTATATACTCAGTAATGGGATTGCTGGGTAGAATGGTATTTCTGCTTCTAGATCTTTCAGTAATTGCCACACTGTCTTCCACAATGGTTGAAGTAATTTACACTCCCACCAAGAGTGTAAAAGCATTTCTTTTTCTCCGCAGCCTTGCCAGCATCTGTTGTTTCTTGACTTTTTAATAATCACCATTCTGATTGGTGTGAAATGGTGTCTCATTGTAGTTTTGATTTGTGTTTCTCTAGTGATCAGTGACGTCAAGCTTTTTTTCATGTTTCTTGGCCACATGAATGTCTTCTTTTGAGAAGTGTCTGTCCATATCTTTTGTCCACCTTTTAATAAGGTTGTTTTATTCTTATAAATTTGTATATGTTCCTTACAGATGCTGGATATTAGACCTTTGTCAGATGGATAGATTGCAAAATTTTTCTCCCGTTCTGCAGATTGTCTGTTCAGTCTGATGATAGTTTCCTTTGCTGTGTGGAAGCTCTTTAGTTGAATTTGATCCCATGTCAATTTTTGCTTTTGTTGCAATTGCTTTTGGTGTTTTGTCATGAAGTTTTTACCCATGCCTATGTCCTGAATAGTATTGCCTAGATTTTCTCTCGGGTTTTTACAGTTTTGAGTTTTACATTTAAGTCTTTAATCCATCTTGAGTTAAATTTTGTATAAAATGTAAGGAAGGGGTCCAGTTTCAATTTTCTGCATATGGCTAGCCAGTTCTGTCAACATCATTTATTAAATAGGGATTCCTTTCCCCATTGCTGCATTTTGTCAGGTTTGTCGAAGATCAGATGATTTTAGGTGTGTGTTCTTATTTCTGAGTCCTTTATTCTGTTTTATTGGTGTGTTTGCTTTTTTACCCATACCATGCTGTTTTAATTACTCTACAGAACTCTCCACCCCAAAACAACAGAATATACATTCTTCTCATCACTTCATGGCACTTACTACAAAATTAATCACATAATTGGAAATAAAACACTCCTCCCTCAGCAAATGCAAATGAACTGAAATCATAACAGTCTCTCAGATCACAGCACAATCAAATTAGAACTCAAGATTAAGAAACTCACTCAAAACCACACAACTACATGAAAATTGGACAACCTGCTCCTGAATAATTCCTGGGCAAACAATGAAATTAAGACAGAAATCAAGAAGTTATTGGAAACTAATGAGAGCAAAGAGAACATACCAGAATATCTGAAATGCAGCTAAAGCAGTGTTAAGAGGGAAATTTATAGCACTAAATGCCCACATCAGAAAGCTAGAAAGATCTCAAGTCAACAATTTAACATTACAACTAAAAGAACTAGAGAACAAAGAGCAAACAAACCCAAAAACTACCAGAATACAAGAAATAACCAAGATCAGAGCAGAACTGAAGGAATAGAGACACAAAAAAATCCCTTTAAAAAATCAACAAATCTGCCAGTGTAGTGGCTTACACCTGTAATCCCAACACTTTGGGAGGCCGACGTAGGCAGATCACGAAGTCAGGAATTCGAGACTGGCCTGACCAACATGGTGAAACCTCATCTCTACTAAAAATACAAAAATTAGCCAGGCGTAATGACATGTGCCTGTAATCCCCGCTACTTGAGAGGCTGAAGCAGGAGAACAACTTGAACCCAGGAAGTGGAGGTTGCAGTGAGCCGAGACTGTGCCACTGCCCTCCAGCCTGGGAGACAGAATAAGACTCTGTCTCAAATAAAATAAAATAAAATAAAATAAAATAAAATAAATAATAAACAAATCCAGGAGCTCTTTTTTTTTGAAAAAATTAAGAAAATAGACTGATATCTAGACTAATAAAGAAGAAAACAGAGAAGAATCAAATAGACACAAGCAGAAATGATAAGGGTATAGCACACTGACCCCACAGGATTACAAAGAACCATTAGAAAATGTTATAAACACTTCTATGCACATCAGCTAGAAAATCTAGGCGAAACGGATAAATTCCTGGACACATACACTCTTTCAAGACTAAACCAGGGAGAAATTGAATTCCTGAACAGATCAATTAAGAGTTATGAAACTAAGGCAGTAATAAATAGCTTATTAACCAAAAAAGCCCAGGACCAGACAGATTTACAGCTGAATTCTAGCAGAGGTATAAAGAAGAGCTGGTATCATATCTATTCCCCCCCCAAAAAAAAACTGAAAAGGAGGAACTCCTCAACTCATAAGGCTAGCCTCATCCTGATACCAGTACCTGACAGAGATACAGCAAAACAAAAGAAAATTTCAGGCCAATATCTCTGATGAACATCGTACAAAAATCCTCAATAAAGTACTGGCAAACCAAATCAAATACTGCAAATAGCATATCAAAAACTTGTTCACCACGGACAAGTTGGCTTCTTCCCTGGAATGCAAGGTTAGTTCAACATACATAAATTGATACATGTAATTCACCACATAAACAGAACTAAAGACAAAAACCACATGATTATCTCGATAGATGCAGAAAAGGCTTATGATAAAATTTAACATCCCTTCGTGTTAAAAACTCTCAATAAACTAGGTATTGAACGAACATACCTCAAAATAATAAGAGCCATAAATGACAAACCCACAGTCAATATTATATTTAATGGGCAAAAGCTGGAAGCATTTCCCCTTGGAAACTGGCACAAGACAAGGATGCCCTCTCTCACCACTCATATTCAATATAGTATTGGAAGTTCTGGTCAGGGCAATCAGGCAAGAGAAATAAATGAAGGGTATTCATTTAGGAAGAAAGCCAATTATGATTATTATTTAAAATGTTGGCCGGGCACGGTGGCTCAAGCCTGTAATCCCAGCACTTTGGGAGGCCGACACGGGTGGATCACAAGGTCAGGAGATCGAGACCATCCTGGTGAACATGGTGACACCCCATCTCTACTAAAAATACGAAAAACTAGCTGGGCAAGGTGGCGGGCACCTGTAGTCCCAGCTGCTCGGGAGGCTGAGGCAGGATAATGGCGTGAAACCGGGAGGCAGAGATTGCAGTGAGCTGAGATCTGGCCACTGCACTCCAGCCTTGGCTACAGAGCGAGACTCCGTCTCAAAAAAA
>NW_016804139.1:2676114-2705556 GCF_001698545.2 Rhinopithecus bieti
GAATTGATGGGTGCTGATGAGTTGATGGGTGCAGCACACCAACATGGCATAAGTATACATATGTAACAAACCTGCACGTTATGCACATGTACCCTAGAACTTAAAGTATATATATTTTTAAAAAAAGAGACTGATAAAATAAAAAATATAAAAAAGAAAAAAAAAGAAAAGAAAAAAAAAAGAAAGACAAAATTGACAAAGTCAACATTTTTAAATTTTACCATGTTAAAGGTTCTAAAACTGATCTCTATTTGTTAAAATAGGAGCTTTTGAAGTGCATTAAAAGGACCAAAGATATACTAAGTCCAAAACAGAAGTTTCTTCTTGCTGTATTCTGAAACGCTTGAAAAAAAGTGAAAAAAAAAGAATGTCATTTTAATTATGTAATTCAATTGAATTATTGCTGTGATAGTATAGCATCTAAAGTTGCCTCATGTATGCCAATGGTGGTCTCATTTATTGAGATAAGGGATATAAGGTGACAATTTTATAGTGACGACAAATTCATTGTTACACATTTTAAGTTTGAATTTAATTTAAATTCATTAACTTCACTGAAAAAAATGAATTCATGTTGAGAGGTGCAGTAAACAATTAGATATACCTGTCTGGCATTACACAAATTTCCCAGGTTGCAGAATTTTTAGAAAATGAATCTTTAGAAATGGCATTTGGAACTTAGAGAAAATTTATATTAAGAAGGAAGGAAAATTTAGAGGGGGAAAATCCAACAGACATCAATATTAAGTGTGAAGGAATGATGACAAGGTAGGAATAGCCACAGCACAAAGAAGAGGTACAAGAGACTGTGGTGCTACATGAACAGGGAGGGAGAATTTCAATGAGAGTAAGCAGCAGTGTCAAAGCATGAAACATGAGTGAGGTCAGTGGGTAGGACAGTGTATTAGTCCATTCTCACACTGTTATAAAGAAATACCCAAGACTAGATAATTTACAAAGGAAAGAAATCTAACTGACTCAGTTCTTCATTGCTGGGAGAACTCAGGAAACTTACAATCATGACAGAAGATGAAGGAGAAGCAAAGGCACATCTTACATGGCAGCAAGGGTATGAAAGAAATTGCAAAACACTTTTAAAACCATCAGCTCTTACTATCTTGAGAACAGCAGGTGGGAAATGAGCCCTGTGATCCAATCACCTCCCAACAAGTGCCTCCCTCAACATGTGGGGTTTATGGGGATTATAATTCAAGGTGAGATTTGGGTGGGGACACAGAGCCAAACAATATCAGACAGTTAGCACTTATTGACCACTTTTAGAAGCTTTTTATACAATGCCTAATTTGTTCCTCCAAAAATCCTGCTTAAATAAAATTATCCTTGCCCCTTTGCAGAAGGAAAACTGGAGCTCAAGTAGACTAAGAAAACTGCCAGTGGCCGTAAGGCTAAGAAGCTGAAAAACTGAAAAAGAAACCCTAACTCTAGTGTGAGGATCCAAAGTTCACACTTTCTTCCTTTCTCTGTGCCAAATGAATGCCACAAATAAGAGTCTAAAAAAAAAGAAAAAAAAAAAGCTGTACTCTAATGCTGATGGAAGTGCCCATATTTTCAGAAAATTGAAAAAAGTTATTGGAAGTGAGAACATTGAAATTACGAGAGTAAATTACTTTGTTGAAAAGGAAGACAAGTCCAAAATTCAAGGAAGTTGAGTAAAAGAAAAGCAAAGTTAAAGTGAGAACCCTTGGAATAGGTTAAAAATCCTAGAGAAATAATTGATAGAGAAGAGACTGAAGACATAGAAGAGGGACAAAGGATGGAGAACAGTCCCTGAGATGGTAGGAGAAAGAGAAAGAGACTGGGAATCATTTGCCTTCAGAAAGGAATTGCTTTTCACTGAAAATGGAGGGAATAACTAAGAGGATATGTGGCCATGCATGCTGTTTTACATGAGAGAGTCAGAAGTTGAGCATTTCCCTACACAATGTCAGTTAGTGTTGCTTTTCCTTGTGACATAGAGGAGAGTTAAGTGGATGAGTAGGTAACCTAGAATATAATAAATGTACGACATGTTGATGAAATTAGAAGAGGAATTAGCATGGATATTCTTACTTGCAGTTCTGAAGGCTTACTGAAACTTGGAGAACATAAATATATGCATGGGAATAGACAGGAGATAGAGTTGCAGAGTGGATTTGAAAATAAAAGTAGGTGGAAAGAACATTTAGCAAAAGAGTACAGTAAGGGATATATCAAAGGATGCTAAGGAAGCGGGTAAATAAAATGAAGAGTGGGTATTAGGTGTTATAGACAAAAGAACAGTTGTAACTATTTACCAAACTGGTGTTCAGTAGATCACTAGGCTTTTTAAATCGTTCACATAAATTTAGTAAAAGCCATTACAAAATCTTGGTTATTCGGAATAAATGTATTTGTAATTCTTCAGTAAAGAAACGTTTCAACTTTCATTAATGCTACACACCGTTTTATCTTTGATATGGTTGGACTGTGTCCCCACCAAAATCTCATTTCAAATTATAATTCCCACAGGGACCTGGTGGGACATGATTGAATCATGGGGCCAGATTCCTCCTTGCTGTTCTCATGATAGTGAATGAGTTTCTTGTGAGACCTGGCTGTTTGAGGCACTCCGCCTCTTGTGCTTATGCTCTGCCATGGTAAGATGTACCTGCTTCCCCTTTGGCTTCTGCCATGATTGTAAGTTTCCTGAGGCCTCACAGTCATGTTTCCTGTGAAGTTGACAGCACTGTGAGTCAATTACACCTCTTTTCTTCATAAATTACCCAGTCTCAGGTAGTTACAGCAGTGTGAAAATACATTAATAAAACCTTCCTCTGTGTCTCTCCTGTGAACATGCTAAACACTAATGTTCCTTGTAATAACATAATCTGGCAACTGATGCTATAAAGGAAGTAGAGAAGATTGGCATAAGCAGATAGAAGTCAAAGAATGAGTATTCTTTTACTTAGAGCTGATGCATAAATACAAGGTATAGGCCAGATAGAGTATGTATATGATTAGGCAGCAGAACTAGACCGTAGCTGAGGACACTTGAGTTGAAAAGGTCAATAGCAAATTGAGTAGATTGCTTGGTGGCTGATTCACAGGGTTACAGAAGTGACCAACAATCATGCCAGAATTTGATGAGAGAATAATGACCAACTGTTCAAGTAATGGTCAAATGTCAGCATTAATTTTGAGGTTAGTATATGAGAACACATCATAGAAGTAGGAAATGTATAGCTGGTCCTTTGGAATTTGTGAGACATGAAAGTTAATGGATGCAATAATTTAGTAGCCTCTTAGCAATAATGAAAAAAATTACTCTTGTCTTTGGAATCTGCTCTGGGGATTATGGGAGTATAAGTCATCTCTGGGAAGGCAGCAGGGGAAGAGATGACACAAGTGGGAGGATCCAAGTTTTGTTTTGTTGATATTGCTTTTTTTTTTTTTCCTTTTTCGAGTACAAGATGTGTTATGGATTGAATTGTATCCTGCCAAAAAATCACATATTGAAGTCCAATACTTCACAAAAACACAAAGACACATAAGAGAGAAGATGATATGAAGAGGCACAGGTAGAAGATGGCCATCTGAAAGCCAAGGAGAGAAGCCTAGAACAGATCCTTCCTTCACAGCCCTCAGAAGAAACCAACTCTGCCAACGTCTTGATTTTGAACTTCTGGTCTCCAGAGCTGTGAGATAATCAATTCTGTTGTGTATGCCATTCAATATGTGGTGCTTTGGCACAGCAGCCCTAGAAAACAAATACGGATTGTATTTGTCTGTCTTCATGCTGCTAATAAAGATATGCTGAGACTAGGTAATTTATAAAGAACAGAGGTTTAACTGACTCCCAGTTCCACATGGCTGGGGAGGCCTCACAATCATGGCAGAAGGCAAAGGAGGAGCAAAGATATATTTTACATGTGTAGGGGACCTGCCCTTTATAATACCCTCAGCTCTTGTGAAACTTATTCACTACCATGAGAACAGCATGGGAAAGACCCGCCCCATGATTTAATTACCTGCCATCAGCCCCCTCTTATAACATATGGGAATTATGGAAGCTACAACTCAAGATAAGATTTGCGTGGGGACATGACCTAATTATATGACAGATGCATTCAGTCCAAAGGTTGAGGATGAATGGAAAATCACTGGTTTTTATTTTATTTTTTAACCTTTATTCTCCTTTTTAAATCAAGAATTTGGCTTTTCTAAGAACATAGTAATAAGGTCTAGGAGAGAGAAGAAATTGGGAGCTGCCTTTTTTTCTCTAGTAGAAAGCTAATGCCTTAGAGAATCAAGGTGCTAGGTGGGTTAGTCATTGTTGTTTCATTATCATTAAGAGCAAAAAATTTATCTCAGACTGCTCTTTTCCTTTAATCAATGTGCTCTCAAATGTTACAACATCATAGAGAGGCACAGATGACCTGAATGCTCTAATACAATCTGGTCTCATATTTTAATATCCCTTGATGAAAGCAAATCTTTGGCAAAGCTCTCCTTTTGCTTTTCAGAGGAAGGGTGGGAAATGCCTCTGCTTTGTAAGAGACATTCTGTTCACATCTTTTTCCTTGCTGAATTTACTTGCTCACTATCTAAGGCACTTACTACGTAAAGATCCATATTTGGTGGGAATAAGTTTTTCATTGCACATGACACCTTGAATGGTAATGCAGGAGCCTGTGTTACTCTGATGTGCACAGAACTTGAAATTTTAGTGAATCAGTCCATTGGGGGTTGGATTTTTTTCTATATACTCTAAAATATTTCTGTTTCTAGAAGACAGCAGGAGGAAGAACTGCTGTTTGAATGAGTGTCAGGTGTTGTATGAATTTTTTTAATATATATAAAAATGAATACTGTGCAGACTGAGGTGGCTTCTTTTCCATCTGTCAGCACATTCTTTACAACCAGGCATAAACCTTATTATCACACTCAGTGTGTTACTGCAAAAATTATCCCGGCCCTCAGAACAGTCTCTCTACAGCTTTGAGTAAAATTCAAACTTCAGTGCAGTTAATGTAAAAACAAGCAACCTAGTAAAGAAGAAAGGGGGAGGAAGCAATAGACACTTTTTTTTCTTTCACAGAAGATATACTACAGCTCCTTCATTTTATCATATGTACAAGGGTAAATATTTTTCATTGAGTAAAATAGTTCCTGATGACACATTTGGCCTTGATAAAATTTTCCACTGTATTCACATATATTAACCTTTGATGAAAAGACCACAAGAAGTAAAAGGCATGAGATGAATATGGAATAAATTTCAGGGATTTCCTTTTTTTTACATTAACCTTTGAGTTCTGAACTGTTGTAGTCATGTGTTTGGGGGTCTATTTGGATAGAGACATTACTGCCACCCTGTTCATATTTATGGGCCTGACCTTTGTATTATAGTAGCCCGCTTGGAAGCACGGTTATTTTTAATTGCTTTATGTGTCCATGGAGACTATTCTTTGCCTCCGTCAGTTATATACAGTACCCTGGCACATATGTTTGTTCAATGAATCTTTCAATGACTGGATATTTATAACCACATCTGAATGTAAGAGGAGGAAATGTTGCAGTTGGGGTGGTGCGTGTGTTGTGTGTTTGTTTGAAAATGTGTTTTATTGTCAACGTTGCCATATACTTAATGAGGTGACAGGAAGAATTAAAAGTGACAGATTGTTTTGGCTGCACTGGGGCCATCTGAGATATAGTCTCCTATAATGCAGCTCAATAAACCCAGCCTGTGTGAAGCCCTCAGAGTATGATTCATGGTTGCAGCAGGGCTACTCACAGAGGTTTAACGAGAGATGGTCACGGGGCAGGCAGCAGGAGCCTGAAATTGCTGTCGGAAGACAATGAAAAGTGCTGTGCACCAAAACCTTGCCTGAAATTTGCAAGCGTGCCTCCATCACCAGTATTACAAATGGCATTATTCTATTCGTGCCTGATTAGGAGCTCGATAGAATGACTGCCAAAAAGATGCATCTCAGGACAACTTACTTGGAAAAGAGGGCTGCTCCATCCTTTCTGCCTAAATAAAGCAATGACTGTGAAGTTTCTTCATGAAATGTACTGCAAGATATTCACTGATGGTAAAAATAGCTTGAGGCAGTGTTTGTCAAAATGTGGCCCCAGAACCAGTACCCTCAGCACCTCCTGGAGCTTGTTAGGAAGGCAACCTCTCTGCCCTATGCCAGACATGTTGAATAAGAATTTTTAGTGTCAGAGAGGGAAAGAAGAAAGGAATTCATGTTTTAATAAGCTTTTCAGATAGCTATTCTGCACACCAAAGCTTTATTGGACAATACAAGTGACTATAAGAAACAAAGGGGAAAAAAAGTAATTATACTTATCGGAGACTTAATTAATTGCATCTAAATAAAACTACAGCTCATGAGAACCACGAAGTGGATTTTTGAAGACAATCTGCTCTCACTGTACCATACATTAACTTGGACTTTCAGCAAGTCACTTGAACTATCCCAGATTCAGCCCCGCTCCCATTGTTACAATGAGGAAAATAATAGTAACTACACTGTGGAATTTATGAGACTTAAATGATGTATTTTATCATACTTTGTACAAAAGTAAAATGTAGACAAATATTAGTTGTACTTAATATTAAGTTGTCCTTATTGTGTACCCCATTTGAAGGCAGATCACAATTTAACAAGTTTACAACAGGACTTAGATAATAACAGCTATTCATTATTTATTAAATTTTCATTGTGTGCCAGACACTGAGTTAAGCACAGTACAAACATCATCCATTTATTTAACTCATTTAATTCTCAATACAACAATATTAAGTAGGTTGTAAAATTGCACCACCATCATTTTTTGAAGGAGCTGAGTGGATGAAAGAAGTCAAGGGATTTGTGGAAGGACACATAGCTTGTAAATAGCATCCCTGTGAGTCACATTTAGAGCTGTCTGACTTGGGGTGCTTTTTTTTGTTTGTTTGTTTTTTTGAGATGGAGTCTCGCTCTATTGCCCAGGCTAGAGTGCAGTGGCATGATCTCAGCTCGCTGCAAGCTCCACCTCCTGGATTCATGCCATTCTTCTTCCTCAACCTCCCGAGTAGCTGGGACTGCAAGTGCTCGACACCATGCCTGGCTAATTTTTTTGTATTTTTAGTAGAGACAAGGTTTCACTGTGTTAGCCAGGATGGTCTTGATCTACTGACCTCGTGATCCACATCCATCCCAATCCAATCCCAAAGTGTTGGGATTACAGGCATAAGCCACCACGCCAGGCCTTTATGTGCTTTCTTAACACAAAAACAATTCCTTCTCTAGGGGAAGAAAACAATTTTTATAGTGTTCCTCGGCATCATAATTTTATCTATCTCTTGGTCTATAGTACTATGACTGCTGAACAATAGTGATTAGAACTATGCCCATGAGTTAGAGAAAGGTGCCTTGATATTAAATAATAATAATAGCTATGGCTTAAATGTATATGTCTCCCTAAAATGAATATGTTGGAACCTAAGACCTAATGTGATAGTATCAAGAGGTGAGGCCTTTAGAAGGTGATTATTTCATGGGATTAGCAACCTCATAGAAAGGCCAAAAGGAACTACTAGGTCCATTTTTGTGCTTCCATCCCTTCTGCCATGTGAAGACACAGCACTCACCCTCTCCGGAGGACAGTGGTAAAAGTATCATCTTGGAAGCATAGACTGGGCCTTCATCAGACACCAAAATCATTGATACCTTGAGCTTGGCCTTCTCAGCTTTCAGAATTGTGAGAAATAAATTTCTGTTCTTTATAAATGACACAGTTTCACTTATCATAGCAGCTGATATGGCTTGGCTCTGTGTCCCCACCCAAATCTCACCTTGAATTATAATAATCCCCATGTGGCAAGGGTAGGACCAGGTGGAGACAACTGAATCATGGTGGCAGTTTCCACCATGCTGTTCTCATGATAGTAAGTTTTCACGAGATGTGATGGTTTTACAAGGGGCTTCCCCATTCACTTGGCAATCATTCTCTCTCCTGCTGCTCTGTGAAGAGATGCCTTTCACCATGATTGTGAGTTTCCTGAGGCCTCTCCAGCCATGGAGAACTGTGACTTAGTTAAGCCTCTTTATAAATTTCCCAGTCTTAGGTATTTCTTCATGGCACTGTGACAACAGACTAATACCCCAGCACTAATATGAGACAATAATAAAAATTAAAAGTATGGGCACCATTCTCTAAGTAATAAAATGGAACAAAATGATTTAAAGTATTTAAAAATTGTAATAGCAACAGTGGGAACCAATGAGGATTTCCTTATGGCCTCACAGTTAAATTAGCACCCTGTTCTAAAGTACCCTAGCTTTTCAGCTTCTCACTGTCTTGTATAACTAATATTATATAACACATCTTATTGCTGGAGCTCCCAGGAAACTATTGTGCAATTCCTGATGTTGCTAGTTTGACTCATCAAATACATAGGCATAAAATGAAAGACCAAGAAATACCTAAATTAGAGATATTTCAGATGGCAGGAGCTTAACTATCCTTATGCCAAGTTTCCAAACCTTAACAGTGTAAATCGTTTTCTATTTTGTTTGATTTCTCATGCCAGGGGAAACAAGGGTTTGGTGTGTTTAAAGTGACTTTGTACCCTCGCATCAACATAGCTTGTAAGTTCCAGTGTTCACACCACCTCCATCTCTTCCACTGTGTGTGTGTGTGTGTGTGTGTGTGTGTGTGTGTGTTATGTGTTAGGGAGAGAAGGGGGGCTGGTGTCTCTCTCTCTCACTTTGCTTTCCTCAAGAAGTCTGCCCAGGCATTGCTACTAAGTGGTTTCTTTGTAGACTAGATACAGGAAAAAAAAAGAAGGCAAAGGGACAGGAGAGAAACAGAACAGCAGAAAGGCACAATAACAACCACTGTCCTGGAAAAAGAGTTATTGTGCCACACAATGGTCTGACCATTTCAATGCGCAGGGCAGAATAGAACACACCGAACATTTCTTCGTTCGTATCCTGAAATGTGAAAGGGTTGTCCTAGTTTCAGTCATTTTCTTTTATTCTTCCACTCAAAGAGAGCTAATGAAACAAAAAGCCAAGGCTATACAACCACTGCTCCCTTAGCAGGCTGTTGAGGAAGTGGCATTTCCATCCTTATTTCTATTCTCATGTTGTTCTTGAGTCCAAGTAAGCATTTCTCCCGGTGAGACAAACTCTCAGGGATGTCAGGCTCATCTCCTACATAGTCTCAGACTTTTTCTAAGGTCCAAATGAATGCCACACATCATTATGGATGGAACATTAATATAATGGGAGCCAAGAGTTACCTAAGGTATCATAAATACACTTTTCCTTTTAGAAACTGATGGTATAACCTTTCCATGCTTGTTCCCTTTCTCTTGACTATTTGATAGGTTAGATACAATATAAGTCATTACTGAGTAACTTAATTAATAAATGAGAGGCAACTTTATGGTGGAATAGACATTTAAAGCCCTGTGAACTAGGGAAATGTATTTAACCTTTCTGAGCTTCAATTTCTTAACATGTGATCAGAATAATAAAGTCTAATTAACAGGGAGGCTTTTAAAGTTTAAATTTCATGAAATATGAAACTATTTCTTTTCTTACTAATATGGGCAACAAACATTTATGTATTTGCTATGTCCCAATGCTATGTCTAAGGTATGGATTTATTAAAACGAAAACCTCAAAGACCTTAGAGTCTAAAACTAAAACAAAATTCTAGAATACAGATTCTCCATGAACTGGCTTGATATGATAATTATATTTTTAGTTTTACATATCTCCAAAGAAAACAGCATTAAAAATATATATACATGCAGAGAACAAACCACAGAAGTATTTTGTCACAGTCAGAAATGACCACTATCATAGTAGAGTGGCTGATATCTTAAAATGTTTTTACTCACTACTGCTTTCAAATTACATCAGTGGACTTGGTGCTCGACTTTCTTAATGCTTTAGAAAATAAACAGGCATATTTTATAATTGTACATATTTGGTTTTTATGCATTCAAAAGAGAATGGGGTTATGGGTTGTAGCAAATTGCTAAAGGGGTTTATAATATGACAGGTTTAATAATCCTGGCTATAGAAGAAGAGATATCAAAGTAAATCAACAATTGCAGAGGGCCAGTGCAGTGGCTCACGCCTGTAATCCCAGCATTTTGGGAGTCCAAGGCAGGTGGATCACTTGAGGCCAGGAGTCCAAGACCAGCCAAGCCAACATGGCAAAACCCTGTCTCTACTAAAATACAAAATCAGCCGGGCGTGTATTTTGTATTTTACAAATACATGCCTGTAATCCCAGCTACTTGGGAGGCTAAGGCAGTAGAATCACTTAAACCCAAAGGCAGAGGCTGCAGTGAGCCGAGATTGAGCTGCTGCATTCCAGCCTGGGGAACAGAGCAAGACCCTGTCTCAAAGATAAATAAATAAGTAAAATTATAAAATAAAAGTAAATCAGCAATTCCAATACATTATTATTATCACAGCAGTATAATGACATGTAGGGATATAATGGGATCCTAGCCCAAGTCAATGCGAGGGTGGTGGTGGTGGGTTTTGTGTGTGTCTGTGTGTGTGTGTGTGTGTGTGTGTGTGTGTGTGTGTGCGCGCGCGCGCATGTGTGGTGGGGGTGCTGGAGAGGACAGCCCTAGGTGGTTGGTCTTGGAAGAATTCAAAGAGAAATTTCTTTAGCTAAGGCTTAAATAGAAGATTAGAGTTAGCCAGACCAAAAATAGAGATCCAGGTGAAGGGTAAGATATGGAGAAAAGGGATGAACTTTGCACGGCCTATGCAAAGGCAGGGATGTGTGAGAAGCTGGATATGCCTGGGAATCCGTATGACCTGGGAGAATTCGGAAGATAAGACCAGGGAAATAAACAATCACCAGACCAGGAAAAGGTTTGGATGCCTTTCTAAGGAGTTTGATCATTTTCCTAGATGTGGTGCAGAGCCACTGAAGTCTTTTCAGCAGAAGGATGTGTTTTAGAAAGATTGCTCTGCCTGCATTGTGGAAGATCAGGGTGTAGCAACTGCAGGGGTGGTGGGAGCCAGTGAGAGAGGAATGAGATAAATTAGGAGCCCGCGGTAGTAACCCAGGCAAGAAATGAAGAGGGCCTGAATCATGGCAGAGGCGGAGTGTGAAATTACTTTGTGAAGTGTAAAATGCTACTATGATGTTAAGAGAAGAAAGGAAAGAAAGAAGGAAGAAAGGAAAGGAAGAAAACAGGGAGGGAGAAAGAGAATGAAGATGAGTAAGGGAGGAGAGAAAGTCAGAGAGGAATAGTAACCTTCAGCTAAATAGACATTAGAAGTCGAAGTGTTTCACTAAATTTGATAACAACTGTTAGTCTACCCCGGAGGTGCAATAGGATTACTAGTAACCCAGGTCTCAGCCAGTTCTCCAGATGGCTGCTGATTGGCTCGAATGAAAGCTAATCAGAACCCCTCTTCAATGGTTCAGTTGCTATATAAATAGTCACAGCTAAGGTGAGCTCAAAAAAAAACAAAAAAACAAAACAAAAAAAAAAACAAAATAAAAAAACAAACAAACAAAAAAAACAAAACTGTTGCCAAACACTCAACCTCCCAAAGGCAACAGGAAAGACAGCACAATTTTTTTTTTTTTTTGACAATTAGCAGTAGCTAGGTTTGTTCACACATTCCTGGAGACTGACCAAACATGCATGCGGACACACACACACACACGCCCCTAGCGTTTTGCATTTAAGAGACATAATATAGGTTGTATTTCACATTGGATTCAGTATGAGAGTTGTAGGAGCACATCTAAAGGAATAGTTTGATTCAGAAGAAGGAAATCAATACACACCCATTCTAACTCGCAAAATGTGGATTAAAAAAAATGCTGGCAGTGCGCGGTGACTGACGTCTATAATCCCAGCACTGTGGGAGGCTGAGGCAGGCAGATTACGAGGTCAGGAGATCTAGACCATCCTGGCTAACACGGTGAAACCCCATCTCTACTAAAAATACAAAAAATTAGCAGGGCATGGGGGCGGGAGCCTGTAGTCCCAGCTACCTGGGAGGCTGAGGCAGGAGAATGGCGTGAACGCGGGAGGCTGAGCAGTCGAGCTCGCAGTGAGCCAAAATCGCGCCACTGCACTCCAGCCTGGATGACAGAGCGAGACTCCGTCTGAGAAAAAAAAAAAAAAAAAAAAAAAAAAAAAAAAAAAAAAAAAAAAAAAAAAAAAAAAAAAAAAAAAAAAAAAAAAAAAAAAAAAAAAAAGAACAGGAAAAGAAAAAAGTGCTAAAAGCAATCATGCAAAGTAATATCTGAGGATTGCTTCAGGAAAATCAAACTGTTTTTACTGAGCTCAATTGTCAGATCCTTTTAGTTCTTTTTTCTTTTCTTACATTTTCTTTGGTATTAATTATTGGTGTGAAACAGGAATTACCTATTAGACACCATTAAAGTTATTTCTAAGAATTTTGAGTTTATTGAAATCTATTCTTTTGTCTGACTCTCTTCCAAACAAATGATATTCTGCTTTCATCTTGATAAATTCCTGAATAATTGAATAATTTTCCAGAAGAGAGCAAGTCTGATTTTAGAAATACCCAAAGTCAAAATGCTAAAAGAGTCCCCATTCAAAAGATGGTTATGCAAATGAATGAAGTTACATGTAATTCCAAAAGAGATCTTAATTTAAACAAAGCTCCCCATTCCACTCCAAAGATTCTATTCAAAGTTCACAATTCAGCCAATCCAAATCCACTTTTCAACGGATTAGCTTTTATATAAGGGAAGGGCGGAAGGAAGATAGATTATGCCAAATAAAACAGGAAAAGGAAAGGAAATTGTTATTATGAAAGTCAGTAAATGCAAAGTTCACATCAGAAAGGCATTAATTTTTTTTAAAAGATGTTAACATAGAGAGCTGGTTAAGGATAAAGCATATATAAAGGGTGCTATGTCCCTACTAAGTAGATTAATATTTAAATCCATGTTTTAAACAATTTTGGTGGTACTTCTAAAGCTAAAGCCTCCTACATTCTCATTCCCAAGATTTTGGATGCAAAAAAAATGTATGCAAGTTCAATATATGAAACCCTTTCCATTTTGAGTAACTGGGTTTGCGTGAACATCTGCCAGCCAACAGAAAGAAAAGCTCTGATTTTATACAGTTTTTACAGAGCCAGGAGCATTTTCCAACACATTCCAAAAGCCCATAATGATGTTTCACCCAGTTCCTCCTGAAGGTTGGTACATAATTAATGAGGTGGTGGAAGTTCTCTAGAATTAGTTTTCATCTAAATAAAGGTGCCCGATGTTTATCTGTACCCTTTGTACTCATTGTTGCCTTGAATATACCAAGCTTCCTGTTGGTACAGGGAACTATTGATTTGCTGACTAATCTTTTTATCTGATCATTATAGATTGTAACTCTTAGTCTATAACCTTTACACACACTGCTATTGTGGTTAAATAAAACACAATACAAAATAATTAACATGTTCCCATATCGTTATTTCTCTTCCAGGCAAGAGCAGAGAAGCAGGACTTCGATTTGACAACTGGACATTAGTATTTTTAGAGAAAAGTATAAATAGAAGATGAATAGATGAATATACAATCTTTAGTTTCCTAATATAAATTACTCAGGAAGAAATAGTATGTAGCCTTGGGGAAATCAACAGCTTCTTCAATTGGATTGCTTCTGTCACTGTATGGACACAGTCTTGTTTGATGTCCTCCTACCATTTGTCTTGTATGGAGTCTTTTATCTAAATCCAAAGTAATGCAGCCATCAGGGCTGCAATTCAATAATGGCTCCACAGGAGCTGTCATCCACAGTTTGCTATTCATCTTGTAAAAGGCTTTGAGTTTTCAAAGTACCAACTAAAGTTGGCATTTCAATGCCGTGAACAGATCGCTTAAAGTTCTTTTGTGTTCACAAGAAAGGAAGTGAAATGGAGAATGGGGGAAGATTAAATGGCCAACCTACTACTCTATCTGACTACCTAGGGGTAACCCCAGGCTTCCCAAGGGAGCAAAGACATTAGTTGATCTGACCCACTTGGTAATGAGACACTGCAATGAATGGGGGACACATTGAGTGGTGTTTACTTCACACTGAGTTCCACTGCTATAATTAAGAGGCAACAAATTCATAAAAATTGAGCAGGAAAAAAAGTTAAAAAAAACGATGAGAAAGAGAATTTCTTGGGACATTTTTAGAAACAAAGGATCTTAGAAGTAAGTATTTTAAGGAGTTTAGAGATGAATGAAGTTGATGGGATTATTAATAAGCTCACATTTCATACATGGCTGTGTGAACAGGCTGGACTAAAACTACTATCATTGGATCTGATTGTTGAGCTCTTTTGGAGGTGTGGATATTTTCCGGTTCCATTCAGACTCATTTCCTAGTCCTTCTGTGACCATGATATGCATGGTTAGAACACTAGTCTAAGAAATGGTGGGGGAAAGGTTTCTGGCACAGGGAAGAGATCATGTCAAATGCAACTTGGTCCGATTTATGAAACTCAACTATTTCGTGATCCCTAAAGGTATAGAGACAGGTGGCGACACTTCTGACCAAAGCCACCGAACCACCACACAAATTTATTATGACTCTGGTCCTTAGCTTGCACTTTTGGAAGGAGGAGGTTTGCTGAGAGGAGCTATAACATAATTTTTTAAAAGTTCAGAGTAGTAGTGGAAACCCAGATTATAAACCCAGCTCTCATTCTGATTAGCTATACAATCTTGGGCAAGTCATTCAATTTCTGGGCTTTAATTTTCTTATCAAAGTAATGAGGGATTTAGAATGAAACATTTCAAACATACTTTTCTCAAACATGTTATGGTCCTGTGAATGTAATACATGATGACTATATTATCTGTGCAGGTCATAAGTTAATCTGTTCATTCATGCATCATCAAAATATCAACAACTATTTATCAAGTTCTTTGTATTTGTTAAGTCCTGTGTTAGTGACTGAGAAAAGAATAGGTTGTAAAACCATATTTTGTCCCTGCCATCATCAAACTTGCAGTCTAGTGAGGGAGACAAACATTTTATCAATAATGACACCAGTCATAAATATACAATTGTGATAAATGCTAAACTGTAACAAATGCATGGTGCTGTGAAAGCTTAACAGGTGAAATTAACCTGGTGGAAGTGGTATTGGAGAGTTCTCTAAGGATGTAATAGCTAAACAGAGATCAGAAGACTGGTGAAATGATTTTCTTCACCATCTGAATCAGCCTAACCTTCACCCTCAAAAAAAAATGAAGAATGGTTGAGATTTTAAACACAATGTAGCGTAATCAGATCTGCTTCTGTCTCAGCTTAGAAAGACCATTCTGCCAAGAGTGAAGAGAAAGAGTTGAAGGAGAGCAAAACTAGAGTAAAAATTAATCTTCTTCATGAGACAAGTAAAATTAATTTGCAGCAGAAATGTAAGGAGATAAAATAGTGCTTGAACTTGCAATATCAAGAATTAGGGCAGGACACAAGTGTGTCCTGTGTGTGATTGCTCCTTCAGGTCTAGCTCTCAGGGACAAGCCCTAAATTTAAAAGTATCATTTCCTTGCAGTTTGTGACCAAATTATAATGTTGTGTGTCAATTTACAAATATTTATTTAAAGAAACATGCATTAACCTTAGAGATTTTTTTTATCCTTTTCCTACTCATGCATTATTTAATGATGGGTTGCCATGGGAGCAGATGTGAATATCTGTGGCACTAATAAATAATTCTGGTGGATTCTAAAGCTGAATCATTAGTTTATTATGGTTGGGCCAAAATGAGCATCCCATTACATTTTGCCAATCCTGAAGTGTGGTCTATAAACTGTTAAATGTTATTTTGTAAGCATGCTTCTCAGGAAGGTCATAGGCAAGTCCTGACTGCTCATTTTAAAAGCTATTCATAGCGAGTGACATATTACTAAAAAGGAAGAATTTCCAAGCAGATCTAAAATATTTCCTCACAGTAACTTCTAGGTGTTCTGTCACATCTACTGTTAAAGTAGGGACGATAACTTATTCTGCTTTGAAAAGCAGAATTTTCTTTCTTTCCAATTTTATTACAATTCTTTTCACCAATACCCTCATTTTTTCCAAATTGACCTTCTCAGCTTTCCAAACTAAGTTTCATGTGATTCCATAGCCATGTTTTATACCAACTCATGCCTGCATGCTTCATCTGTCTCATACTCTCCTATTCAATTCCTGTCATTCTTCAGGCTCGTGTTCATTGTGTTCCTCCTCAAGGAAGATGCTCAATTCTCTTCTTAGTCCTATTAAAATCGCTCCTCTAAATTTCTGCAGGTTTTATTAGCTATAATATCATTTATCTTTACAAGTTTATAACTGCATTATTCTAAATATGTATATATGTTCAATTATATGTATTTGGAATATATATGTACACACACACATCTTTCCAAGTAGAATGAGAGATTCTTGAAGAAATGGGAGAAGAGTTATTTGCTTTTCATTTCTTTATTCTTACATCTGAGAAAGACTCACCTAAAAGAATGGACAATGGATATTTGACAATATTTTTTAAATAATAGACAATAAACAGTTAAAATAGTACCTATTAAAGAATGATTTAAATTCTTCCAAGATTAGATAAAATATCTTCAGTATAAAGACCAACATTATAATTAGGATATTGCCAAATAAATTGGTTGATTTGGGTTTTTTTCTAAAGAATGTCAAAGTTTTTTCTAGCACAAGTGTTCCTAAAATCAAGAGCTAATACAGAGATCAGGGAAATAAAAATAGAATAGGAATTATAACATCTGGCCCAAATACTTCTACTGCTACTCAGAGCATTCATGTAATAAACACAGCCTTTGTTAAAATTAATGTTTCGGACCATTATTAGAGGACTTCATGGGATTAGCTAGATATTAATAAAACTATTGAGACAGTCATACTCAATCTCCTCAGAACCCATAAAATTATAGTTTCTATGACTTCCCTTGAAATCTCCAAGACAAAGAATATGAAACCTCAAATTCACTGAAGGTTTGGAAAATTACTGTAAACCTTAAATAGTACATGGAAAAAGATATCAGTGTTATGGGTGGGTATTTGTTCTTAGAGCTCCCAAGATGGTGGCTGGCCACTTCCAAGATGGTGGCAGGCTGCTTTCAAGATGGGGCAAGCCTTTTGTTCCCTGACCTGAGGTTCTTGGCCAGATTCCAAGGAATGGAACCTTGGACCATTCGGTGAGTGTTAGAGCTTTGTTAGAAGCTATGAGTCATGGAAGAGAACCGTGGAACCTGGCAACTAGTGTTCAGCTCAATTAGGATGAACCTGGGCACTTAGCCACGCAGGAACAATGGCGAGCCTTTAGCCTGATCGGGAGCGACAACCGGCATACCTCACTGGATCAGAAGCACAGTGGACACCCTGCCAGATCCAGAGGGGTGGAAGCAAATGGCAGGTCTGGGATGGCAGCGAACAGCAGTGGTGGACCGCAAGTGAAAGCTCAGCTCGAGCCGTAACAAACACGGACCAGAAGAGTGTGCAGTTGCAAGATTTAATAGAGTGAAAACAGAGCTTCCATGCAATGGGAGAGGACCCGGAGGCGGTTGCTGCTCCCTGCTCCAATGCCTGGGTTTATATCCTGATCATTGTCCCCTCACCTCATACTCTCAGGCGATATATGATTTGACTATTCCTTTACCTCCTGTTGTAGCCTAATTTGTAGTTTAGTGAGTCCTCTTCACTACCTGATTGGTTGGGTGTGAGCTGTGTTACAAGCTCCCTGTTTAAAGGTAGTTGCAGTCACCTTTCCCAGCTAGGCTTAGGAATTCTTAGTCGGCCTAGGAAATCCAGCTAGTCCTGTCTCTCATCAGCAGAGCTATATGGGTCTTACCTTGGGCAACAAGACCTTGCTGATCTAGTTCCTGCCTTCATCTTCCTATCTTCCAAAATTCAGCTTGGCTCCAGCCTCCCTGGTTGTTTTTTTTTTTTTCCTAGACTTTGAGCATGCAGAATTTATGCACACCTGACTATTTACTCTGCTTTGAGTGTTCTTTGCAGAGATCTTTGCCTGGCTTTTTTCTTATTCTTAGTTTAACTGAAACATCACCGACTCGGACTGGCCTTCTCTGACCACTCAATCTGATGTAAGATTCTTCCCCATCAATCTCAGTTGCTATTATCAAGATTTGTTTTTTCCATAGTATGGTGTACAGCATGTGTATACATATATATGTGTGTGTGCGTGTGTAAAACATGCCCATATCTGATCCAGTGCAATCACTCATCCATTCTTTTCTCTGGAGTATAAAATCCCATGTCCATCTAAAACATTTCTGCTTTGGCCCATCTACCAAGAAAGCAGTGGCTAATTCATTTCAGGTCTTCCAAATTTCCAAGATGGAAGTCAGACATCATTAATTAAAGTTTCTTCAAAATGCAAGTGTCTCACATTTGGCTCATATTGGTCCACTTAAGCTCCTCTCTCTTGACTTGCGATGAAAGATAAAATAACCCTACCTCTCTCACCCCTTGCATGGGGCTATGACACAAAGTTCCTCAAAGACACCTTCCTCCCGGTTTCTTTATTCCTGTGCTGCTTTTGTGCACTCTGAGTGAGTTGGAGTAAAGAGTGTGCTGTTGTTCTCCGGACACTACTGTAAGTTCTATTTGGTGCTCTGTCTCACATCTCTCTTTGTTACCTCATATGTGGCACTTTAGATCTTAATTATCATCTCTATTTAACAATTTAGCATCCTTGTATCTTTTTAACAAATACATTTTATTCCTTAGGGGAAAAAACCTCTTCCTCAGATCTCACTCTTGTTTTGTATTGGGAAGCTCCAAGCAACAGGAGTAAAGCTGGATAAAGACAAAGAGGTTTAGAAAAGACATGGAAAGGGAAAGAAAAAAGAAAGCAAATGATAACAAAAACCCTGAATTTATCATCTCCAAAGGCAACACTGGGCCGCTGTTAATTTTAGGAGAGAAGGTATGTACCAGCTCAATGAATTAGGTCATCAGTTCGCAAACATTTTGATGTTGGAATTCCTTTAAAAACTCTTAAAAAATAACAAGGAACTCAAAAGGCTTATCTTTATTTGGATTGTAACTTTTGGAAAACTGTGCAATTCATTCATGAGAAAATTAGAGCAAAAAAGGTAAATAATTCTTAGTATAATTCTTAGTATTATTATGAAAATAGTTTTATCTCATTGTCCTCTTCAAAGGTATTTAGGGACCTACAGGTTGATTTGGGCTTTTCCAAATCATATATTCCAGACTATATTCCAAGAACTGCTAAACGAGGTTGTTAGTAACTAGTTTTAATTTTAGGAGAGGGCTTACCAAAATACAAATTTGTACTATAGCTACTCACTGGCACATTTTCGTCTCAGGCAACTGCTTAGCAGTGTAACCTTTCTAGCACTCTCAGTTTACAAGCTAGAATAAAGAATCAAACTGATTTAAAGAAAAAAAAACAAACAAACTTTAACATAAATCTTAATTTGTCTTCCCTATTATACCTTATTCATTGGTTCTGTAGGAAAATAATAAACATAACAGTTTCTACATTTATATTGGCATATAATCTATGCTTATTGATAAACCACAAAAACAAAACATTGATTTACTTTCTTGTTTTCTGCTTCGAGTAAGGTCTGAATAGACTTGCAACATAAACTTTAAATTTAGACTCTGTCCAATAGCATTAGGGGATCTCTCCTCAAAGGTAAAACTGTAATAGCTCTGTCTTACTCACAGTTCCAGAATTTTCTACCTTCCTTCACAAAGGAAGCCTGGTCTAATTCACGAAACACCCCAGGGGACATTCCAAGTATCAATAACTCTGTCCTGAATGATTTATTAAGATAGTATTTAGAAATTATCCTCCAATAATCACTCTTTCCCATTTTGTAGTTAAATTGTCACCTATAGACTTTTAAAATAAGAATGCTTTTCCTGAGGGACGGTTATAGGAAAAAGGGAATGACTTTCTCATATTTAAATCTCAAAGTGCTTAGATTGTTTTCTAAATTTTTTTTTCAGAATAAAATGATGTAATTACAGAAAGCATCAATCAAAGAGCAAGCGTTGTTTTTTGGTTGAATAACTTAACTTAATATTTTTGTTCCTTTGACAGTTTCAATGTAATTACTGTAAAGGTCAACATGTAAAGGTCAACAAACATGAAAGTTTCCAATTTTTTTTCTAATTTTACAATATATGTTTTTTATGAAAACTTTTAAAATAGAAAATGCATACAGAAGTAAATTGTTAAAATTCTTAATCCTATCTTTCGGAGATAAGATACTGGAATTATGTTTTATTTAAAATATTAAATTAAGTTGCGATATTAACTTTTTTTATTCTTTTTGGCTCTATTTAATTTTTTTGTTTGTTTTATCTGGCTATTGTGTTTATAATTTAAGTTATTCCATGATTCATTTCTAAAGTGTGGGATATGATGAGGTTTCTCTTCAAATAATCCGATCAATCTTTTATTCTTTAATTCATACTGTCTCCCTTCTTTTTTTCCTTTTGGCCTTTGTTAGATGCCCAGGCATGCCACAGTACCAAGCGTCATCAGTACCAGCTCACATTCCTTATTGGAAAGAGGACTAACTTTCTAGCTCATTACAGACACCCCTTCCCCTTCCTCTTCACTTTCTTCTACATGCCCACCCTATCTTTAAAAAAATCAAATGTTTAGCCAACTGGGGTTAGTTTAGATTGTATAACCCGACCCCAGCCAACGGGGAAACGGTACAGGGGCAGGACTCGCATCAGGAATAAAGGCTCTCGTGCCCCTTTGTTCAGGTGTGCTTTCACTGGCCAAGGAGGCACCCCTCTGCGCAGAAGTAAAATTGCTTTGCTAAGAATCCTTTGTTCGAGCGTTCAGTTTCCTTAGGATTTTGAGCGTTATTCCTAACATAAAGGTTTAGTTTGCTGTTGCTGGTTTGTTTGTTTTTTTTTTTTTTCAAAACACTAAATCATTTTTAAAACATCTTTATTCTTTATGTTTTGAATTTTTTTTAAGGTCTCCATTTTAAGCAACTTGATTTCATATCTATCTAACAACTTAATTAAAGTTCTTGAGTATCTAATCTTGGTTTTTTGTAGTGTATGATGACTCTCATTCCTAGTGGATTCTTAGTGAATTTTACAATTTTTGATTAGGAATTCATCTTCAGAAATATTTGCAGACATCCTGTATGACCTGAGAGGAGGGTCTCTTACTAGAGTTGTTTTGTGATTACAGAGATATTACTACCTATCCTGAAACCACTATTTATATTTAATGCAACATTCACTGCTAAAAGAATACTTAACTGAATACCAAGGCACTGTTCTAATCACCGGAGGCTACAGTAGTGAACACACCAGATAAAACACCTGCCTTCACATTACTTATATTCCGTGTTGGGGAGGCAGAGACAATAAACAAACAAGATAGTACAATAGAGATAAATGCTACTAAAGGAATAAAGAAAGGAAGACCTGAAAATCTGGGATTGGAAATTGATGTGTGGACAGAGAGTCAAACTCTGTAAAATATTTGAAGAAATTTATTCTGAGCCAAATACAAGTGGCCATGGCCCATTACACGGTCCTCAGGAGGTCTTAAGAACATGTTCAAGGTGGTTGGGGTGCAGCTTGATTTTACACATTTTTGGGAGGCATGAGACATTAATCAAATACATTTAAGAAATACATTAATTTAGTCCAGAAAGGCAGGACAATTTGAAGAGGGCAGGGGACTTTGAGGGGCTCCCAGGCTATAGGTAAATTTAAATATTTTCTGGTTGACAATTGGTTGAGTTTTTCTAAAGACCTTGGATCAAAAAAAGGAATGTCTGAGTTAAGAGGTTGTGGAGACCAAAGTTTTATTATGCACATGAAGCCTCCAGGTAGTAGGCTTTAGAGAGAATAGGTTGTAAAATGTTTCTAATCAGACTTAAAGTCAGTGCTGGTGTTAATGCTGGAGAGGTGTAATGAGGCAAGTCAGACTCCCACTTCCCTTCATGGCCTGAACCAGTCTTTCAGGTTACATTTTAAAAGAGCCCTGGCTGAGGAGGAAGTCCATTCAGATGGCTGGGGAGCCTTAGAATTTTATTTTTAGTGTGCAGATATATTAGAAAGAATACTGTGAGTTTGGAGAATCTTCTACTTCCTGAGCAGCATAAAGCCAGACTTGTTCAATGGTAAGCCCATAGATCAGCATTTTCAGGGAGACATTTTCCCATCTGGAATCCAGGCTAACCCATGTGTATTGTTATTTCCTTTTGCTAGTAGGCGATTTTCTTAAACAATAGATTACCCTTTAAGGATCTTATTTTTAACTGAATGGGAAGGGAGCTGTTTTGTGAATTAAAATGGCCATGACCGTAGGCCTCTACTCCTGCCCACCCAAGTCCATGAAACAAAAAGCCTCTTAGTTCCCAGCACTAGCCAACCCCTTACAGGGTACAAACCTCAACTTAGCCCTGATGAGTATTCACGTTTTGGGTTTGCTCCAAATTTTTGATGCGACACATTTATTCTGCCAGAAATAGGCTAAAGATAAAGGTGACTCAAGACATTTTTCTGGGCCCAAGGAGGAAATAATTGCACTCCTTTGCCTGTCGAAAAGAGGTCTGAAAGTCTAGGTTGCGGTGAGTCAAAGTTTTCATGCTAAGGTAGGGGCCTGGATCCTCATTTTCTTCAGCAGCCATAACTCCCCCTGAGTAGAAGAAATCTCAGAAGCATTTTAATGGCAGATGGGAAGATGAGTGGAAAGTGACCCCCCTGTCTTGGACAGGAAGGAGACAATTTCTTACAATGTCCCACACCAACTCTAGGCAGCTGCAGCGGAGTAGAAGTAACAGAAGGGCTTGTATTGGCAGCAGGGATGTCTGAGATGCAGTCTGGCAGTGAGTCTCCCATGGCCTCTGTAGGGAGTTGGGGATATCCTAAAAGTTCCTGCATGTCCAGGGTAGAAGCAACGACAATTAAAATTGAAAGCCGGTGGATCGCCTATGGGCTTGCTATCATGTGGTTTCGGATGAACTACTCAAGCTTCATGCCAGATTAACAATGAAATGAACAATGTGATTGTACCATGGAGAACCAACAGTATCAGTCAGAGCTGGAGCCCAGCCAGCAGGGGCAGACAGTCAGCTCCTCACTGATCTTTACTACTGCAAGGAGAACAGATGGCCAACTTCACCAGCAGCAGACCCAGTCAAGAGGCAACCATCACCAAAAACCACCCCCCTTTTGCCAGTATAAGAGGTCAGACCGCGGACAGAACTTAGGGCAGAAGACAAAAACAGGCAGAATCTTGAAATACAGGCTTCACTTAGATGGAAGCCCTCAAATTCACAAAGTTGATAAGACTTAGGTTTAGTCATTAGGAGAAATAGGGCCTCAAGAACAAGGTTTATTTTCATTAAAGGGGAAATAAATGGAAGTAAACCTTGATACTGACATTTATAGAATATTGTGACAGGAAATTTTATACTTGCTACATGAGAATATAATATGCTTGCTCAGGACCAACCCACTGATGGTAAAATAGTGCTTAATGTGGGCAGACTTGAATCCAAGGCAGCAAAGTTCAAGCTTTTCATTTGCCCTGAAGGAGGCTGTTTCCCTGAACCCTTTTGCAGGACTCACAGCAGGGTTGCCTTGTTTACTTAGCCTCATGCTCTCAACTCCTCATGGGAGGGAGCGTGTAAGCAGACAAGGTGGGAACTGGATGAGCACTGGACCCAGCAGGCTGCTTCAGCCCCAGCAGGAACAAACCCCATGGAAGCACCCAGGTGGGGGTTCCTGCAATCCCCGAAGTCCCAGAGGGCAAGTTACAGTGTTCTTTTAGCTCTGCCATCCACGGATGGCTTAAACATTAACAGCTCAGTGGGCCCTTTGCCTCTTCACATAAGGCGGCTGCCCTCCACCAGCAAGGGCAAAGGGCCGGTGTGACAGCCTTTTGTATCCCCACCTGTAGCTCCAGAGCTCTTGTCCAGCATCCAAGAACAACGAGGTCTCACAAATGAATCAAAGGACAGTAAATGAGGGAGATTTCATTGCTCATCAAAGTGGTTCTTAGTGGGAAGGAGAGCTGAAAAGGAGATGGGGGAACTAGGTAGTTTTCCCCTGACATCCGGCTGTCTCTGGCTGGAATGTTCAGTTATACCGTCAAGCTGCCCCTCTGACATTAGGCCACTTCTCGCCAACATCCAGACATAGCCCCAATGTCCAGCTGCTTCTCCCCTAGGCTAGCTGGGTCTGGGGTCCTTATAGGTACAGAATGAGGTGGGGCAGGGCCATGGGTGGTTTAGGAAAAGGCAACCGTTCCCTGGGGAGACAGGAATAGAAGTTCTCACTTTGGGCTGTGAGTTTAGTGCTTTTTGGCTTGAAGGTGGGGTTTCGTCAGGGACCCACCCTTTTGACTGGAATTTCTCTACCCCTTGTCCCTACCAGCACCATAGTACTTACCACTTTCAAATGTACTATGTTACATTTTGTGTCTATGTATTTTTAATTGTCACTTTCTCTTTCACTCCCACCCCAAGGGTAAGCTCTATGAAAGCAGGGAGTTTTATTTGGTTTATTGTTATTAGCAGGGAGTTGTATTCTAGTGTCTGGCACATACTAAATGCTCAATAAATGTTTGTTGAAAGAATAATTTGACGAATTAATCTGAATCTTCAGGAAACTCTTTAAAGTGCAAGTATCGTCCCTCTGCCCCAAAGTATTTATGGAGCAGACCCTGAGTCTGGGATTATTAACAAGCTTCCCGATGATTCTGATGCACTTTGAAGTTCAAGAATCATTGTGTGAGTTGGTGGATAGGGTAAGCATAGGATATCAAGCAAAGGGAGAGGCATGTTATGGAAATGTAGTTGGAAAGCAGGGACTTAATGTAGATTTGGCAATAAATCTCTCCATAAGACAAACTCATTGTCTGCCTTTAATTTCTATCTCAATGAAATATTTGTGATCTTCATATTTATATAGATGAGAAAAAATCATGTATCAGGTATGACAAATTTTAAAGGTGCTTGCCCTGCATTTTGACAGCTTTTTCATGCTTCCTTTTCTCTGGAATGTCATATCTTCACTCGAAGGCCTCACAGGTGTCTCAAAATTAACATGTCTTACATAGAATTTTTCATTCCCATTCCACCCAAAAAGTAATATTTTATAGAAAACTTAACACTACATAGCAGTTATCACAACTTGAAATTATTTTTAGATATGTGTTTATTATCATTTTATTGTAGTCAGAGCATTTATTATGAGATCTACTCTTTCCACACATTTTCAAGTGTGCAATACATTGTTGACTATTGGTAAAATGTACAGCTGATCCCTCAAGGGTATTCAAGTTGCTTGACTGCAACTTTATGCCTGTTGATTAGTAACTCCCTATGTCCATCTGCTTCCAGTCCCTGGTAACCACCATTCCACTCTATGATTCTATAAATGTGGCTATTGTAGATACCTCATATAAGTGGAATCATGTAATATTTGTCTTTCTGTGACTGGCTTTACTTAGTATAATGTCATCAAGTTTCATCCATGTTGTCACATAAGACAGAATGTTCTTTTTTTATGGCTGAGTAGTGTTCCACTGTATGCATATACCATGTTTTCTATATTCATCCATCTGCCAATGAACATTTAGGCTGTTTCCACATCTTAGCTTTTGTGAATAGTGCTGCAATTCACATAGGAACACTAATATATCTTTGACTTTCTGATTTCAGTTTTTCTTTCTGATCTGACTGTGCAAGGGTCAGCGCCCTTAATCCTGCTGTTGATCAATGATTAGCATTTTATTTTATTGTAGTCAGAACACTTATGAGATCTACTCTTTCTATACATTTTTAAGTGTACAATACATTATTGTTGACCATTGGTCAATTATTGTTGGTCAACAATAATGTACTGCTCAATAATGTATTGTTCAAGGGTCAACTGGATATATTTCATGTCATGAAAGTAATATGTATACATTATAGATATGCATATACATTGTACAGTTGCATGCAGGAATGTATCATAAGTTTATTAATTCATGTACCTTGTCAAAATTAGGAAATACAGAAGAACAAAATCATAAAATAATAAATTCAGCTATTTAAAGAAAACTGTTGATATTTTGGTCTATATCCTGCCATTCTTTTATATTTTAGATTTTTTTTTTGTGGTAAGAATATTTAAAATGAGATCTACCTGACAAATTTTTAAGTACAGTTCAATTGTTAACTAGAGGTACAGTGTTGTACAACAGATATCTGGAACTTAATTCATCTTGTTTAACTGAAGCCGTATGCCTGTTGATTAGTAACTCCTCAAGGATATCTATTTTAAACTGATGTTCATATGGACCAATTCTAAAATATGAACCAATTCTAAAATTTGGTTTCACAAAGTATTTTAAGTTTGTAGTGATAATACTTATCTCCATATATAATCAAAATCCTAAGACCACCTTCTGTCTGTTGAAAGAAAAGTCACCACTTCAAAGAATGTTCTTCTCATAATTCTTCTGCAAAGCATATATTTTTCTCTCCAAATTACAAATCAAAACCAGATTTTATTATTTCTTAATGATCACCATAATTTGTTTTGGTAGATATTATAGTGTTCACCAATGTCTGGTTCTTTTCTCATTCTAATTCTCTACCAGTATGCAATTGGGTGAAGTCATGAGACTAGGTCTGGTCAATGGCTGTGGTCAGATATGACAGGACATTGCTGGAAAGAAGTATCAAAGAGCTGGTCAATATCTCTCTAGCTGTCTCTTCTATCATATTGACTGAGCAGAGTAGATATTCCAGATGATATAGGTGGAGGATGGTAGAACCTGCCTCAGCCCAGATGACTGCCTTAATAAGTGGAAGGCAGTTACCCTTCAGTGGAGAATCCTTGAGAGAATTAAGCCCTGATCTGGGTAAACAAATGTACTTCTCACCTGTGTGTCTACAATAGTAGTATGTAACATCCTTTGGGAAAATAAAAGGTGAATTGGCCAGACTTTCAAGGGACTTTCCCTGAATGAGAAATAAACTATTGAGTTAAGCCACTAAGATGTTGGATTTTTTTTTTTCTACTGCCAAATAATCATGACTATCCTAATATTGTTGCTTTAGGACAATTTTACCTTGAATAACCGTTTCAAATTGTCTCAGCATGAGGAATCCCAAACCAAATTCTCTCAAATGCAGGTAATTTGGTTCTTCATATTATGCAATGAAATAGAAAAATACATCAATTTCCTCTATTCCCAGAAACCAATTGGCTACATCTCCAGCCCCGTATATTAAGGCACTTATTTGTATTATTCTTATTTGTAATATTTATTACAAAAAGGCAATGTAAGCAAAACAGTGGCAGTATAAATATGAGAGTATTCTCCACTTCAAGTACTTATTTGTAATATTTATTTGTATTAAAATTTTCCTTTTTACATGTACTTTAGTAACATATGGATAACTCTTTCAATTCTAGCCTGAAAGAGAACATCTGTGATGGCCATAAATATGGTCTATGATTCTGAGTATTCATTCAACAAAATTTCTAAATATATAAGAATTCTAACTCTCTTTCGTCTTCAGGCAGAGTCCCAAGTATCTCATGTGATTTCCTTGGCAGATATTCAGGTTCTGATAAAGCTCACAGTGCCAACCTCACACCTACCTGCTACCCTGAATCTTTTCTGCCTTGTGACTTGACCTTGACATTGCTACTGGAAGATGACATGGCTGTAACTCCCCACATTGTTGTCATTCCTTCTATTAGTCCAACACTCATCGAGATAAAGGAGGCCCATTAACTCTGTAGTATTACCAAAGTCTGCTAAGAAAATATAACTCAACACTTTGAACTAGCTCACAAAGTAGAAGTATCCTTAATGTCTTTTCATTAGCAATGACCTACTGATCTTAAGACTGGAGATACGGCTTAATTGTGATATCCACTGGATTATGGGCCATAGATTTCTGGCAACATATAGTGACTCAGTCCAGATATCCTCCAAGACTATGGCAGAACTGAACTTGCACCAGTGGACCCAGGTATGAGAATAAGACATGGAGGTTAGGCAGAAAACAGCTGTGGGAGAACCAAAGTGGGAAGAAAGATGAGGTATACTATTTTAAGCATAATATGTTTAAAATGGCTGTAATGGACATAAAACTGAAAATACTAGTCAATGATTTAGAAAAGAAGAAAAATAACCCATACATTTAGCAGCCAGCAACATAAGTGAACCTGTGGGAATATAAATATTATAAAACTCTGCATATCTAATTGATTACAAAGAACTTACCTATCTGAAAGCATAGTTAACTACATACCAGAAAAGTTTTTCTGCTATAAAACATCTAGGAGTATTAAATGATAGTAATTATCTTGGAAAACATATAGCTGAGTATGCAAGTAAACAGTGGTTTATGATTTTATGATTCTAAAGAGACAAAATTATAAAGAATGCTGAAAATAAGGAAATAAAGGGAAAATGTGATGGAGCCATACCTACCTTGACAACATGCATGAAACTACTACAACTCAAGAGACCTGTGTTTTATAACATTAGGTCCATTCAAGGTGAGTATCTAGAATTGGAAGACAAGTTTTCCAAAACTCATGAGTTCAGTTAAAGTGTGGACCATAAAAAAGGTCTGCCTGAAAACCATTATAAAGAAAATATGTATTTTAGCCCCGATTTAGGTAAAACAAAAGTTTCTCAGAGAATTTGTAAAAATCAGGCTATTTCCTAAGTGTGTCTGCAATTGTTATTTGTACTATGTATATTATCTGACAAACTACAAACTAAAAACAATGATTTCAAAATCATCTCAACTTAGTAGAATCCTGGAGAGCCAGGAATAAGCAAACAAATATTTCCTAAAGAAATGAATCCCAAGCTTTGCAGAATTTCTAAAGATAAAGCCCTACCATTTGAATAAGATTCCATAATGCAAAACTAACATAGGGAAACAGGCCACTAAGAGTAAAAGTTAGAATAAACAACAAGCAACAGAATTAGACTTCCCAGGGACTTCTGATATGACATTCTTAGACACAAGGTTTTTGTTGTTCTGTTTTGTCTTTGAGACAGGGTTTCACCCTCTTGCCCAGCCTGAAGTGCAGTGGCGGGATTAAGGCTCATTGCAACCTCAACCTCCTGGGCTCAAGTGATCCTTCCACTTCAGCCTCCTGAGTACCTGGGACAACAGGTATGCACCACTATACCTAATTTTTATTTTTTTAATTTTTTGTAGAGTGGGGTTCTGTTACCCAGACTGGTCTCTGACTCTTGGGCTCAAGCAATCCTCCCACCTCAGCCTCCCAAAATGTTGGGATTACAGACATAAGCCACTGTACCTTGTCTGATACAAAATGTATGCGTATTATGTTTTTAATAAAGTATAACTGAAATATGACAGAAAAATCAGACTATCAGAAACAATCCAATTTTTTTTTTTTTTTTT
>NW_016804139.1:2705856-2721436 GCF_001698545.2 Rhinopithecus bieti
CCGCGTCCGGCCCAAATTTTTTAAAAGTAGAAATTTTCAAACTAAAAAATATAGTCATCAAAATTAAAGACTCAACAAAGGCACTAAATACTACAGCTGAAGAGAATTGATACGCTGGGGAAAAAATTTGAAAAAAAATTACCTATTATTCAGTACAAAGAGGTAGAGGTGTCAAGTATGAAATATAGACTTCAAAATATACATATGTATTATATAAACATATATAATACTGTCTCTACTTAATATTAATATATTTTAAGTAATATATATAATATAATATCTATATATGGAGTTCTAGAAGGAGAAAATAGAGACAGACAGTATTTGAAGAATAACTGAAATGCTTAAAACTGGGGAAAGACTACTCCTCAGTATGCGAGACTAGTCAGTTGCTCTTGGCGTATAGGTAAACTATTTTTCCCAGCCCTCCTTGCATTTAGATAAGTCATTTGACTAGTTCTCTGCAACAGAATGGAAATGAAAGAGATGGTCACTTTCTGACTGATACAGTTAAGAGTAGGTGTGCCTCCCACATTTTCATCTCTCTCTCTCTCAACTCTCCATCCTTCAGAAAATATGACAAGTTAATGACCCGAAGGCAAACTTAAAGAAACCTGGGTCATTGCTTACAGGACAAAAACCCAGGAAAGCCACCAATCAGGAACATCTCCATCGAAGTTTGCATGAGCAAGACCATAAAACTTTTAGCATGTTAAAACAATGATTTTGTGGATTATTTGTTATAGAAGCCAGAATTAATTACCTGGACCAATATGCTGGGACTCAGAAAACCCAGTGAATTTAAAGCATGATAAATAAGCAATACTTATTTACATCAGATTAATAAGAGTAGAACAAAAGTAAAGAACAATCTTAATCAGAAACTGAATTCTATATATACTTCTGTTTTAATCCACTCAGTCTCCTGTAATAGAATACCATACACTGGGGGCTTATAAACAATAGAAATGTATTTCTCATAGTTGTAAAGGCTGGGAACTAAAGATTAAGGCACCTGTAGTTTCAGTGTTCAGTAAGGAACTGCTTTCTGGTTCTTCTCACTGTGCCTTCATATAGTAGGAGGGGCAAGTGAACTCTCCAGGGTCTCTTTTATAAGGGCTCTAATCCCATTCGTAAGGTCTCCACACTCATGTCCTAGTCACCTCCCAAAAGCCCTACCCTCCTATTATGTTGAAGGTTAGGTTTCGACATATGAATTTGGGGGTGAGGGAAGAGACACAAATTCTGTGTATACGACATTCCTCCTCTATATCTTTCCAATTAGCCTAATTTTTTCTATCTTTATCACAAAAACCTGAGTCAAAGTATTGATCATCCTTCTCATGAAACACTGAAATAGCCTTACAACTGATCTACCCCTCCTTTACTTCTTCCCCCACCCAACATAAAGTGTGATCCTTAACAAGTGGAAATCTATTATTGTTATATTTCTGCTGTGAAACCTCAATGGAATTACACTCCTCCTGGAATATGGTTCAGACTTTATAACCTTCAAAGCTTTGTAAACATGCCCTTCTGCCTACCTTACCAGTTTCATCTTTTGCTATTCTTCCTATCTCCAGCCATATCAGACCTGTGTTACTTCCTTTAATAGGTCATTCTCTCATTTCAGGGGTTCTAATTCTGTTTATTTACTTGGAGTAGTCATTTTCTTTTCACCTAGATACTTTTTATTCATCCTTCAGGTCTCAATTCAGATGCCTGTTCACCAGAGAAGTTGCCCCAGACAACAGATTAATTTTAGTTATTGAGCTCCCGCTTTTGAAACATTCAGAATTCCCCCAGAGTAGATAAGTTTTATGTCTACCTTTGAAGCATTTATCACAGTGGTAATTAGTGATTTGTTTCTATTCGAAGGTTGAGCCTTAATTCAGGTCTCAGGGATTGGGTTTACACACTTCTTGACATACTGAATATAGGTGCTAGTACACAGTAGATGCTCACTAAATAGTCCTAGAATGAAATTAAATAAGTGGATGAATAAATGAACCTAAGTTTCAAAAATGTGCCTTCTTATTTCAAAGATAATTTTTGGGCAACAAACTGGTATTTGATCTTGGTCTTCATTAGAATAATCATCAAATCTGAGCAATTAAAGAAATAAAATCAAAGTTGTCACCACTCATGTACTCTGATGCATTTTTAATGCCTCTCAGAAACACAAAATTGTATTAACCACAAACTTTGGTTTATTGTGGATTGCAGTAATTTGTATGTTCACAGACCTTATTTGTTATTTATTCATTTACCTATTTATTTACTGGTTTGTGCATTTGTTCATTGATCCATCAATTTACACACTCATTTATTCATACAGTTGATGTGGCATTATAATGAAAACCTGGGAATACACTGTCCAACCTAAGAATCTGAATACCTCCCATTCCTTCTGTCTTGCCCCAGGCTATGAGGTAGGGACTATTCTAGATCTTGTGTTTGCCCTTTGTTGTTTTCTAAAATTCTATTATTATATACATAACTATACCTCAAATATACATCATTTTCTTCTGATTCTTAACTTGAATTACAATAAAGGGTATCATTATCTGGCATGTTTTCTTCTGAGACCTTTTTGTTGCTCAATAGCCCATTATTAAGATTCATTCACAGTTTTGCATGTAGCTGAGTTTATTGTGCTGTTGTTTAATATTTTGTTATTTAAACATACCACAAATTGTTTATCCTTTCTTGTTAGTGGGCCTTGATTATATTTCTAGTCTTTCACTTTTTGAGCAGTGCTTATGTACATTCTTGTACATGACTTCTAAGTTAAATGTGAAAGTATTTCTCCTGGGTCTATATGTACGAGTGGAACTATTGGACCATAAAAGACAATGTCACTTGTTTTCCAACATGTCTTTATGAGCAACATGGATGACTTCCTGTTGATTTATGATTTCTCTAACATTTGGTATTATCAGACTTTTCAAATTTTGCCAGTGAAAATGTTAAAAACATTATTTTATGGTCTTGATTTATAGTTTGCTTTCTAGTACCATAAAATATCAAAAATTGAGATGACTATTTAGAAGAGTGCCTTTGTAATGTTCAAGAATTCATTAAATATTCACCTAGCAGGCTTTGTTCTTTGGGCAAGAAACAGGACTACTCATTTTTCAACTGACATAATTTAGCACCAGGTTGTGTATTGAAAATACACCAGGGAACAAGATGAGTATTGTTGCTGCTGTCTTGGGGCAAGAAAGACCCTAATTGTCAACGATTAATGTGGTAAATGACATAAAAATGTCTAGGAAGTAACAGTGAATAACAGATAGACATATGCTGGTCAGAAGAGGGGAGAGATGTAGGGAATGCTTCCTGTAGGAAGTGACCCAAAGAGCTTGGGCCTGAATTATGCATAATTTTGCCCAAAAGAGGGGAGATCAAGAAAATCATGGATTAGGTCTTCCCAATAGAGGATGCAGCACATAAAAAGATTGCCTTAGACTTCAGCCTATGTATTTTCTCTCTCGAGGCTTAAACATAATTCTAGGATTCAAAGCAGAAAGTAGTGCCTCGACACCATTTTTATATTTTACCAATCTTCCTTTCCTCCAGTCAGGACTCTGCTGACCAAACAAAGACCCAATAAATATCAACTTCAGATGACTGATACTACACATCAGTTTATCAGCCATAAACATGTGTAGGCTCCAGCTGGGACTTACAGTCACAACAAAAACATAGTTATTGAACGTTTCTGAGAAAGGAATGCAAACTTCAGAAAACAATTTGGGGGCGTGGATCTTGCATAGGATTGGTTCTTGCATGAGAGCAACTGTAACGTGGTTAGTGTATTAATTAAACGAAAGGAAAATAATGAAAAGGGTAGTTTCTTCCACTTCGTATTATACTTCAATATTTCTGATCTCAAATGTGTTTTTTTCTCTGGCTCTAATTTTATGATTTTTCGAGTTGTCTTCAAGTCAATATGCTGAGAAATTTTATAGAAAGTTTTTTCTTTGGTCCTCACATCACACAGCATCAGTCAATAATCAATAAAAATTTTCTTGTGAGTCCACTATTTATAACTATTCTGCAGTTTGAAATAAATCAAACATAAAATGCCATACTTCAGCCCCCAAAATAGTTATCTTGTTGAGTGTGCATCGATATATAAATGTATATTCTTTATTTAAATATTTTATATACTATAAAAATATATACATAACTATAAATGCATGTACTTTTAAAATTTTATGTTATTTATATATAATACTTTTTCTTCTGAGGCCTTAACTTAGAAAATTGAATTTGTTCTGTCCTATTATAAAACCTACGCATGGCCTTCTAATATTCTTTGTGAAAATTATTTTACAATAACAAACCTGTTCTCTTTTAATCCTTGGGACAAACAGTAATTTCTATTTATTTAAGTCTTAGTTTTCTGACTATTAATGTGCAAAGGGTCATATTGTGAAATGAAGGCTTAACAAATATCCTGTTTGGAATATCAATGAGTTACTTTTAGTCATCAGAAAAAGAAAATGCAAGGATTTTTTTTTAAAAAGCAAATACTAAACTATCACAGGACTCATTTGGAGAAAAAGGAATTTAAGAACATTCATTTGTAACTGTTTAGTTTACAGCTTAAGGCACAACAGGGCAGTTATAAATCTGGAAGGGACCTTAGAGCTCCTCAAATAGTAACGGTCCTTTGCCTTCACTCCATTCCACAGATAAGGAAAATGAGGCCAGGAAAATCGGTACTTATTAGAAGTAATATAGCAATTTTGCTGCAAAGTTATGCGTAGGACCATGGCTTTTGACCCTCTACTGGTTTGCTCTTTTCACTATACAATGGTTTATTCTAAGTAAATTTTTCCTACAGAAATGTTTATGGCCATGGTAAAGCTGGTAAAAGTTAAATTAGTTTGGTGGCATAGGCATTCTTTGCTAGAAATTTCCTTGAAGTGGCATATATGTCTATTCTACCACTACCACCATCATCCTCCCCCTCGCACACATACAACCTCATATGTAAAAACCCAAATACACATGGAAGATAATGATATACTTGAAAATGAGTTATATCATTACATATCTTTGTGATCGCATCAGAAAAACAGTTCTTTGCACATAATTAAACTGAAATTTTTAGGCACATTTTAACATCTCTAAAGTCTCCATTGTACATGTTTTATATTGATAGCTTGCCTTTACACTCCTCATTTTCATCCTTTCTCCTATTTGGTGTTGGCTGTCTGACGTGGGAAAAAGACTTAAGAATTTGGAGTCTGATAAAACTGGATTACCATCTTCACTTGAGTTTTATTACCTGTGCTATTATGGGGAAATTAATATTCTAATATTAAAGATTCAGGTAGTGACCCCAGTTCTCAAGTAGATGACTGTTAGATCGGTGCTCTGTCCCTATGCTCTGGGGCCTTGTGTTCACATGCATACCAACCTGACTTCCAATCATAGCATTTTCATCTTTTTGCTAAGAGATTGTGTAACACAGCAGACTGGACATGTCCCCAAATTATCTTCTACCCACCAACACTCACACCCTATTAACAGCCCCTTAACAGCGACTGGTGTACTGGTGTATAAATAACCCAACTCCCTCACCCTTCAATTGGAACAATTCCGAGGCATATCTTCAAAACTGATTCTCAGAGTTCCTCAGCAGATTTATGTTCCAGTTACCAATAGTGGTAACTTACATGAGGACACACACTTTATCGGCTTTCTTTTCTCCTCTGACTCATTTCTCCACTCTCCTACTAGAGGTTCCTGAACTCAGCTTCATTACACACTATTTTCATTTGAATCCTTCTGTCAGAATCTGCTACTGAGTCAACTCAAATGAAGACTGGGACAGACAAGTAAGCAGGCCATTACAAAATCACGTGTTATGTGCTCCAAGAAAGTTAAGGATGATATATTATACAAATGCCCAAGAGAGAACATGTGGGACTTTGTTTGAAAAGGGTTTTGTGAAGTAGGTGGTAATTGAGTTAACTTTAAAACATATTAGGAGGCTATTTAGATAAGAAGGTAGATGGCTCCAGGAAAGGGGATTTGCAAGTACAAGGTCTTAGAAGCAAAATACAATATGCCATCATGATAAAGAAACTGAGAACAATTAAGTGTGACTATGATATGGGAGTGAGCATCAGGGACAAATGAGAAGAAAGGCTAAAGAGGTAGGCAAGGGACAGATCAGAAAGACCTTGTGAGCTAAGCCAGAGAGAAGTCATCTTTTGCAAGAGTAATAAAGAGGCATTGTAGAAAGTTAAGAAGAGCTGTGATATGGTCAGATTTTTGTTTCAGGAAAATTCAAATGTGACAGCAGTGAGGAGAGTGTATTTCAGGGATCAAGATAAATTCTGGGAGACCCATTAGAAGCTTATGGCAGTAATCCAGGTAAGAAATGATGTGAATCTGAATTAAGTTAATGGTAGAGAAAATAGAAAAGAGAGGGCAGATCTCAGAAATAGTCAGTGGGACAAATTAACAGGACTTTTTAAATGATTAAAATAAAGGGTAGTTGGAAAGGTAGAACTTGAGAATGGCTTTGGGTGTGTGGCAGGGGAGGAAGTCAGCTGATTGCCATGCTGCTCTTGGAGATAGGAGTCACTC
Source organism: Rhinopithecus bieti (assembly GCF_001698545.2). Lineage (NCBI taxonomy): Eukaryota > Metazoa > Chordata > Mammalia > Primates > Cercopithecidae > Rhinopithecus > Rhinopithecus bieti. The sequence goes on from NW_016804139.1 coordinate 2,712,469, forward strand.
CGGGAAAAGAAAGTTCAGAAGGTCAAATGGTGACTTCAGTTTTGGCTATGTTGAGGGCCACATGCCTATGAAAATTCACATGGAACTAGAGGTCTGACCTAGGAGGAAAATAAATGAGGTTCAAAGATGGAGAAATAGAAATCACCTTCACTTAAGAAAGTGATGCTCTAAGAGTGGATGCAGTCAGCCTTAGAGTGGATTTGCATATGGCACGTATGTAACACCAGGAAATGCCGACACTTAAGGGGTGAACAGAGAAAAAAAGAACGCTGATAGGAGACTGAAAGATTTGCAAGAGGAGAGATAGCAACCATGTGGCAAAAGGACCATCAAAACCCATTCTTGTGCACACAGCATACAAAGGGTTTATCATAGACTTCTTCCTCATTATCCTCCCATTTAGCCTCAGAATCTTCCTCAGTGAGGCACCTATGAAATACCAAGAGTTGAACTCTGTCAAATATTTGTCATGTGGACTAAATAAGATAAATAGGTTGAGCATTTAGTGTAATTCTCCACAAATTGGTAAGACCCTAATAAAAGATACATACCCAAGGATAGGGGTGGATGCATATAATTGCGTCTCAGGGGATAGAGGAGGAAGCTGAAGGAATTATCTTCTGAAAGTGTTTATTTTCTCTGTAGGTTTCTTAGTCCATTAAGACTGCTGTAGCAAACTACCACAGATTTGGTGGCTTATAAATGACAGAAATTTACTTATCACAGTTTTGGAGGCTAGAAGTCTGAAATCAGGGTGCCAGTGTGGTTGGGTTATCCACACAGGGTGCCTGTGTGGCTGGGCTACAGTAAGTAATCCATTTCTTACCTGGATTACTGCCATAAGCTTCTAATGGGTCTCTCAGCATTTATCTTGATCCCTGCAATCCATTCTCCCCACTGCTGTCAAATCTGAATTTTCCTGAAACAAAAATCTGATATCACAGCTCTCCTTAACTTTCTACAGTGCCTCTTTATCGCTCTTGCAAAAGAGGACTTCTCTTTGTCTTAGCTCACTAGGTCTTTCTGATCTGTCCTTTGCCTGCCTCTTCAGTCTTTCTTCTCATATTTCCCTCATACCGCACTTCTGGGCTGTGACTACTGACCCCTCATTGTAACTTCAGGTGGTGGAAAGAGGGCTAGGGAGCAGTCTGGGACCTCTTTTATAAGGGCTATAATCTCATTTTTGAGGACCAATGACCCAAATTATCTCCCAAAGGCTTCACCTTTCCACCATCACATCGTGGAGTGAGATATTACCACAATTTATTCTGGGGGGACACAAACATTCAGTCCTTTACAGTAGACATCCAGGCCATGTAAGAGAGGAGCAAAGGAAATGGTAGGGTAGAAGGAGAATATTGGAGGCAGCTCCAGATAGGCGTTGTAAGAAATGGGTACAGAAACTGAATGACAAAGGACCACACAAGAACTGTGGAGAAATGCTAAGGAGTTGGGTGACGCTAGAGATCATCAATGACTGATCCTAAATTAAAAGCTATTGATTGCTTAGAGTGTAGTCTTAATTTTTTTTTCTATATGGAATATGAAAAAACTTAGGAAAAATGAACACAAAAGGTAAAATAATGCTCATTGATAAGATAATCTTTATGCTTGATGTATTATATAAATTACACAAACTTCATGGAAACTATTTGAGTAGATATTTCCATTTATGCAGATGAAGAAGCTGAGGCTAAAGGTTTTTCATAAATCATCTAAGATCACATTTGTAGCAATTGGCATAGCTGGGATGGAGTCCTGGGCAGACTCAAACTAACCTTATGCAATTGGCAGACGCACACTTATTATACCAAATCTTCATTTATACTGCTGGTGATGGTTTAATACCAGCCTTTGTTGTAGTGGGGTGTTTTCCCCCTCATCAGTTTTGGAGTATTTGATCTACTTCTATTGAATTTGGTTTAAATGCAAAAATGAAAATAAATGCTTTTGTCTTTGTCAGCAGAGAGGAATACTCCAAAGTGAAAGACACTTTGGTACTTACAAATATGATTCTTTTCTCTGTTCTCTCTCCTTCTCCCTTCCACTCTGTACACACACACACACACACACACACACACACACACACACACACACGATGATGCTTATTATTCACACTAGTTGTGTTCTATGTCTCCACCAACACTGAGCTAATGGGCACTGAATTTTCCTAAGGGAAAGGAAAGGTCAGGTTCCTGTGAGCCTCTGGTTACAATTCTATCAATCAACCAATATATAACCACCTTTGAAAGTCACCTTTTAAAATATTATTGTTGATTCATGAACATTGAACTTGCAAGCTTATCTGGCACATGTATTTTCTCTGTAAGGCGCATCCCAGCCTCTGGCACATAGGAACACTGGACAGCAAATTAAGTATGACACTTAAGGGCCATTTTAAAACACCAACAAAAAAGTACAAATGTAAAAAAAAAAAATAAAGGCACTAAATGGATCACAAAAAGACCCGTGTTTACAGTCTGAGCGCTGAAACAAGAGAGCAGAGTGTTGCTATGTCAGCCTCAGCTGGGTATTCGCATATGGTCAGATCAAAATTTTCCCACTCCATGCATGCCTAGGAATGACCAATAATCACCTGAAATATGGATTTTGTGGTTTCAAATACATTTTAACAAGTAGGCGAATTTGGAAATACAGGATCTGTGAATAATAAGGATTGACTCTCTGTCTCTGTGTGTGTGTGTGTGTGTGTGTGTGTCTGTGATGGAAGTAAATTTTATTCCTTACTGTGTCAGAAACTGTTCCTTGACACAAACTGAAAGGACTGTGCATTGATGGAGAATTTTACGTAAAGTCTCTTCAAGAAGGATCCTTTAAAAAGCTTGGAAACTACTGGAAACAACCTCTAACATTTGAACTTCTCTTTTATACACACACACACACACACACACACATATATATATATATCTCCTTTGAACTACCTCTTTTCTGCTCATTTTTATTTCTTTGCATCTCTTCCATCAGCAACATGTCAAAATGATGTCTACATTCTGTGCACATAAAGTCAGTGTGCAACACTGGGCTGGAAATAACTTGAAATTATTTGCTTAAAGCATTTCTGCTTCTGCTAGAACACTAGAAACTAGTTTTTGACTTGTACTTTTTAAACAATGATTGTCAGGACATACTAATATATATTTTTGGCCAACCTTGTGGCTTATGACACCTCTATTCCTTCAATACTTTGCCTGCTACAGTCAGACGTTTCACTTTCCCTGGAGAACACAGTAGCAAATAGGATATGAACTGCGCAGCTAAAGAGAATTTGTCAGCAGTACATTCCTTTCTCCCTAAAAAACAAAGTAGTGAATGTTGGCTATTTATGCCCAGGGCCTACTGTTTTTCTAATTAATCATGTGTTGTGTAAAAATTGCAGTGACTGTATTTCTGCAAGACAACTGTAGTAACCATAAATGTTTGAGTTTCCTCAGTGAACCTTCTCAGATACTCAGAATTACCAAACTGTCCCCCAGAAGTTCTATTTTCTTTTTTTTTTTTTTTTTTTTTTTTTTTTTTTTTTTTTTTTTTTTTGAGACAGAGTCTTGCTCTGCCACCCAGGCTGGGTGCAGTGCCGGATCTCGCCCCCTTTTCCCCTGCAGCTCCGCCTTCCGGGTTCACGCCTTCTCACTGCCTCTGCCCTCCCAAGTAGCTGGGACTAAACAGGCGCCCGCACCTCGCCGGCTAGTTTTTGTATTTTTTTTAGTAGAGACGGGGTTTCCCACCGTGTAGCCAGGGATGCTCTCGATCTCCTGACCTCGTGATCCGCCGTCTCGGCTCGCCACAAGTGCTGGGATTACAGGCTTGAGCCACCGCTGCCCGGCTCTATTTTCATCTATCATATCTGCAGCAAATTGCATCTCCGGACACTTGGATACAATCTCTTTTTTTTTTTTTTTTTTTTTTTTGAGACGGAGTAATCGGATTAGTCACGAAGGCTGAAGGGCACTGGCAGGAACTCAGCTAACTGCAAGCTCCGCCTCCCGGGTTTACGCCATTCTCCTGCCTCAGCCTCCCGAGTAGCTGGGACTACAGGCGCCCGCCACCTTGCCCGGCTAGCTTTTTGTATTTTTTAGTAGAGACGGGGTTTCACCATGTTAGCCAGGATGGTCTCGATATCCTGACCTGGTGATCCACCCGTCTCGGCCTCCCAAAGTGCTGGGATTACAGGCTTGAGCCACCACGCCGGGCCTGGATACAATCTTTTCTTTTCCTATCCGTAGCCTTAATAATTTCATAACACAGATTGTACTTCCATTAGGACTTGATACTTAAAACCTCTTTTCTAGCACTGTCCTATAGCTAGTTTCACCGAATATGAATATTATGGTAAAAGTCACTCCAAGTATATTTTTGGAGTCCACAGTATCATTGTTATCAGCACCAGTCTGTCCCCCTCCCCAGACAATGAGATCTTATTCATTAGGAACAATTCACCCCTCTAGTGGAAGAATCTGGGTATTGCAGTGTTAGCTCCAACAAATAGCTAAGCTTCAAGGCTGCAAGAGCATCTGCAGATTTTTAGGAAATTATTATTACAAGATTCCTCCTTTTTATGCTGGTTTGTTATTAAATATAACCCAATAGAGAAATCTCTTTAAAATGTTAATTTGCTTTCTTATGTTTATACACAGGGAAATGCTTAGAGCTATAAAAAGGCTGTACTAACACTGACTAATAGTTTTTTGTTTACACTCATCTCCGTTTTTCCCTTGTTTAAAGTCAAACAGAAATTGATTGGAAAATGGTTTTGGTATACTTTACAGAGTTAAACAATAATATGGGATTTTTTTCATATGCTTTCTATAAGCAGTAAGATTATTTTAAAATCAGCACCAAAGGGGAAAACCATTCAGCCAAACTGAATTACAATGGGAAAACGATGTTAACTACCCATGAATACTGGTAACTATTGAGAGAATAATGTGAAAACTCTGATTCCAGTTCTGCTACTGAGATGTCCTTGTCAGTAAAAACGTTGGTACTGAAAAATGCTTTCAAGATTTATTAGTCCAGAATGTCCCAAGAGGTGAAATAAATTCTCCAAGTTCACACAGCTAGTTAGTGGCCAAGCATAAGCCCATTTCTCCTGATTCTGAAACCCATAACTCTTCCTGGCACACAACCCTCATCGTCACCGCACAAGTCTGAAGTCAGAGTGAATCGATTTGAATCGCACCTTGCTGTGCATCACCTTGAAGATCACCACGGTGCACCTCCCTACTCTCATTTATACAGTGAGGGCGAGAGCGATGCCCCCTCAGATGTTTCAGCAAAGATGAAAATGAGACGCAGGAAAATTACTTAGTCCAGGACAAGATGCATGATAAGCACTCAGTGTGAATTGACAATCTCTCCTACTAGTATTATCACTATGGGCTGTTTTTCCTCTGGTGTTTGGGGGCATTCTAAGAAGAGAATTTCTTCTCACTCCCTGGAGTAAATGTGTATGTAAATTAAGGGAAATTTAGGTCTTTGTTTTTTATTCAATTACTCATAAGTACTTTGGTGCTATAAGAGCTTTACTAATCTTACCCTTCATTTATGCAGTGATAGAAGGGTGATAACAGCTGTTTTAAAAGATAATTTTGATTTTTTAAAAGAGCATCATATGCATTGCCTCTATTAAACCAGATTCGTAAAACAATTCTAGCATAATTTAGATACTATAGTATATTAGAAACCAAAGATTATAAAATGCTAATGAGTTTTTTTTTTTTTTTTTTTTTGGCTGCTGACATCATAACAGTTTTTACAGAGCCATTATCATCTCAATGGCTACGGATGTCAAGCAGTCATTATCCTCAGATCATAACGAGGTGGACCATTAGTGCCTCCTTTGGAGACCTTATGGTCTAAGATGTTAATGAGCCTTTGGGGAACCCTAAATCCTTGGATGGTTGGCAGGGTACTCTAGACCATAACAGAACCTTCTTTGCAATGACAATGGATCCTGTCAATTTCTATTAAGGAGCTTCTTAATTCCCCAATCATTAAGATAGTGGAAGGACTTATTATACTAGCCTATAATTAAGGAAGCTTTCAGCCATAAATCCCTTCAGTTGAGTCTTTCCCTTTATTCAACATGGCATAAGGGTAAGGCTCCCACAAGAGAAACTATGGAGACAACGTTGATCTGAGGGAAATCTCGCAGGATGAAGATTCTCCCTGGTTTCCTCCTATATCCCCTCAGCCCCTATACACTTTCTCCCAAAGACACAGCATCAGTGAGGCCTCTTAAGTTAAAACTGGAGGTCTCCAGCAACTGGTCTGGCAGGCATCTCTTGTCACAACTGTCATTTGCATTAGACTGTGTTCGAGTATTTATGCTAGGCATTATGACAGAGAAACACAAGTTCAAAGCACCATCGCTGCCCATAAATAATTCACAGTCTTATTAGAAAGAGTGAATGATAAAGGTGCCACGATAGCATCAGCAGGAACAACAATGCAGAGAGAAACAGACAACACTAGGGTGCTTTCCCAACAATTGCTATGAAAAGTATATACTGCAAATTAATGAGAAAATAGGTGTGGAAGTAGATGCTTAATGAATGTTATATCCTTTCATATTTAGAAGAGGATAAGCTCAATGAGAACTGCTCACTATGGACTCATTCCTTTATACCTCAGTTTCTCAATAATTAAATGACTAGGATTAATACATCCTGCTAGAAAATATTACTAATGGCCAGGCACAGTGGCTCATGCCTGTAATCCCAGCACTTTGGGAGGCCGAGGTGGACAGATCACTTGAGGTCAGGAGTTCGAGACCAGCCTGGCCAACATGGTGAAACCCCATCTCTACTAACAATACAAAAATCAGCCAGGTGTGGTGGTAATGTGCCTATAATTCCAGCTACTACGGAGGCTGTGGCATGAGACCCACTCAAATCCAGGAGGCAGAGGTTGGCAGAGGTTGCAGTGAACTGAGATTGTACCACTGCACTCTAGCCTGGGTGACAGAGCAAGAATCTGGCAAAAAAAAAAAAAAAAAAAAAAAAAAAAAAAAAAAAAAAAAAAAAAAAAAAAAGAAAAACTATTACTAAAGGACTATTTCATGTGTTGTTATTTTCTATGAAAGAAAATAATCCATAGCATGCTAGCAGGCTAAAGGGATAGGATAGGTATTATAGAAATATTCACATAGGAAAATGTACAGGCTTGATTACAAGTGAGGTACACTATTTTAACTCAAAATTTATTGCTTGAAAAAAGGAAGCCAACTAGAAAGAAATTATGTGCTGCCATAAAAATCAAAAATGAAAGACTCCAACCCGTTGACCTTGGATGTACAGAAACTTGAAGTTCCCTCATTCTTTTTGATAATCCCAGATTTTTCATCTAAATTTCATTCGACCTCAAGCAGACCTGCATTTGGCTTATTACTGAAATTTCATTGCTGAAATTTTCTAATGTAAAAAGTTTTCTAATCAGAAGTTAAATTTATAGAAAATCTCCACTGTATTGAAGAAGAAATAAATGTCTGCTTCTGCATTTTGTGCTTTGGGAATCTGAGTTCGTTTTATTGTGGTGTTTCCAAATCGAGTCTCCAATTCTAACAGGGAAAAAAATCACATAGGACCCCATCTCTGTGCCAAAGCCCTGAATGAATTGAAATTTTATGAAGGGGTCTGAGCTTTAAGTTGTTAATAAGAAACTCCTGAGTTTCAGTCTCTCTCATCTTAGGTAATTGAGGCTTTAAGTGCATACAGAAAACTCGGGTCTCATATGATTGATATTTGGGACTTCCTTCCTTGTTCTGTTTAAGTTCCTTGGGAGCAATTCATCTGTTTTTCTTTTGTTTATAATTACTTTGCATTTGACTATCAACTCGGGGAAATCTGAGTAGCTGTACTAAGCCTAAAGATAGGTGCAGCAGGCAAGCTGCTTTCAATTGTTTCCAGCTTCCAGGGGGCATTTCACTAGCATCTCCCCATTCATCCATCACACCTACTCCTCTTAATCCTCAAACAAGAAAGGCCTTTAAAATACTGACCACTCTCCACTGTGCTGACATTCCCTGGGAGAAGTGTTCTTGTCCCAAAGATATTTAAAATAAAATATGAAAACCAAGAATAGGCCGGGCGCGGGGGCTCACGCCTGTAATCCCAGCACTTTGGGAGGCCGAGGCAGGTAGATCACCAGGTCAGGAGTTCGACACCAGCCTGGCCAACACGGTGAAATCCCATCTCTCTACTAAAGATACAAAAAATTAGCCAGGCATGGTGGCGCGCACCTGTAATCCCAGCTACTCAGGAGGCTGAGGCAGGAGAATCGCTTGAACCCGGGAGGCACTGGTTGCGGTAAGCCTAGACGGCTACACTGCACTGCAGCCTGGATGACAGGGTGAGACTTGGTCTCAAAAAAAAAGAAAAAAAAAAGAAAAAGAACAACAATTCAAGAATGAGGCACACGGCATACAACCTGTTGCTCCCTATCTGTTTCTTGGAGACATGACCACGCACACACACACACCCCATATATGTTTTTTTTCCTTCCCTTTACTTACTCTCCCAAAGGGACAGCTGTGTTGTGAAAGGCTTTTATTTAGAAAGTCAGAGAGGAGTTTAGAGTTCCATTGGCTATCTCAATAAACCCCAGGTTTACACAAGCTCTTACCCAGCAACTGAGCATCTTCTCCTTAAAAGATAGCTTTGTGGCTGGGCACAGTGGCTTATGCCTGTACTCCCAGCACTTTGGGAGACTGAGGCAGGTGGATCACTTGAGGTCGGGAGTTTGAGACCAGCCTGGCCAATATGGTGAAACCCCATCTCCACTAAAAATACAACAATTTTCTGAGCATGGTGGGGTACAACCTGTAATCCCAGCTACTCAGGAGGCTGAGGCAGGAGAATTGCTTGAACCCAGGAGGCGGAGGTTGCAGTGAGCCAAGATCATGCCACTGCACTCCAGCCTGGGTGACACAGCGAGACTGTCTTTTTTTAAA